>NC_060138.1:597221029-597527375 GCF_021461385.2 Schistocerca piceifrons | reverse complement strand
TGCCGTGTTTCTTGACTTCCGCAAGGCGTTCGATACAGTTTCCCACAGTCGTTTAATGAACAAAGTAAGAGCATATGGACTATCAGACCAATTGTGTGATTGGATTGAAGAGTTCCTAGATAACAGAACGCAGCATGTCATTCTCAATTGAGAGAAGTCTTCCGAAGTAAGAGTGATTTCAGGTGTGCCGCAGGGGAGTGTCGTAGGACCGTTGCTATTCACGATATATATAAATGACCTTGTGGATGACATCGGAAGTTCACTTAGGCTTTTTGCGGATGATGCTGTGGTGTATCGAGAGGTTGTAACAATGGAAAATTTTACTGAAATGCAGGAGGATCTGCAGCGAATTGATACATGGTGCAAGGAATGGCAATTGAATCTCAATGTAGACAAGTGTAATGTGCTGCTAATACATAGAAATAAAGATCATTTATCGTTTAGCTATAATATAGCAGGTCAGCAACTGGAAGCAGTTAATTCCATAAATTATCTGGGAGTACGCATTAGGAGTGATTTAAAATGGAATGATCATATAAAGTTGATCGTCGGTAAAGCAGATGCCAGACTGAGATTCATTGGAAGAATCCTAAGGAAATGCAATCCGAAAACAAAGGAAGTAGGTTACACTACGCTTGTTCGCCCACTGCTTGAATACTGCTCAGCAGTGTGGGATCCGTACCAGATAGGGTTGATAGAAGAGATCAAGAAGATCCAACGGAGAGCAGCGCGCTTCGTTACAGGATCATTTAGTAATCGCGAAAGCGTTACGAAGATGATAGATAAACTCCAGTGGAAGACTCTGCAGGAAAGACGCTCAGTAGCTCGGTACGGGCTTTTGTTGAAGTTTAGAGAACATACCTTCACCGAGGAGTCAAGCAGTATATTGCTACCTCCTAAGTATATCTCGCGAAGAGACCATGAGGATAAAATCAGAGAGATTAGAGTCCACACAGAGGCATACCGTCAATCCTTCTTTCCATTTCAGATGTGATACGACCTGTGGGTCTACCCTTCATTCGATCCCTGCGAAACCCCACATTTCAGCAGGATAATGCACGATCGCATGTTCCAGGTGCTGTACGGGCCCTTCTTGATCAGAAAATGTTCGACTGCGCCCCCGGCCAGCACATTCTCCAGATCTCTCACCAATTGAAAACGTCTGGTCAATGGTGGCCGAGCAACTGGCTCGTCACAATAC
Source organism: Schistocerca piceifrons (assembly GCF_021461385.2). Lineage (NCBI taxonomy): Eukaryota > Metazoa > Arthropoda > Insecta > Orthoptera > Acrididae > Schistocerca > Schistocerca piceifrons. The sequence continues at coordinate 597,526,174 of NC_060138.1, read as the reverse complement.
GCCAGTCACTACTCTTGATGAACTGTGGTATCGTGTTGAAGCTGCACGGGCAGCTGTACCTGTACACTCCATCCAAGCTGTGTTTGACTCAACGCCCAGGCGTATCAAGGCCGTTATTACGGTCAGAGGTGGTTGTTCTGGGTACTGATTTCTCAGGATCTATGCACCCAAATTGCGTGAAAATGTGATCACATGTCAGTTCTGGTATAACATATTTGTCCCATTAATACCCGTTTATCATCTGCATTTCTTCTTGGTGTAGCAATTTTAATGGCTAGCAGTGTAGTTATTTGTAAGTGCTGTATGAGATGTTGCGGTCATGCACTATAGTTGTTTGCACTATAATTACACTAACCGTCTTTATCTCAATAGTTTATTGATTTTAATTTACCTCTGTTGTTTTCTAGAGAAATGGACTTTTTATCTATGCTCTTGTTTCTAAAACAGTCAATTTCATAAATACTCCATTCCTGTTTCGTGGTTTCAACTAAGATTTAGTGGCGACATATAGCCTCCAGATCACTGACCGAATAGCACCACAGTGGAAACAAAATGGTGAGATGGACAAGATATATACGAGGGTTGGAACTTTGATTGCTGGTCATAGGTTGTGTTCCAAAAATGAACAGCATAGAAACAGAAGTGATGACATTTTCTGCAGGACCTGACCACCATTTTGCAGGGCAATGCTCAAGCACGTACAAGGCAAGCTGTTAATGATTTGTTTGACTGTCGGGGCTGCTAAGTGCTATACCACCTGCTGCACACCCCTGACTTAAGCCCTCGTAGGTTCAACTCGATTTCTAAACTGAAAGAAACTCTTCACGGCATTCGCTTCAGAACTACTACAAATTCGTCGGGCAATAGACCGCGCCGCTCGAACTGTCAACTCTACTGGCACTGCTCAGAGTATCCTACGACTTCCACATCGCTGGCATCTGGTTACACACAATGCTGGTGACTATTTTGAAGGTTAGAAAAACTTTGGAACACGTATCTATTTTGTACGAGCTGTAAATAAGTAATTGCCACTATAAAAGTTCCAACACTCGTATTTACATTTATCTGTTTAATTTACACCATCACGACAAAATTTAACTTAAAGCGGTATACGTTCTTCTAGATGGCCTCAAAGTTTGACCACCTCATTTCGCAGATTTACGTATTGTTAACATGTGTTGCCCATATTTTAAAAACCAGTTCATTATTTAGGTCACCATATGTCATATGAAAGGTGAGAATGTGTGGTTGCTGTGTAGACGTCAAATATAAGCCAGTCATGCAACATCTGTAGCAAGTATTTGTTTCTGATGCCAGCTAAATAATATGTGAACTTCCAGAAGCAAACCAATAAATGTAGCATAAACATTTGTCACACGTTGTGTGTACAATATAAAAAGCAGCATGATCGTTCAGGTTGAATGAAGTAACTGTAGCAAAAGTATTTTCGCACACATGTTCCAGCATAATAACAACGGACGATCATACTTCCAAAGTAACTTTCCAAAAGTCTAGCGTATTGCACGAGACATCTGATAAATTACAATTTTTTGCGATACAATTTTCTGCATGACAACTTCTAGCACTGCGACAAAAATCTGTCAATTCGTATGTTTACTGCTTTCGTTGATGCAAATACGTCACCTGCGAGATTGTCTGCGTGAGATGCAAAGAATACTCCGATTTGAATAGATAACAGAAGGCAGATGCAGATGCAATGGCTCGCATGCTAACAGTTGTTTGAACGACATCATTAATAATAGGTTCACACTCGTTTTTATCGCACTTCTAGAAGAGTAAGTATCGTAGCTAATAAAAAACAGAGGTCAGCACTTCATAATTAACTTGAATCGTTCTGATTTCGTCCATCGTACACAGATCTTCGGTCGTTTACTATTTGGTACATATAGTTTAATGAAATTATAATTTCAGGTTTCTCAGTTGTTTCAAACCATTTGCGAAGTCATTTACTCAAGGACGCTTCGTTTTTAACTCCGTGAAACCTAGATACACTATCATAATAACTCAATGTGCCGAAAATGTTAGGTTCCTACAATGAGATGCCCAGGGGAAATCATGCAAATTTTATAATTAAAGAAACAAACAGTGTCTCTAAATTACAAAAACAACTCACGATCATCTGGAACAAATATTACAATAAATCTATATTATTTATTCTGGGACCAAAATCAAGACGTTACTGTATAGTAATCCTACAGAAAGCAGTACACTCATCGAAATATTAATAATGGGAAGGAGATCAATAATTTCCGAAATAGAAAACTAAGAAATTTTCTGAGGGAAATTTTCTAAGGAAGAGTTTTAATCCAGTCTTTGTGGGCAAGATCTGAATGAAACGGAGGAATAGTTAAAATTTTGTGGCCACATTCTCAGAACGAAAGGTGGTAGGTTGAGCAGAAGAATGGTATTCACATTTCAATAAAAGTTAAGAGCAAATTGATGCTTGATACAGAAAGATATCTCCAGGTAATGCTACAGGATTAATATAGATTCAGAACGCTTGTCGTGAATCATCAATTTACATTCAAATCGAGAACTGGAACCAAAAGAACCAGTACAGGAGAAAAACTTCCCGAGAAGAAGAAGAGATTTTGGGAGGAGAAGGATGCAAAACTATCAGATAAGGAAATTTAATTGGAATCACACTCGTTGACGCAAACATAAACGTGCACTTTACTCGGTAAGAAGCGGTCATTTATTACAACACTATAAAATTGGTATCAACTAATGAATACATACGAGATACTGTCTGGAAATACAAAAGTGTCAAATAACATTCATTTTGCATCGTGGTAATGTCAGAAAGTTTTCCTGAGAAGAGAAATAATCTATTAGAAGGTATCACAACAGTTGTTCGCAGCAAGATATGCTACATATGAAATCAGTAGCTATATCGTTGTGAGTTAGTGGATACCCAATGTGTGGATAAATAAATGAAGGTTTGGGAAGGTACTGCGCTGATTGGTATAGTATTGTGCTGAGTTACATAGTTGCTCTTCTGCATCCCATAGGGTCGTCCTCATCCGTTCCCATTAAGAAGCTTTGCCTGAAAACTGGTTCTTTTTGTAACAGTGGCATTTCAACCTAAAAGTGAATGGCAAAAGTTTTGGCATTATTTTAGATGTGTCACTGATTACAGTTGTTGCTTCCTCTGCTAATAATATCTAACACTGAATTTTCAGTAGAACTTTTACAACCATAACTGAAAAACGAAGTCCGTTAAACAATGAAAGCCGTATTTACTGTTGCTCAAATATCACGTGTATAGTAAAGGAACTATCAGACACCGATACTGTTTAATTTTGCTACGAAGTACGTCCTCGCGTGCAAAAAATTAAATTGAAAATAAAAATAAAATTATTTTCAGTCATATGAACCACATGCATCATTCCATTATATAGCTGATGGTTATCCACATTCACAACTGCGAATATATTTCTAGTACTTGTAAATAGCTCCTGCGTTATGCATTTGAATAATACACTAGTGACTCTAGTGGAAACTAGGTTGGACGACCAGTAGATATTGAGGAATATGAACAAGTGTAGCCCAGAACGACACAGATTTATGTAATTTCAAAGTATCTACCATAGAAAAATAAAGGAATTATTATTTTTCAAGTGTTAATCTAACGAAGCTGTTTTACCAGTTTAGTTTTCAAACAAAATTTTAGCGTAGCAAAGGAGCTGATAAACCACAGCGCAAGTAAGACAGAAAAAGATTGGGCGTGTACTGTGTGCTCCTGCTATTGAGATATATGGGTGTCGCAGACCTGTAGCCGATGTCTAATCTCAGCGAAGCCAGGGCAGGAAGTGGGGACAGGTGCCTTCCGCTGCCAGGGAGAAGGGCGCGTTATCGCGACACAGTTCCCGTCTGACATAATTTACTAGCGCAGTCGACGAGGACAAACTAGCGCGGTTTCTTTCGCGGTACACTGCTACTAAAATGCTGCGTAAGACTTTTTGTATGAACTAGTTATTAAGTTATTAAGCTGCGCTATCGTTGCATGCGTGTAATAGCTGTACAACAGTAATGATAATGTTGTTGAATAGCTGACATCCACTACACTGGTGACATATTTCAGTCATTCATTACTTCAAGCAGTTTTTTTCATCATCAGATGATAGCAGTAATTGATGAGATAAATTTATGATCGTTTAATGATAGAACGAAGGCCTTCGCAACCGGATGTCATTGCTGCTGGTAAGTCTTTCGGCCTATAAGGTCGTTGTCCATGAAACTCTTCTGTTCCTAACGTTTCATCGAGAACAGCTCTGGACGTCTTCATAGATGTTGCTCTTCCGTTGAGTCTTGCTGACTGAAGGGTCGCACGTGCGAGAGCGACATGTACGCTGTAGAAAAAGGAGCGTCTCCGGAGTGATAAAAGAGATGGTTCTTGTCAAAGATAAAACTTAACTATCGATTGCCGTCTTGTCAAAGATAAAAAACTGTTTGGCGGTACTTCAGAAATGCTGTCCATTTGTCGTTAAGTTTCATGGTCTTTTCCTTCCTATTAAAATTCTTCATATGTTTATTTATTTCAATGGCTTATCTTAATAGCTGTGGATAATAGTTCGTCGTCGAAGATAAAAGTTTTATTCCAGAAAACTTCACTCCGTGACTTGCTGATTGAAGAGCATGCTCTGCTACAGCCGATTTGCCTATTTTCCCTAGTCGGCAAAGACTTTTTTGTTCCTTTAGCCGTATATTCAAGGTTCTGTTGCTTGATCCAATATAAAGTTTACCCCATACACACACAGAATTTTATGTACGTCACATGCAACCGGAGGAGGGCGTTTATCCTTTACAGATCGGAGTGGTTGACCTATTTTGTTGGTCTAAAAACCGGACTAACGTTATGTTTATACAAAATCTCTCAGATCTGGTCTGTTAGTTGTTTAATAAATGGGAAAGAAACTGCATTTTTCCATAGTTGTTTTTCATGCTTGTTCTTTGGTCTTCTATTATTTGGTCATAGAATTCCTTTTATTTCTTTCCCAGAGTAGACATTTTTCTCGAAAGCCTAACTGAGATGTTTCATTTCGGCGCCCAGGTATTCCGACGTGCAAATTCTTTTGGCTCTATCGACAAGACGTTCAGTGACACCTCTCCAGCCACGTCACCATTTCTACAATATCTTAGTCTCAAACTACCGGCCAATCAGTCGGCAAGCCGCAACGGAGGAGCAACGTCTCCGAGAATGTCCAGCGCAGTTCTGGACGAAACAATAAGAACAGAAGAGTTTTGATCAACTGTCGTACGCGTATAGTGCCCTACAGTAGAAATTATAGGCTTAAACACGGCGATCTTTCTACTAACAGATGTTACAATGAAAATCGATCATATTTTGTGCTATACAATTCAGTGCTGGTACCTGTGTCACGAATTTAATTTGTTTTTGATGTATTGGATCTAGCCGTTATATTCACTTCCATTTCGAATATTTGCAACCCTTCATCGTATTTTACTGTAGGTCACCACGACACTTAATAAAATTCAACACACGATCAGTAATTCATCTCATTAATATACTGCAGTCACTGATGATTGCAGTTACGTTCGGTTATGGCGATGAAGAATAAATTATTTAAAAGTATTGTGAATTTAGTTGTTCATAGTGGTTCTACAACATATTTTATAATGCAGGTGCGGTTCCGTCAACATGTAATTTATTGGCTAAATCAAGATGGTAATGGTAAACTGGGGTGAAATTCAGCTGCATAATAACGTATTTCTTTCCTCGAGTAGCCGAGTAGTACACGTTGGCAAAATGGAAACTAACTCGTCTTAGTCATTAGCGGGTATGTAACTTGTTATATTTTCTGGCGTCATTCAGTATACGCGGATTAATGCAGTGCCAACAGATACTATTCTGAGTAGTGTGACGTTGGAAAACTTAGCAAATTCAAGAGACTTAAACTGAATGTTGATATCCATTTATTAAGTTCCAAGAACGTATCTGCGGCCAAGAATATTGGAATACTTCGGAATTCCTATACATTGGCATTCTGATGATCCCGAAGTTAAAGGATTAAACAAATCACATGCCAGCCCCCAGCCAGTGGTTTATCTGCGCTCCGTTCAGTTCCTCACGACATCAACGTTTTTTTGTGACAAATGGACCATATCTTCTGTCGTGTAAATTTCAGTAAAATACAGATTATACAATTATAGAAACAGACTCATGGTATAGTATCTCACTCACAACATACTGTTGATATCATGAATGTACTGTGGATAGTACAAGAGAGATGTTGAAGTCAGATATAACAAAAACGAGAGAAGTCTGTCAGCAGTTGTAGGAAAATGCAGTTCGAATAATTTGGTGCCTGGCAACTGACTTTCAGTGAGAGTAGAACTACCCGGTTTTGTGCAAAATTGTGCACTACTGGCCATTAAAATTGTTACACCAAGAAGAAATGCAGATGATAAACGGGTATTCATTGGACAAATATATTATACTAGAACTCACATGTGATTACATTTTCACGCAATTTGGGTGCATAGATCATGAGAAATCAGCACCCAGAGCAACCACCTCTGGCCGTAATAACGGCCTTGATACGCCTGGGCGTTGAGTCAAACAGAGCTTGGATGGCATGTACAGGTACAGCTGCCTATGCAGCTTCAACACGATACCACAGTTCATCAAGAGTAGTGACGAGTCAGTTGCTCGGCCACCATTGACAAGACGTTTTAAGTTGGTGAGAGATCTGGACGATGTGCTGGCCAGGGCAGCAATCGAACATTTTCTTTCTTTTATTTTTTTATAGAGCACTATGAGACTTAACTTCTGAGGTCATCAGTCCCCTAGAACTTAGAACTACTTAAACCTAACTAACCTAAGGACATCACACACACCAATGCACGAGGCAGGATTCGAACCTGCGACCGTAGCGGTCACGTGGTTCCAAACTGAAGCGCTTAGAACATTTTCTGTATCCAGAGAGGCCTGTACAGGACTTGCAACATGCGGTCGTGCATTATCCTGCAGAAATATAGGGTTTCGCAGGGATAGAACGATGGGTAGAGCCACGGGTCGTAACACATCTGAAATGTAACGTCCACTGTTCAAAGTGCCGTCAATGCGAACAAGAGGTGGCCGAGACGTGTAACCAATGGCACCCCATACCATCACGCCGGGTGATATGCCAAGTATGGCGATGACGAATACACACTTCCAATGTGCGTTCACCGCGATGTCGCCAAACACGGACGCGATCATCATGATGCTGTAAACAGAACCAGGATTCATCCGAAAAAAGGACGTTTTGCTATTCCTGCACCCAGGTTCCTGTCTGTGACGCAGCGTCAAGGGTAACCGCAGCCATGGTCTCTGAGCTGATAGTCCTTGCTGCTTGAAACGTCGTCAAACTGTTCGTGCAGATGGTTGTTGTCTTTCAAACGTCCCCATCTGTTGACACAGGGATCGAGACGTGATTGCACGTTCCGTTACAGCCATGCGGATAAGATACCTGTCATATCGACTGCTAGTGATACGAGGCCGTTGGGATCCAGTATGGCGTTCCGTATTATCCTCCTGAACCCACCGATTCCATATTATGCTAACAGTCATTGGATCTCGACCAATGCGAGCAGCAATGTCGCGATACGATAAACCGCAGTCGCGGTAGGCTACAATCCGACCTTTATCAAAGTCGGAAACGTGATGGTACGCATTTCTCCTCTTTAAATGAGGCATCACAACAACGTTTTACCAGGCAACGCCGGTCAACTGCTGTTTGTGTATGAGAAATCGGTTGGAAACTTTCCTCATGTCAGCATGTTGTAGGTGTCGCCACCGGCGCCAACCTTGTGTGAATGCTCTGGAAAGCTAATCATTTGCATATCACAGCATCTACTTCCTGTCGGTTAAATTTCGCGTCTGTAGCACATCTTCGTGGTGTAGCTATTTTAATGGCCAGTAGTGTAAAAATATCGAAAATCAGTTTTTTCATTAGGTTGTCTTCACCCTACATTTTAAAATCAGATAGCGGTTTGCTCTTAATATGAAATTACGAGTGAAACGTGAGCTTTTTGTACGCATTTTGTGGTGTTGTATAGGTTTAACATTCGTGTAAGGTACCTCCAGAATCGGCACCGGCAGGCTACCTGATGCTGCCTAATGGGTTCCACCTCTCCTTCAGACAGCTCCTCAAGTTTCTACTGGAGGCTGATTGGTTGCCTTTAGTCTTTAACAAGGAGAAATTTTACTCGCGCCTAGGATAGCGCATGGCCAGCGGCGTGCAGCCCGGCACGTTTGTTACGTAGCCACCTAGTATATAATCTTGCATTAAGCATTGTTTAGAAAGTTAATTATATTGTTACATTACAGTTTGTATTTCCGCTGCTAGAACAGTATCGAGAACAAGGGGTACCTGTGGACTTGACGTCAGTTAAGTACCGATAGGGAGCTTCTCCTATTGACAACGAGTGCCGGACTGGACTCTCATTCGCGAGGACTACGTTTCAAACCCGCTTACGGGCATTCTGATTTAGGTTTTCCGTGATTTCCCTAAATCGCTTCTGTCAAATGTCGATATAGTTCCTTTGAAAGGGCGCGGCCGCCTTCCTTCCCCATCCTTTCCTAATCCGAGGGACCGACGACCTCGCCGTTTGGCTTCCCCCTCCCCCCCCCCCTCCCCCAAATCAGCCAACCAACCAGTGCCGGATTGTTTTAATTAGAGATACCTTCGTATTTGCGAGCATACAGAAAAACTCTGATGTAATGATTTGGTCCAATGTGTCGTGTATTTGTGAAATGAAACGCTTCTTATATGACAGCTAACAAGTCTAAACTTCGAAACTTCCTGAAAGGCTGAAACTGTGCGCTGGACCGGGACACGAACCTGGGTCCTTGCCTTTGGTGAGCAACGAACTCACGAACTCACCATCTGAGCTAATCACGCGCGACTCACGACTCACCGGTACAGCTTCAATTCTGCCAGTACCTCTGTCCTACATTCGTAAATTCACAGAAGCAGAGAAACATGGTTTTAGTCTACCAGGAAGTTTCCAAGCAGCCTACATATCGTTGAAATCAAGTTACGCCGAACGCCGAATGGAGAGTTGCGAGAGTCTATTACATGAGTGAAACGGCGCATATTTTCATAGACAGTAATCAGTAGTATATCTACATATAAACATATTGTTTGCCCTAGGAATCGCATTAAGTTGCGTGATCTCACACTTCTTGGTTTGGAGTATATTTTCCAGAAGCCATTTACCATATTAGCAACATTTTAGTGAGTGTCATGTTATTAATGATTGCTGACGTATGTGCCTGTGACAACAACACAGAACTTTCTCAATTAAGGGAAGTACTGGTATTGTAGTCACACAGCTGTCTTAGAACGAGCAGACAATCGCTTTTCAAAACTGCATATTATGGAAATCGTCACTTACTTCTCAAAAAAAAAAAAAAGCTTTCTTGAGTCTATTTCTTAGCGTTCTGTTGTTGCACAGCCGGCCTGAGTGGCCGTGCGGTTCTAGGCGCTACAGTCTGGAGCCGGGCGACCGCTACGGTCGCAGGTTCGAATCCTGCCTCGGGCATGGATGTTTGTGATATCATTAGGTTAGTTAGGTTTAATTAGTTCTACGTTCTAGACGACTGACGACCTCAGGAGTTAAGTCGCATAGTGCTCACAGCCATTTGAACCATTTTGTTGTTGCAAAAGGGGAGTGAACAGTAAACAAGCTCGGAGCTATCCAATGTGTCGGAGAATGAAACAAACTACTGGATCGACGTGCTGACGTAATATCACTCATGTGACGCCGAGATATTATTATTTCATAGTGTAAGTAGGCTGTTTATGTTTTCTCTATGTAAGTAGGCTGTTTATGTTTTCTCTATGTAAGTAGGCTGTTTATGTTTTCTCTATGTAAGTAGGCTGTTTAGGTTTTTTATTGGTAACGCCACCTCTGTATGACAATCACTGGCTGTACTGTGGGCAGTCTGTGTCTGCTTTGCATTGTTGTAATACTCGCCATTGTAGTGTTAGGCAGCTGGCTGTGAACAGCGCGTAGCGTTGCGCAGTTGGAGGTGAGCCGCCAGCAGTGGTGGATGTGGGGAGAGAGATGGCGGAGGTTTGCAATTTGTCATGAACTGATATATATATTATGACTTGTGATGATATTAAGGTAAATACATTGTTTGTTCTCTATTAATATCTTTCATTTGCTAACTATCCCTATCAGTAGTTAGTGCCTTTAGTAGTTTGAATCTTTTATTTAGCTGGCAGTAGTGGCGCTTGCTGTATTGCAGTAGCTTGAGCAGCGAAGATTTTTGTGAGGTAAGTGATTTGTGAAAGGTATAGTTTAATGTTAGTCAGGGCCATTCTTTTGTAGGGAATTTTGAAAGTCAGATTGCGTTGCGCTAACAAAGTATTGTGTGTCAGGTTAAGCACAGTCGTGTATAATTGTTCAAAGGGGACGTTTCATATGGCGACCCTGCCAGGATACCTCACTGGAATCTTCTGATTTTTTCTTGTAGTTTGTGTATTTAGTGTAGCTTTTGTTTATTGCTAGCGCGTAATTGTAGAGAGAATCTCCTTTGTAGTTGTAGTTTTTCATTGTTGTAGAGTAAAACAGTTGTGGCATGCATGTAGATTTGCACCAAGTATTTCGCAGCTGCAATTAACTAGACATTATTTCCATTGCTACGTTATTTTATTTTGCTCTTCAAATTGTGTTTTTCTGTGTTGTCGTGTGAAATACTGTGACAATAATGGCGTGTGAAAAACGTAATACTAGGCTCCAAAGTAAACTGAGAAATGACAGTGAAGACGAAGGCAGTGTGTTAGCGCCGCAGAGTAATGAATTAACTGATGTTCAAAGTAGTAATTTGGTAATCGTGCATAGGGAAATGGAGCGGGCGGCAAACAATGGCACGGACAGTGAAACAATTAGTGAAGAGGGAAGCATTATCGATCGATCGGTCGGCAACAGCTCGCCTCAGGAATCCGAAATGACAGGACACAATTTCGCAAATACTGTAGATTCAGGTTTTGGGTTATCACCGTTTTCTCAAATAAGTCAAGACGCATTTTCTGCTTGTCAAAATGTGAATGTTGCCGGTGCAAATGCACTGCCGAAAAACGTAGAGAAACAGATTCCAGACACTAATACATTATTATTGCAATTAATGCAACAAATGGAACAAAATCAGAGACAAATGGGACAAAATCTTAAAAAGTTAGACACAGTGGAACAAAATCTCAAAAAGTTAGACACAATGGAACAAAATCAGAGACAAACACAGCAAAAGCTTCAAAAGTTAGACACAATGGAACAAAATCTTAAAAAGTTAGACTCATTGGAGCAAACTCTTGAACGAACACGTGAGGATTTAACTGCTGAGTTACATCACATTGAATCGAAATGTCAAAAAGTCTGTAATGACGTAAAAACACAAATTTGTGAGCATTTCCAACCTATTTTTTCGCGTCATGAAAATGCACTACAGAATCACGAAGCAGCTATAAAAGAACTGCAAACTATTGTTCATGAAAATCATGAGACCTTACAAGCAAAATTTGACTCAGTTGCATCTACCGATACGGTTATGCAACTTGCAAAAACTCAGGAAAACTTAAAGGTCACAGTAGACACGATTGCAACACAAATGGACACTCTGAAACTTGGTTCAGAAAAACATAGAGAGGAAATGATTTCACTATCGGATAAAGTAGCCGAACTTTCAGATCAGTTCACTAACTTATCTACAAAGGTAGATGATGATCTGAATGACACAACACCTGTAGCTTTCATGGACACTGAAGAGTATGAACAAATTAGAAAATTCAAACAAAATCAAAATCAAATCAATACACAGTACAAAAGAGAAATCCGGGAAGTGCAAGATCGGTTGGCACAAGTAATACAAGAATTACGTATTTCAGAGGACACTCGCGCCCCAATACGGGAAGAGGGACATACAAATACGGAACAGACACAAAATAATAACACAGGGCATTTCGGAAGTTATGAAAGAAATTGGCAATGTGCACCGAATTTTGAGATGGAACGGCCGACACGACCTAACAATGACCGATATGCGACTCGCCGACATGATGATTTTGACTATAAGCTGTTCATTACTACGCGTAAATTCAAAACATTTAAGAATTCTAGCAACGACATTCATCCACAAGCATGGCTCCATCAATTCTCTCATTGTTTTCCTCCCAACTGGTCGTTAGAACACAGATTAGAATTTATGTGTGGCTACTTAGAGAATGAACCAGCTGTAAGAATGCGATCGGTCATTCACGATTGCCACAGTGAGGGAGAATTTTACCATGCCTTCCTCTCAGCATATTGGTCTCAAGCTACACAAGACCGTGTAAAACATAACATCATAATGATGAAACACTTCGAACAATCTGAATTTTCCAGTCTTGTGAAATATTTTGAAGACATGTTGCACAAGAATCAATACCTGTCAAACCCATACAGCCCCTCAGAACTCATCCGCATTTGCTTAATCAAACTGCCTTAACATTTACGACATATTATTTTAGCAGGACGTTGCAAAGACGACATTGAAGCTTTTCAGGGACTGTTACAAGAATTAGAAATTGACACTGACAATTGCGGAACGCGAAACCAGGAACACAACAATTACAGGTCACATCCGTCGCAAATCCGCGATGAAAGAAGTAATAACTGGACACGACAAGGCTATTCTCACAACACAAATCGTGACCAAAATAGACACCACCCGTATGACAACCGTTGGCAGAGTAGTAATAACTACAGGGAAAGATCACCTCTCTGTGGTAATGACTATCACAGAGACAATCAGAGAAACAGACAATATGGGAACCAAAATAAATATTATCAGGGGAGACAGAATAACTTTAGACGCAACGGTCCAGCGCGCAGTTTCGATTCAGGGAGAAATTCTCCACCACGTGACCGACAAGAAAGAAACTATGGCATCTACCGACATGACGACAGACGATATGATCGTAACGATAGACCTGAACTGCATCAGAACTGGCGGGATTCAAACAGAGCAGGGCCCTCTCGTCACGGTGAATTTGTAGAAGTTAGGTCTCCAAATCCCAATAACGACGCGCGCCAACAAAGAGACAATAGGCAATGACTCACACCGATGGCAGCCACAAAACGTTCTTATGACACTAACGACGCAGCTGCCGTAGCTAGTAATTACGTAAAAATGGAAGACATTAGGGACATCTTACTCCAGGAACACGACATAAAACATAACAATATTGCATATCCTGTGATTCACATTACAGTAAATGACGTAAAATTTACGGCAGTACTTGACTCTGGCAGTCCCATCTCAGTAATTAGTGAAACAGCCTTTAGCAAATGTAACAAATCGAACGATTGCCCTACACTTCCGTTACGTAAGATTAAATTACAAGGTGCAATTTTTGGAAAAAGTGTAGATGTACGCCAGCAAACCAATTTAGAATTCTTTTGTCAAAGCCACAGCTTCTCTATAAACTTTCTTATTGTTCCATTATTGTCGACGGAAATTATATTGGGAGTAGACTTTTTGAATGAATACAAAGCAATCTTAAGCTTTCACGATGCTGAAATAAGTTTAGAGAAAGAAGGTAAGTCAATAGCTTTGAAATTTGAAGACTGGCTCTCAAACCATGACGAGGAAATTAATCGGCTTTACCTTCTGTTAGACAACAGTTCGGACTTTTCTACGGAACTAGACACTAACAATCACTCTGCAAGTACTGACAGGGATGATATCGACGGCGCATTTGACATTAATAAGTTAATTCAGAATAAAATTCAAACAATTGAGAATTGTAATGACACTGATAGGCAGGACCTTTTTGAGATTTTACAAGCACATTCCACAGTTTTTACTCATAAAACAGGAACAATCAAGGGATTTCAATACCAATTTCGTGTTCGTGAGCATACTAAATTTTGTGTTAGACCATATGTAATTCCAGCACATTATAGGGACCGTGTTAGAACAGAAATACAATCTATGCTTGACGAGGGCATTATTGAGCCTGCAGTAAGCTCATACAACAATCCATTACATGTTGTTGAAAAGAAATATGGATCGATCAGACTTGTCTTGGATTCGAGACAAATCAATACTATCATTATTCCTGAAACAGACAGGCCGCAGACGATGGAAGAACTTCTTCAAAATTTTAATGGTGTAAAAGTGTTGTCTTCCATTGATCTCAGATCCAGCTTTTATCAGATCGAACTTCATCCAGAATGCAGAAAATACAAGCTTTCCTTTGTTTCGGCGTTTGTTATCAGTTTCGGAAACTTCCCTTTGGTTTGAACATTTCTTCAGCAGCATTTATTCGCGGGCTAAATTCCATATTACCTGAGTTCTTAAAACGTCACATCACCTTATATGTGGACGATATTCTAATAGCGGAAGCTTCATGGGAACAACATAATCGCATCCTCAACAGTCTGTTACGTATTTTTGCAGAATCTGGAATTACAGTTAACTTGGAAAAATCTGAATTCGGTAGGTCAAAGGTGAGGTTTTTGGGACATATTATTTCTTCTGAAGGCATTCAGCCGGATCCTGAAAAGTTAGAAGCAATCAGAGCCATTCCAGTTCCATCCACAAAAAGACAAGTCCGCAGTTTTCTAGGTCTCGTAAATTTTTACCGTCGTTTTCTGAATATGCAAATTCTAGTTACACCAAAACTTTGTTCTCTCACTGGAAAAAATACTATTTGGAACTGGGACGAACAAGCACAGTTGGAATTCAATTCTTTGAAAGAAGCGTTACTTCACGCGCCAATACTAGCTCATCCTGATCTGTCACAAGATTTCTGCCTTAGTATGGATTCTTCTAAAGTCGGTCTTGGTGCCCATTTATTTCAAGAAGCCATAGAAAATGACACTACCGTTCAGAAAACCATTGCTTTTGCTAGCCGAGTGCTAACAAAATCTGAAAAAAAATTATTCCGTTACTGAATTAGAAGCTTTAGCTATCGTTCGGGCATTTAACAAATTCCGTTTCTTTCTTTGTGGTAAGCACGTAAAAGTATACAGTGATCATCGTGCATTACAATTTCTTATGTCTTCAAAATTAAATCATGACAGGTTAAAACGTTGGGCATTGTTCCTGCAAGAATTCCGCTTCACAATAGTCTACATTCCCGGCAAGGAGAACATTGTTGCGGACGCACTGTCACGCGCACCGGCTGGGCTTGAGAAAAGTACCACAGAAGGCAACCTCGAGAAAAATTTCAGTATTCTTTACATTCAGAAAGTCGCCTTTGAAAACTTCATCACCACATCTTTAAAGGACATTGCTCATGAACAAGATAAAGATCCGATTTGGAAAGACATCAAGAGCAAATGGCATGAAAAGACACACACACAGATTCGGCATTATTACCTGGTTAGAAACAACATACTCTTCAAACGCTGCACTGTTGATGACAAGCTATGGGTACTTTGCATTCCAGACGATTTTGTTAATAAGCTCATTTGGTACATTCATTTCAGCTACGCACATTTTGGCCCACGAAAATGTTATCATATTCTTCGAACGACTTGTTATTTTAACAATATGGAAAAGCGAATTCGAAGAGTCTTGTCTATTTGTAAACTTTGTCAAAAGGCGAAACCATCTACTGTCTCACATCGTGCTCCGTTGTTTCCTATTATTCCTGCTAAATTAAAAGAATTTGCTGCTGTTGATCTCTTGGGACCGCTTGTCAGAACATCCAATGGATTTTCGTACGTTCTAGTCGCTGTTGAACTTACTTCAAAATTTGTTTCTTTCACTCCGTTACGTAAAGCCACTGGACGGTCTGTATCCAACGCCTTTGTTAAAAATTTCTTACGTGAAGTTGGACACGTTAGTAAAGTCATTTCAGATAACGGACCGCAATTCAGATCTGCTGTTTGGTCACGCATGCTTCGCAACCATAAAATCAAACCTGTTTTTATTTCATTGTACTCACCACATTGTAACCCGTCTGAACGGATTATGAAAGAAATCAATAAGCTTTGCAGACTTTATTGTCACAGAAAGCATCAGCATTGGGACAGATATTTACACTTATTTCAAAACGTGCTGAATGAAATGCCTCACGACTCCACTGCTTTACCACCTACTCTTGTACTGAAGAATGAAGAACCACCGAACAGAATCAGAGAGCTTGTACCTTTCCCGAATACACGTAAACTTCGACACAAAGACATAATTGATTTGGCTCTTAAAAATATAAAATCTGCAGCAGACAAAAGGAGAAAACTACACGGTAAAGCAAATGCAAAGAAATTGTATATTGGTCAGAAAGTTCTCATTAAAGCTCATTCATTGTCACATAAGAAGAAACACTTGAGTCACAAATTCTTTCTAGTTTACAATGGACCTTACAGAATCCGACGTATACCACATGATAATTGCGTTGAAGTTGAAACTCTGCGTACTAGGAAGAGTAAAGGTTTACACCACATTTCTCATGTAAAACCATTTATTGACAGATAATCTGCCTTTTAACTTTGTCTTTGCCATAAAACGTTTCACTTCACGTTACTAGTATGGTTTAGAAACTGTTACCATGCAACAATGTTTGAAGTTAAATATCCAATCAAGAACCAAGAGAACTTATTTAAACAGAAATGACGAATGCATTGTTATAGTAAACAGATGTCACAGTGTTATTGTGTGTGTACATTCTTGCTTGTTTGTTGCACGATTACGTAACGACTATAAGGCTCACATACTTAGAACATTTACCAGTACTGCTAATGAGATTTTAATGCAAGATTTTGGTTTATTTGAAAATACATTCTGAATTTAAAGTGCTTTCTGAGAGATACCAGATGACACAGAGGTTAGTTTATGTGGCAGCTACACGATTTTTATCACGACGCTACTAATGAGTGACAATTTACAATGTTGCTTTTGCGGTGTATCTGTTTTATATCTGCACAGTTTTCTGAATTCTTCTGGAAATCAAAACATGTTTTATTAGCAACTTTTGTGGTATAGCTACAAGGAGACAGCCTTTTCCATAGCACAACAATACGTTACAGCACAGTACTTTCATCATCACAACAATAAGCGTAATAACTAAGATATCTCTACGCAAAGCATTTCACTTTTGTTTATCATGAGGTAAGTACATTGGCTTCTGGAGAACTTAGCTTTTGGAGGAAAGTAACTACGACACTTTCACAGAGATTATCTTACAACAATATGCACATTTAGCGCTACAGGACACGCATTTCAGTGATTAATTTTGTACTTAAAACATTTATTTTTAAAGATTTTTGAATTACAAAGAAAGTTTTCAGTGATACATTTCATTTCATTGCTGTAATCTGTAACACCTGAGGGTATAATTACATTAATCCTCAGGGGGGTACACGCTTACTTTGTGTACCATGTGTGTGGCAACCACAAGGAACCCTAGCTAATATGGTATTTGCTTATACAACTTTACACTTCGGTACCATATTTCTCTAACACACAATTACACAGCTATCTGATTATTTGACAGAGAAACAAACATTTTTTTTACTACGTCAGTGACAGATGTTTACGCAATTACACAGTTGGATAACTTCACACTTATGAAATTTTATTTTGTCTGTACTTTGTAAACTGTTCATATTTTTTCGGAACCATTGTGATACTATGAGAGATTTGAATGATATATTTGGTAAGGGAGCATGATTTTAAAGTACGTTTGAGGTAGATGACACTATTGAAATGAGCAGAGAATTTTTTTTACGTTTTGAAATTATTGGAGGAAGTTACGACGATTTTAAGATTTGACTGAAGTGTTATGATGTTATTATTACGACGACGATGTGTACTATGCTGTTGAGGTATGTTTATGATAAATAAGCTGATGCTATATGAGGAATCTGATTATGCTATGTAGCTATTATGATGAAATATTGAAGACGTGTTGATGAATATGAATATGTATATGTGTAATAAGGTAAGGAATAAGGAGTAGGGGTTAGGGACTCTGATTTACGAAAAGGTTGTTGGAAACCAAGAATCGTACTTTAAGAGTTATGAAATGTGTGTGTATATGCATGAATGTATCACAATGCCACTGAAAATTTTTTTGGACACTGTTATATTTATAGGGTTTTGTTTCTACAGATTTGCAACGCTAATTCTTGACCTGTGATATATTTTTATATGAGACTACCACGGTAGCAGAATCTCCTGTCGTAAATATTTCCGTATGAAAGTTAAGTGACCACCTGCACGTAATGCGTCGCGGGCACCCAGCTGTGTCAGACGCCTGGAGAAAAAGCCATTATTGCGAGCCCTTTTCAGCGGCACAGGTAGCACAAAAAAAAAGGGGAGGCCATTATCCTTGGAAATATTCTTACATCTGCAAACCTGATAATGACAAGTGTCTTTCTACGAGAATTGAGAGCTACTGACTTACGAAATGCCACATAGCTATTGAATGATGTTTTTATGCTTTGGTTTGCTTAATTGCTTATTTCATTTGACATCTGTTTTCCAGCTGTGTTGCAGCATTGGTTTCATAAAATAAAATTAAATGCATTTGCTAATGTGAACACTTTCTGTCAACAGATCTATTAAATAATTATTTTATGATCCACATTCTTTAAAAAAGGAGCACTTGGAAAGGAAAGAACAATAAGAAGGAACTAGTAACTGCATTCATAATTTTCTTTTCAAGTAATTGGTAACTTTTTGGTAGAATAACTTCTTGTGGTGCACCACTTTAATTACATAGACATTAAGATGTGATTATACATTTCCCTTATCTGCATTGTTATCTTTAGTGTACTATTTTTTCTGCTTGAGCTATGTCATGTTTTGATATAAGTTATTACATTTGCTGCTGCTAGCTTTGCCAATCTGTATTTTTTGTCATTGCTGCTTGTGTTAATTGTTTTGTGCTGCTGCATTGCCTCGTTCCTTAGTTTAGCATCTGAGCTCAGTAGATTTAAGTTAGCTTAAGAGGGGGTAGCCTCTAAGAGAATGAGTTGCGATGAATTGGAAGAAATGCATTGAGAAAACAGGTTTAGGTAGGATTTTCTTGGAAATAAATGATGAGGTAAGATAATGGAAAATAAAAATGAGGTAAGAAATGTGTGAACATATAAACACAGAAAGCATGCTTAGTTAGAATTTTTTTTGGTGGAAACAAAGGATGAAATAAGAGGAAAGATATATGAAGTTTTGGGTTGGACTGCAGTACCAAATGTTACACTGAAAACGAACCCTGTCCTTTCCTTTTGTGTTATCCCACTATGTGTTTGTGTACCCTTGAGTATTTGTTTTCTTCCTGTCTCTGTGTAGTTTCATAGAATTTTTTTTTCTTTTAATATTAAGCTACATTCACTATGATGAGGAATACTGTTATCCTCGAATATAATTGTCATTAACAATATGTTATTTACTTTGTAAAGATGTTAGACATTATTCATTCTGTTTAAATGCTCATGTGTGAAGTAGATGTTTCAATAATTATTCTGATCTTCTATGTATGTACTCATGTCATAATTCCTGTAACACTGACGTATATGTCTATTTCTATTCTTTTGTAAAGCCCCTATTACTACAAATGTTATCTATATTGTTATGTTTTTAATGATGTATTGTGTACCTTTGTTATTGTATTCTCATGTTATAAAATTGTAATTGTTACCAGTTCTTCCAATTAAGTTACATTTCACTGCACACGTTTCTGTTGGTCATAGTATATGGACAATATGTGAGAAGTAGGGACTGTTAGTGTTTGCACGTGTGTTAATAATTCTGCAAGGGACTGGACAACAGCATTGCTGGTTCTAAGGACAATTCCAAAAACGTTGTGAGTGCACAAGTGGTGGTTTATGGACTTGCTATATTCTCTGCAAGACTCTTTGATGGTGAATGTGCACCTGCACAATCGCAACAGATGGCTGCTGGCCATCTCTACAAGGACTACAGTGGGTCTGCATCTCTGGTGGCCCACCAATACCATTACCTCTACAAGGACTACAGTGGGTCTGCACCTCTGGTGGCCCACCAATACCATTATCTCTGCAAGGACTACAGTGGGTCTGCATCTATGATGACCCACCAACGCCATTATTTCTACAAGGACTGCAGTGGGTCTGCACCTCTGGTGGCCCACCAATACCACAATCTCTACCAGGACTCCAGTGGGTCTGCTCTGTGATGACTTACCTACCAATATTCATCAAAACTTCGACTGACTCTGCAGTGGGTTTGCTCCATGGTGGCCCATTACCTGTCAGCATGTCGAGAGTCAGCACTGTCTTTCTGTTGGAAGGACAACGCTACTTCTTCAAGACTGCATGGAAATCCACTACTTCTGTGTGCAATTTCTTTTACTAATGAGACTTTGTGAAAAAAAAACTGTAATTACTATTATGATGAATGATTTGGACTGTCTTTATGGACTGTGAGAAATTTTGATCTTTTGACCAACATAATATTAATAAGTGTGTGCATTTTATATCTTTGTTACTGTAATTGTGAAAAATTTTTGTCAAATCTGTATTGGCCAGTGCCCAACACCATTTGTAAAAATTTTTGTGGGGAGCATGGGGGCTATGTAAGTAGGCTGTTTATGTTTTCTCTATGTAAGTAGGCTGTTTATGTTTTCTCTATGTAAGTAGGCTGTTTATGTTTTCTCTATGTAAGTAGGCTGTTTAGGTTTTTTATTGGTAACGCCACCTCTGTATGACAATCACTGGCTGTACTGTGGGCAGTCTGTGTCTGCTTTGCATTGTTGTAATACTCGCCATTGTAGTGTTAGGCAGCTGGCTGTGAACAGCGCGTAGCGTTGCGCAGTTGGAGGTGAGCCGCCAGCAGTGGTGGATGTGGGGAGAGAGATGGCGGAGGTTTGCAATTTGTCATGAACTGATATATATATTATGACTTGTGATGATATTAAGGTAAATACATTGTTTGTTCTCTATTAATATCTTTCATTTGCTAACTATCCCTATCAGTAGTTAGTGCCTTTAGTAGTTTGAATCTTTTATTTAGCTGGCAGTAGTGGCGCTTGCTGTATTGCAGTAGCTTGAGCAGCGAAGATTTTTGTGAGGTAAGTGATTTGTGAAAGGTATAGTTTAATGTTAGTCAGGGCCATTCTTTTGTAGGGAATTTTGAAAGTCAGATTGCGTTGCGCTAACAAAGTATTGTGTGTCAGGTTAAGCACAGTCGTGTATAATTGTTCAAAGGGGACGTTTCAATAGTTGTGACTTAATACATATTCATAAAAATACACATTTAACTCTCAGAAGCTTGTAACATGTTTTTCACTTCTTTTGCGTAGTTTTGGTAACAGTAGCATAATAAGATGACGTACATCCACAGAGAGAGAGGGAGAGAGAGACAGACAGAGAGAGAGAGTGGGAATAATACTGTGATTTGCGGTGTTTTTTTTGCGTTATGGTACAAAGTGAACTTTACTGTGTGCGCCACAAACAAGCATCTATAGCTCGTTACATCGAAAGACGGAACACGATGTAACACGCTGTCACATTAATACCATAGGTTCTCTATGGAAAGTTTATGGCCTAGACAACATTCTCTTCTCTGTAAATTTCACGAATTCTTAGGACAGTGGGCACGAATGTGTTTCGCTCTTCTATCAGCTCCGTGGTGGAAATACAAACTACAGCAGACCAGCTGTTCCTCGCAGCTGTCCCGAAGCCTCGGTGACAGCAAACTGTGCCACTGCATGCCGTGAGTCCATTAGTGGAATGAGCTTGCGCGCTTCCGTCCGCGGTATTACGCGGAATCGAAAGAAACGAAGGGGCGTCCTCACAGCAGGAAATTGCACGCCGCCTCCTCGAGTGGAACGTACGGCGGAAGGCCACGTCTGGGAACACAATGAACAGCTCCCTGGGGGATATTTTCGAGCTGGCCGGCCTACAACAGCACCGGAAGCTCCTACCTGGGGCGCGCCGGTTTTGCGGGTAATTGTAATAAATATTCATTATGCTCTGGGCCTTACGTCGGCCGCTGCGCTCTAAGTACACAGATAAAAATATTGCCTTCTCGCGCCTTAGGTGGACGGCGCGTAATTACGAAGTTTACGGCTTTACGTTTTCCCAACAGCTCCAGTGACCTGTTTTTGTACCTCGCGTGCGTCGTTAAGCAATTCTGTAGCTCATTATTGCGCCTAGAAACAATAACACTCAACGAACAGGATTACTGCCATGAAAAAGGAAATGAAGAAACCGCTACAGAGTATCGTTGGACAAAATTTTAAATTCGTGAGGAAACCCAGTTACTATTGCTCAGACAATCGCGTGTATGAATTCTCTAAAGAAGTAATCAATAAAGATTATGGGGTACAATCGCCAACCAACAACTCATTACACCTGACGCTGGAACACTACGAAACGTGCTGTTATGCCCGGAGAAAAACATCTTTCAGCACAAGAAAAGCAGGGTTCCTCGTTGAGAACAGTGGTTCAAATATCCTTCTGGCCGTCCCTGTTCCGTGGTATGCCTATAGTGCTCTAGGGAAATACCGGGATGGTACATGTCAACAGGACATTCCAGAATTTCTTTAGCATCCCTCCCCAAGTCCATCTTGAACTCCATCTATAATGACCTAATCATCAATTGGTTGTTTAATCTTCCTTCTCTTTCGGTCCATGGAAGCTGTTCACCGATGTCGTAACGTTTGTCCTATCATCTTGTCTATACCTTTTGTAGGTATTCCCCATATATTCCCTTCCTAGCTGACACTGCGAAGGATCGTTGTCAGCAACTTGGATGTACGACATGTTAATCTGATTGCCCAATAATTCTCGTACTTGAAATGTTCGGTATTGTGTGGATGATGGCAAATCTAATTTCTTACGTCATCAGTCACCTATTTTTCAACATTCTTCTGTAGCACCATACCTCAAATGCTTCGATATTGTTTTGTTCCGGTTTTCTAGCATCCATGTTTCTCTGCCATACAACGCAGTGCTCCAAAACTACATTCTCAGAAATTTCTTTCTCAATTTTAGACCGATGTTTATTATTAGTAGACTTCTTTTGGCCATGAATTCTGTTTTTTTTCCAGTGCTTAATTGCTTTTTTTAATATCTTCCTTACTCCGTCTGTCATGGGTTATTTTACTTCCTAGGAACCAGTATTCCTTAACTTCGTCTACTTCGTGATCCCTAATTCTGATATAAATTTTCTCGCTGTTTTCATTTTTGCTACTCTTTATTACTTTCGTCTGTCTTCAATTTACTCTCAGTCCACGTTCTTCCACTCGTTAAACTGTTCATTTCATCCAGTAGATCCTGTAGTTCTTCTTCACTTTCTCTGATGATAGCAATGTCATCAGCAGTTCTTATAATTGATATCCATTCACATTCACTCGCTTTATTTGTTCATGCGACCCAGAATATATTAGATACAGGCTCCCAGGTAGATGCCATTTTCCTTGACTTCCGGAAGGCGTTCGATACAGTTCCGCACTGTCGCCTGATAAACAAAGTAAGAACCTACAGAATATCAGACCATCTGTGTGGCTGGATTGAAGAGTTTTTAGCAAACAGAAAACAGCATGTTGTTCTCAATGGGGAGACGTCTACAGACGTTAAAGTAACCTCTGGCGTGCCACAATGGAGTGTTATTGGACCATCGCTTTTCAAAATATATATAAATGACCTAGTAGATAGTGTCAGAAGTTCCATGCGGCTTTTCGCGGATGATGCTGTAGTATACAGAGAAGTTGCAGCATTAGAAAATTGCAGCGAAATGCAGGAAGATCTGCAGCGGGTAGGCACTTGGTGCAGGGAGTGGCAACTGACCCTTAACATAGACAAATGTAATGTATTGCGAATACATAGAAAGCAGGATCCTTTGTTGTATGATTATATGATATGATAGCGGAACAAACACTGGAAGCAGTTACTTCTGTAAAATATCTGGGAGTATGCGTACGGAACGAATTGAAGTGGAATGATCATATAAAATTAATTGTTGGTAAGGTGGGTGCCAGGTTGACATTCATTGGGAGAGTCCTTAGAAAATGTGGTCCATCAACAATGGAGGTGGCTTACAAAACACTCGTTCGACCTATACTTGAGTATTGCTCATCAGTGTGAGATCCGTACCAGGTCGGGTTGACAGAGGAGATAGAGAAGATCCAAAGAAGAGCGGCGCGTTTCGTCACAGGGTTATTTGGTAAGCGTGACAGCGTTACGGAGATGTTCAGCGAACTCAAGTGGCAGAGTCTGCAAGAGAGGCGCTCTGCATCGCGGTGTAGCTTGCTGTCCAGGTTTCGAGAGGGTGCGTTTCTGGATGAGGTATCGAATATATTGCTTCCCCCTACTTATACCTCCCGAGGAGATCACGAATGTGAAATTAGAGAGATTCGAGCGCGCACGGAGGCTTTTGGCAGTCGTTCTTCCCGCGAACAATACGCGACTGGAACAGGAAAGGAAGGTAATGACAGTGGCCGGCCGGTGTGGCCGTGCGGTTCTAAGCGCTTCAGTTTGGAACTGCGTGACCGCTACGGTCGCAGGTTCGAATCCTGCCTCGGGCTTGGATGTGTGTGATGTCCTTAGGTTAGTTAGATTTAAGTAGTTCTAAGCTCTAGGGGACTGATAACCTCAGAAGTTAAGTCCCATAGTGCTCAGAGCCATTTTTTTTAATGACAGTGGCACGTAAAGTGCCTTCCGCCACGCACCGTTGGGTGGCTTGCGGAGTATAAATGTAGATGTAGATGTATATGAATTTGAATCACATTCTTGAACCTTTGTCTTACTTCTGTCACTGCTTCTTGGGTTCACAGATCAGTGGGGCCTAAAGTCTACATTCCTGCCTTACATCCTTCTAAATGCTAGCACATCGTTCTTGGTCTTCCAGCCTTATTGTTCCCCTTGGTTCATGTAGACGCTGTTCGAGTACATAACTCGTCATTCTCTAAACTCATCCCTATTTTTCTCAGAATTTCGAACATATTGCACCATTTTACATTGTCGGACGCTTTTCCAAGGTCAACAAATACGATAAACGTGTTTTGACTTTTCTTCAGTGCTTCCATAATAGACCGCCACGTCAGAACCTCCTCTCTACCGCCTTTACCTTTTCTAAAACCAAACCGATTGTCGTCTAACATATCCTTAATTTTCTTTTCCATTCTTCGTATATTTTCCTTGTCAGCAACTTGGATGCACGAGCTGTTAAGCCGATTGTCCAATAATTCTCGTACATGTCGACTCTTGAAATGTTCGGAATTGTGTGGATGATGGTATATTGCCACTCTCATATAATCCACACCCGAACGTGAACAGTTGTTTTGTTGCCACTTTACAATGGAATATTACCCATCCCTTTTGCCTGATTTCATCTTAAGTCGTCCAAATAACTTTTAAATTCTGGTTCTAATACTGGACCCCCTATTGCTTCCCTATCGACTCCTCTTACTTCCTCTATCACGTCATCAGACAAGTCCGTCCCCTTATAACGCCTTCATTGTACCCTTTCCATCTATCCACTTCCTCTTCTGCGTTCTTAATGTTATCCCTATGATTTTAATTTTACCGAAGGTGCTTTTGACTCATCTATATGCTGAGTTAGTCGTGCCGACTATCATTTCTACTGTTGGAAAAATAAGGTGAACTGTATAGCAACAGTAAAATACTCCCAGTTGCAAAATTTAATCATCATAACTGGTGTTCAGCTGGGCTAACTACCAGATTTCCAACATAACTATACATGAGTTATTTGTCACCGTTTGTGGTTCGAAGAAAGATGGATCGTAAAATTTCTTGCTTGACGTCGCAAAGAAACCGTTCAGGTTTGGAGAATCATGCTGACGCTCTGACGGTGTACATGGTTTCTCGCTTCACCAGTTAGGGACACTGTATGTGTTCACCTTGTCACATGCATGTGAAGTGGCTTCATCGCAGAAGGTGACTCTTTGTACAAAAACCAGCGTCCTCCAGTTTTAACAGCAGCTCTTCGCAAAAGTCACTCTACTTCATTTGTCTTGTGGCGTAAGGGCCTGCACTAATCGCACTTTGTATTGTTTCGATCATAACCGCTGAAGAAACAGCTTCCACAGCGTAATCTTTGGTATGAACAGGTCCCTGCTTGGCTTACTGACTTGCAAGGTCCTCGTTGAAACGCCTAGCCCACTCTTCCGACGTTTGCAACAGACACACGAGGTCGACCAGGACAGTACCCCTTACAAAGGCACGTAGCTTCCATGAACTGTCGGTACCACGTACCAGTGACATTCTTGTGTCATTGGTCTTTCCTAAACCGTGCACGAGACTCGCCATGCACTGTAACTACAGATCTGGACACCGCAAAACAGAACTCACGTAAACCTTTTCCCTGTTGTTACGCCTGCGCAGTAAGCATGACGAGCGAACAGCAGGTAGTGCGTCAAGAACTTCGTCAATGGCCGCTGCTTACGCTGTGAGGTTTGCTTGTATAAATTAATCAGTCGATTTACTATTAATTTTTAAAAACGCGCCATTCATTTATAAACATGCTGTATACGATTTAAGTGCGGGAGCTGCAACTGGACACATGGAAAGAGAGAAGTGGGCCATCTTCAAGAGTGGAACAGGAATGTATTATGATGCTGTTGTTTCCTATGAGCTATAGACATTAAGCCAGAGCTAAAATGTGTTGTTATCATTGACTCCGAAAACTACAGTCACTAACACATTTCGTCCTCAATGTTTAAAATATGATGAACCCTTATAAATAATTAGTCTGAAATAACATTTTTTACGATTTCTATTCATCATCGCAGTGTCTCTGATTCTGGGTTGTTCATTATTTACAGCTTTGAGGCAAGTGCTGTATATTGGCAGTTGGAAGTCTGTGAGAGTCGGGAGCCGCATGTTACCGAGTGATGGTCAATAACTGTGGTAACGTTGATCATGCAGCTTGTACTAAGCAGCAGCAGTTTGCGACCGTCAGTGGAGTCCATTGTCCAGTTTACAAGCGCTCGTGTGTTAAGCTTTGAGCTTTTTCTCACACAGAAGTGTTCAGTCGGAAGAAATGAACCCGGGATGCCACGAGTGTAAAAAAAAAAAAAAAAAATACAAAATCGAAACATATTCGCTAATGTATTGTGACGAATAATTTTATCATCAGTGCAACAGATGATACAGTTATTAGAGTGTAATTATGGTTTTGTATTGCTTCTAGATAGACAATTTTGTGGCGGTATGACGATGCCATATGTGGATAAAGTTGACTAGGGCTTCCGCAAAAGCAAGCGTCTTTTTTATTACGTTTAAAGAAAAATCGATATACATCCACAGAATGTCTCGATTCGGCGTCGCAAAATAGTGGAAGATATTTCAGAGTCTCAGAAAAACAGGTATAAGCTACAGAGGAAGACGTTTTATATAAATTATCTTCAAAAACGAAGAAGTAACAATGAGAATGGCTGACCAAGAGAAAAGTGCTCGTAATAGAAAAGGAATGAGGCAGAGGTGCTTTCTTACAGTTCAACATGTATTTAGAAAAATTTGTGAGAGAAACAAATGAATGCTGCAGAACTGGCGTTGAAACTGAAGATGAAAAGTTATTAATAATAACTTTTACCAAACACATTGTTACCTCCAGTAGAAGTTAACAAGAATTGTGGGATATGTTGGATAGAATAAACTCTCTAAAGAGCGCAGGATGTGAAATGAGTGTAAACAAAAGGACGACGAAGGTAATGAGGCGGAGCTGAAGGTAGATTACTCGATTCATTCTAAACTGAGGCCCAGGTAGTGTGGAGGCAAATTAATGCATGGTGGATCAGGAATAAGGGTACACGAAGCAGACTAGTAACACAAAGAGGATATTCATCGATAAAAGTCCACTAGTGTCAAAGATAGACATAAATTTAAAGACGAAATTTATGAAAATCTAAGTTGCATCTACAGCACTATACACTGATGAACCAAAACATTATGAGCGCTGCTCACCACGACATTGAATGTCCTATTGTAACGCTGCAGGCACGTGACGCTGCGAGGAAAGTATTGTATATAAGGGGTGGTGAGCAGAATGGGGAATCAGCTAACTACCATACGGGCAACACGTAGGGGAATCCAGTGACATGAGCGACTTCGACTAAAGTCAGACTGTTAATACCCGGAACCTGGGAACGAATATCTCGGAAACGGAGTAGCTGGTTGGCTGTCGGTGTGCTGATGTTGTGAGGATCTGTGGAAAGTGACTGAAAGACGGAGAAACATCAAATAGGGAACAAGGTGTTGGGCATGGAAATGAAAAATCTTACGACAGAATTCCACGCTGGTGCAGACACAATTGTTTTGGAACCTATCGTGTTTCGGAACACGAAGATCCACAGCAGGCTAAACCTACGTGTTCCCATTCCGACTACAGTGGGCATGAGATTATCGAGACTGGATTCAAATGGTTCAAATGGCTCTGAGCACTATGCGACTTAACTTCTTAGGTCATCAGTCGCCTAGAACTTAGAACTAATTAAACCTAACTAACCTAAGGACATCACACACATCCATGCCCGAGGCAGGATTCGAACCTGCGACCGTAGCGGTCGCTCGGCTCCAGACTGTAGCGCCTAGAACCGCACGGCCACTCCGGCCGGCTATCGAGACTGGATCGTGTACAAGTGGAAACTTGTCTTTTATTTCGTGAAACTTTCAGGATATCAAAACAACTTTTACATCATATTACAGTAAACTAGCTAGAGGGCACGTAATTTAGTTGTGTCCCTCCACCCCTACCACGTTTCGATTTATTGCAGATTTCACTAGATAAAATGGGTACAAGTTTTAGATGCTTAGCCCCATATGTGACGTGTTTCTGCATTTGAAAAAGAAAAAAAAGCAAACAAAAATTCAATTATGAGTCAAACTCACTTTGTCTTCAGATGGCAAGATAAACGGTATGGTAATTTAACGTTCACAAGTATTTGAAAATCTGACTAATACTACTCAGTTCTCGCAATTAAGGGGCAGTGATATGTGAACGTTGAGCTTGCGCTCAGTATATTGAGGGTGTAACAAAAACGAACGGCACGAATTGCAGGACACATTCCTCACATGTAGACGAAGAAATTATGTTATATGAACATGGGTCTGGAAACGCTTTGTTTCCATGTTACAACTCATTTTCTGCAACTAATTAATCATGAGAAACACACAAGAACAGAACGTTAGAATCATGGGCAACATGCGCTCTTGGTGTCGCCTGGGTAGGTTGTGCGCCGTCACTGTTTTTGTTTTACATGTGCCTGTAGCCATGCGATGTACGTCATTGCTTGTTTACAGGTAACATTAACTGTTGCAGCGATTAGTGCGACCGATGCAAGCACACGCGTAACTACACAGAGTTAATGACGGACTTAGTTCGTGCAGTGGCAGTGTACACAAATGCGGAGATGACAGATGCCCATTTGGTGTATGGATTAGGTGACGGCAATGGCTCTCGCATTCGGCGTTTGCACCGGGAGGGATTTCCCCGACGTTTCAATGCATTGATCATCGTATTAGGGAACATGGGCCTTTCAGCCTATACTCGCGACTGGGAGGTGCCTAAAGGACGAGGACACCGCAACGGGAGGTGGCAATGTAGTTGACGAGGACCCTAGTGTCAGTGCAAGACATACAGCTGTAACACTGAATGTTGACCACATGTCTATCTGGCAGTGTTACGCGAGGGCCAGGTGTATCCGTAACATTTACGGCGTGTGCAGGCACTATCAGCGGCTGATTTTCCTGCACGGGTACTCTTCTGCGGATAGTTTATTCAACCAAGTGTCAACCCTGATTTTACTGCAACGATACCGTTCACAGATGAGGCGTCGTTTCAGCGAGATCAGGTTGTAAATTTTCAGCATAGGCACGCATGCGCAGACGTCAGTCTTCAAGCAACTGTTGAAACAAGTGATCAACAAAATTTTCTGTCAATTTTTGGATTGGCATTTTTAGTGACTGTTTGGTAGGGCCTCAATGTCTTCTATCCAGACTCACCTACAAAGTTATCATAATTTTGTAGAGAATGTTCTACTTGACCTGTTAGCAGATGTGCCTTTAGCTGTGCGGCGAAACGTGTTCTTCATGCACTGTGGAACACCTCCTCATTTTAGTGTTAATGCCCGTCAGCTTCTAGGTAATAGATTCAGTGACAGATGGATAGGTAGAGATGGATCAATTGCCTGTCCTCCATGCTCTCTGGACCTAAACGCACCGGGCTTTTATATGTGGGGACATACACTCCTGGAAATTGAAATAAGAACACCGTGAATTCATTGTCTCAGGAAGGGGAAACTTTATTGACACATTCCTGGGGTCAGATACATCACATGATCACACTGACAGAACCACAGGCACATAGACACAGGCAACAGAGCATGCACAATGTCGGCACTAGTACAGTGTATATCCACCTTTCGCAGCAATGCAGGCTGCTATTCTCCCATGGAGACGATCGTAGAGATGCTGGATGTAGTCCTGTGGAACGGCTTGCCATGCCATTTCCACCTGGCGCCTCAGTTGGACCAGCGTTCGTGCTGGACGTGCAGACCGCGTGAGACGATGCTTCATCCAGTCCCAAACATGATCAATGGGGGACAGATCCGGAGATCTTGCTGGCCAGGGTAGTTGACTTACACCTTCTAGAGCACGTTGGGTGGCGCGGGATACATGCGGACGTGCATTGTCCTGTTGGAACAGCAAGTTCCCTTTCCGGTCTAGGAATGGTAGAACGATGGGTTCGATGACGGTTTGGATGTACCGTGCACTATTCAGTGTCCCCTCGACGATCACCAGTGGTGTACGGCCAGTGTAGGAGATCGCTCCCCACACCACGATGCCGGGTGTTGGCCCTGTGTGCCTCGGTCGTATGCAGTCCTGATTGTGGCGCTCAACTGCACGGCGCCAAACACGCATACGACCATCATTGGCATCAAGGCAGAAGCGACTCTCATCGCTGAAGACGACACGTCTCCATTCGTCCCTCCATTCACACCTGTCGCGACACCACTGGAGGCGGGCTGCACGATGTTGGGGCGTGAGCGGAAGACGGCCTAACGGTGTGCGGGACCGTAGCCCAGCTTCACGGAGACGGTTGCGATTGGTCCTCGCCGATACCCAAGGAGCAACAGTGTCCCTAATTTGCCGGGAAGTGGCGGTGCGGTCCCCTACGGCACTGCGTAGGATCCTACAGTCTTGGCGTGCATCCGTGCGTCGCTGCGGTCCGGTCCCAGGTCGACGGGCACGTGCACCTTCCGCCGACCACTGGCGACAACATCGATGTACTGTGGAGACCTCACGCCCCACGTGTTGAGCAATTCGGCGGTACGTCCACCCGGCCTCCAGCATGCCCACTATACGCCCTCGCTCAAAGTCCGTCAACTGCACATGCGGTTCACGTCCACGCTGTCGCGGCATGCTACCAGTGTTAAAGACTGCGATGGAGCTCCGTATGCCACGGCAAACTGGCTGACACTGACGGCGGCGGTGCACTAATGCTGCGCAGCTAGCGCCATTCGACGGCCAACACCGCGGTTCCTGGTGTGTCCGCTGTGCCGTGCGTGTGATCATTGCTTGTACAGCCCTCTCGCAGTGTCCGGAGCAAGTATGGTGGGTCTGACACACCGGTGTCAATGTGTTCTTTTTTCCATTTCCAGGAGTGTATGAATGCTCTTGTGTGTGGAAACTCAGTGCGAGATGTTCAGAGTCTCCGTATTATGGAAGGCAGCGAAACTGTACGCGATACTCCAGTGGTACATCAGAGCATACGAGATTCAGTACGACGGCGAGTTGATGCATGTATCAACGCCCACGGAGGGCATATGAAACATCTCCTGTGAAAAGGAGCTGCATGTGGTATGCTGGTGCGTTCTGTTCGTATGTGTTTCCCATGATTAATGAGTTGCAGAAATTGAGTTGTTACATGTTCATACAACACAATTTCCTCGTCCACGTGTGAGAAATTTATCCTGAAGTATGTACCTCACAATTTTATTAAACCCTGTATAAGTTAAACGAGACATTGTTCAGTGAAATTTTAAAATTATTAGAAAACATTACGATTTTGGAAATCAGATTTTAAAATTATAACAGTAAAATTTAAATCTTCAAATGAGGTTATAGCGTCGAGCACCACAAAACTCTGCATGCAGACTACGGGATCAAATCCTTCGCTGAGGAGGGAGGAGCTCGGCGCGGTGAGTGTGAAATGGCGTCTGTACAGGCCCAGCGCTCCCTAGGGGAGGGGCCGCCGCCGCCACGGCCCGATCCTCTCTGGGTAAACTCCTCAGTCCCTTCGATTCAATTTCTGCCCGGCTGTGCTCGCCACGTCGACGGAGAGTGAGTGAACGGAAACGGATTGCATATCTAATAAACATAGGCAAACCCAAGTACCCTTCGAATCCACACTCCAACTTAGATGCTGCCGCGAGTTCTCCTGACACGCTACGGACTTGTCCTCGGGAAACTTTACCCAATATAACTTTTTATTGGATTCGCAAGTGACGCTGCATTGAATGTATGCGTTACGACAGAAGACCTATAGTTTTCAAACTGTTTACTGCAAAATTGAGCTACTCAGTGTACTAATAATTCTAAAAGCGTGGCTTCAATGACTCAGCAATAATTGAATGGTTTTCAAGGAGACTGCCTTAAGAAAATTTGAATTTAACTCTTAATAAAATGATTTATCACCGTTACATAAAAAAGAAAACTATTTTTATTTTAAAGGACACTGTGGATACTCTTATCTAGACAAAGTTGTTTGACACTTCTGCTCATCGCCAGTTGAGTCCAGTGGGTAACGGACTGTTGTGTTCTTGAATCGTGTGGTGTTGGCTGACTGCGAGAAGAGGGAAGACTGCAACTCGGTACTGGAACATAGCTTTCACCTCTCGAAAGACACTAGCAAGTGAGCTACACAGTAATAACGCACTGGAATTCACAGGAGATGGATCCAACTCCCCGTCGGATTTAAGCTTTCCTTAGTTCACAAAAATTCCTGACACAAATATCGGAATGGTTGCTTTGAAAAAAGACATGCAAGATTTTATTCCTCATCCTTGTTAGGCACAACCTTGACTTCTACCTCGTCTTCGACAAAGTAAACTGAAATATTGGGCACAGATAGACCAGTAGAGACAAGCGATAATGGTTATTTGAGTTGCATCTGACCACACTGATGATAACCACACAGTGATTGAAATCTAGATCTCCAACAAACAGATTATTAGTGACTGGTTGCTGCAGAATTTATCAATTTCAGAATAAACACAGTAGTTCACCACATGTTCCATTTGGAATCAAACCTGATAAGAGTTTGATGGAGTTAATTAGTGAGTGTGGAGGAGGTGAATGTGGGATCACACATGGTCATGGGAAGGAGGACTAGAGCTTATTTTAGGAGATATCAGACCCCCTTCCCTTAAAAGGCTCTCTACCAGTTTAGAGATTTCTTCAGCGAGTACACGAAAGACAGAATGTACCACACCAGAGTGCACGAATAAAACAGAAATTCGCTCATAATTATATATTTTTCATCAAAATAGGCAGTCTATTAGAAATAAAGTACACAGCTTGAAGCTGAATTACATTCTTTCAGCGCCACGGCTATATGCATTACGGAGTACTGGTACAGAGACAATATAATGTAGTTTATAATTCATTCGCCTTGTGGTAATTGAAGAAAACTTCAGAAGGTAATATCGCTAAAAAGGCATTTTAATGGATGACCAGTTTCGACGGAGCTTCGCTGTCATCATCGGAGAACGAACAGAACTTCATAGGGAAAATACTTTAAAATCATCTCTTGTAACACAGCCTACGGAGTTATACTT
Organism: Schistocerca piceifrons; assembly: GCF_021461385.2. NCBI lineage: Eukaryota > Metazoa > Arthropoda > Insecta > Orthoptera > Acrididae > Schistocerca > Schistocerca piceifrons. Next base: position 597,492,365 of record NC_060138.1, on the reverse strand, counting down.
TATGCTTTAAAATATTAAAACGTATTAGTGTTGTGAGGCGCTTCACATTGCATATACACTTCCCGCTATCGTGAAGATCACTACAAATCGGTTTGCCAAATGTAAAATTACTATGTGCAAACATAAACATATCTTTATTGCACCGATTACAGGTATTCATGTTCATCACCAGCTGGCGATTAACAGGGACGTGGTATAAACGTAACGACTGCCACATACTGTGGCGGTTGATTGGATTATCATCATGTGTACAGCATTAGACAGAAATACATAACTCCATATAATTGTTAATACATTATTGAGGAAAATTTTTAGTTGTAGTAATGTATAATCAAAATCAGAGAAATATACGAATTTTTACGTATAATTAAAGTATGTAACATTGATAAATTTCGTAGGATAAATATTAGTAGTGATCTTCGTGGTAGAAAGGATGTGAATGTGCAGTGTGAAGCGACTTGTAACACTGACGGAAAATGTGTTGTGATATTTTAAAGCGTCACGTATGTTTTAACTCCATAGCTAATTTTACAAGACAATTTACGGCATTGTAATATCATGATCGTAAAGTATTAGTTCTATCTATTTGCAGATCCGATGATGACAGCGTAGCTCTGTCGAAACCGGTTATCCAACAAAATGCTTTTTTAGCGATCCAGTCTCGTGAAGTGTTCTTCAGTTATCATACACTGCAGATTGCCCCTGTGCTGACAATGTCAGAATACGAAACGATTTGACCACCAGTCGGTTTCGGACTGCCATTTCTTCTTAATAGCAAGAAAGAAGATAAGTAAATTGACTAAACATATTACCTTCAACAAAGAGTGTTTAAAGCAGAAGATCGTTCGAAATATTCAGACCAAATATTAAAAAATCTTGAAGGATAGCTAAAGCACTGAAGTCCTTAAAAGACAGCATATGGACAAATTGCAAGTTAGAGATTTTTATAAAAAGATTCAAGTGTTAACTAATAACGTTAACAGGTACGAAACGCCTCTAAAAATAAACTAATGACCAGCATGTAAAAACATGACGTCATCTTCAACTTTGCATTAAAACAAGCGTTCAGTGCATAGTGCTGTGGAATGTGGAAAAAACCGCAAATTGGCTTTCATAAGAAGAAGAACAACACCAAAAATGCAACAGGAGCGTAGTATGTAAGAAATTGTCCACGCAACCTGCCACTGATGATGCCTTGCAGAAAATAAAGGCGAAACGCGTATGGCACTAAAATTGTGTTTTATTCAGTTGCTGTCAGACGGTCCAGAAGTAAAAAATTATCAATATACCGTAACATGACGTCAAATTCAGTTATCTACCACTAAAAGTGCTGAAGTGATAGCGACTGGACACACCAAAAAGCTTAACCGCTCTGTCGAGAAAGTTCTAATTCTGTAACAAGTGATGACAGGAAAAACATCCTTTTTAGTTAAGTTGAAAAATTGGTTAATATAGCTTTTAGTGATAGCGAAACTGAACTACTGGGAAAAGCTTTGCAGTATGATTTTCATAGTCAAATTGATCGTCGTAATGTAAAAGAGATAATTGCTGAGACTAAGACTGCTATAGACACATCTACTATGAGCAGAATTAAGGCGTTTGCTACAGTTATTAATGCTACTGGAATTTTGAATGATGAACGTGATCTGCCATCAGGTAACAGAAGTGAGGCCGAAATCTTGAAAGCCGTTAATGAAAAGATTACGTAGTAATAGGGCAATTACCACAAATGCATGTAATAGAAATATCACAGTAATTATTTTTGATCATAATTACGCTGAAAAAGAACTTAGCAATTCTCTACTGATAACAATATCATGGAAATAGAAAAAGATCCAACCGGGAAATTTAACATTGCTCGTAGTAAAATGATCGACAGTAGCTCCATTTTCTAACGGAAAAAGAGGAACATTACATTAATGTGATGAACACTACTTTATCTAAATTTAAATCTCAAGGTAAGACAGATAAACCAAACAACTCGATAAGACCGGTTGTTGATTATAGGACGTAACCCAACTATGAAATAAATAAAATAGACACTAAAAAGTAGACTTTCACGGCCGGAAATATCTTGTCCATTATAATTATCTGGGCTGTTATGCCGTGGTCGGCTGATGAATTTTGTCTCAATTCACATCGTTTCGTCTCCGACTGTGGGAGACATCTTCAAGGGGGTCCGTAGGTCGATGGAAGGTCCAACACACCCACTGGCTCGCTACTGACTGCCGCTAAATTCCGTGTCAGCGCGCTCCCGCGCCGCGGTGTGACGTCACGTGTTTTGAAAACGTCAGCGCAATTGGCCGCTGTCCGTCGCCGTCGATCGCCGTTGCCATCACCCAACGTTTGGAAGAGCACGAGGGAAATTGTAGAAGAGGAGAAACGGAACGATCAGCTGTTGCGGAGCATGCTTTCCAGCCAGGGAACCACAATATTCGTTTCGAGGAGACGCAAATACTAGCGGCCACAAGCGGATACTACGAAAGGCTCTACAAGGAGGCAATCGAAATCGCAAAACACCCAAATAGTTTCAACCGAAAGGAGGAGGGCGTGAAATTAAACGGTATATGGATGCCGGTGTTAAAGAAGATGTGTACCACCCGTCCACTAGTGGGTGATGGCAACGGCGATCGACGGCGACGGACAGCGGCCAATTGCACTGACGTTTTCAAAACACGTGACGTCACACCGCGGTGCGGGAGCGCGCGGACATGGAATTTAGCGGCAGTCAGTAGCGAGCCAGTGGGTGTGTTGGACCTTCCATCGAGCTACAGACCCCCTTGAAGATGTCTCCCGCAGTCGGAGACGAAACGTTGGGAAATGAGACAAAATTCATCAACCGACAACGGCATAACAGCCCGGATAATTATAATGGACATGAATAAAATAGAAATAAAAAATTGAAGGAGGCGTTTGTGTTTGAAAGCCCAACAAATGGGAAAACAGCAGGACTTCTGTCGGTTCTTCACGTCATTCCTACGTATAGTAATTCGAGATCGCAAACTTGTATACAAATATACCGATTAATGGATATTTTGAAATCATAAAAATAATTTATTTTCCATCTGAAGTTATGTTGGACAGAAATAATTGTGTCGATAAAGTTTCTTGAATTATCCTTCAGATAAAATTATTTTCAGTTTAACTATAAATATGATTACTCAAATAAAGGGCTTGCTATCGATAATTGTTTAGCCGTGACAGTGGCTGATATCTTTAGAAATAATCTTGAAAATAATTTCTTCTGGTTGGATACAGATATAAAAAACAAAATGGTATTCTGTAGACGCTATGTTGACGACGTCATTGTTCCAATAAAAGGTGACGAGGCAGAGGGACAAGATTACTTACAGAGGTTAAATAGAATGCATGATAGGTTTCATTTCACTTTAGAGATAGACATGGACAATGCCATCAAGTGCTTGGACGTAAACATTAAAAAAAGAAAGACCGTAAGGACAGACGGATTATCAGTATTACTACGAAACCTACGAACATCAACATGATTATAACTTCTTATTCATGCCATACAACGTGATACAAAATGACTTACTTCACCACGATGCTACACAGGATCACAAGATTTCCCTCTGACAATGACAGCATAAAAACAGAATTAGCGACATTTAGACGACTGTCAGTGACTACCGTCATAGTATAGTAGGTGGCCTGTACAAAAACTAGACATGAAACCTAGAAAAAGGAATCTAGATAAAGTCACTGTGAGCCAAAATAATAAGAAAATAAAACCTAAAGTAAAATATGCCGCAATGACTTACAGAGGGAAGTTTCCAATAACAAAGAACGACAGTTCCTAAAATGAAAAGTGATTCTAGCTTTTAACTTTGCTAACACTTTAAAAGTTAAATTAAGACATAATTTTGAAAATACTGAAGATAAATATAGTAAAAATGGTGTATACAAATTAAATTGTGGGTGCGATTGACGCTGTGAGCGTAACTGATTTTGTGTGCACCATTGTTGAACAAATTATAATAGTGATATTAGCGTAGGTAATACTGTAGTGAGTTGATAGTGGCGATGATCTGGTGAGTACTGAGTAGTTGGTGATTGGAGTGCTTGTAGAATGGGAATGCTCGTAGGTCTAGAAGTAGCTCAGCGCTAATGTAAAAGTACGCCCTAACTGAACCAGAGAGTTGTCTTCTTATTTTTTGCCTGTTCTGTGTAGTTATTTGTGGATTTTCATTTGTTGTTGTGGTGCCTGTGGCCAAGGGCCAAGCACTGTGAACTATTGTTGCCGTTGGCACAAATTTTGTTTCTGGGGCGAAGTCTAACTCAAATTTCGTTATACTGTGCTTAAGGTGTTTTATTATCGTCTTGTTTCAAGCCTCGCCTTCAAGAACTGGAATTGGTCTGCAGAATAATTTCGTTATTTTGTTAATTGATGGTTGTCAATAAAGATATTTCATGTTTAATAATTTGTTTGTAAAATTAATCACGACTGCAAAACCTCCGTCTTGAACACCACTCCATCCAAGTCCTAAGCTGCTGGCTTGGTGAAACCAGCAAAACTGCAGACCTACTGAAAGATTTTCTCGGAAGTCATGTACGTACTTTTTCTGGAGCATTGGTAAATTAAACAAGGTGCAGTCCAATACTACGTGCTACGTGGACGCTCTGTCTGAGCGGAGCTTTAGTTCCCTACCTGCTCGTGGGACCGCAATGGACCCTTCGACCTCTACGTTTCCCCCTACCAGTGGACTGGGTGGGCCACTGGTAGGAAAACACACCCCATCGATAAAGTGACTTCGTGCTGCGACTCCTCCAGCGCCTGGTGTTACTCGAGATTTATCAGACTGTCGTAACAGAGCAAATGCTGATAACCAGAACGAGTTTTTGATTGTCAAACGGAAGGAGGGTAACTGTGAGTGGGTTTCTTCCTTTTACATTCACAAGGGTCTTGAGGGAATTGCAGGAACGTTGAAATCTGTGAAGCGATGGCGCAATGGGACTCTGTTAGTTGAGACTTCTAGTTCCCGTCAAGTCGCTTCTCTTCGGAAAGCAACCTGTCTCGGAGAGTACGCTATCGAGACCGAGCTCCACTCCACTTTGAACTATAGTAAGGGTGTTGTGACATGTAGGGACTTCGTGGATATCCCCAAAAACGATATCTGAGTGGGCTCGCGAAGGTATTGTTGACGTGCAGCATATTACGAGACGAGTCGATAGGGACCTAGTCAAATCCGACTCCTTTATTCTCACGTTCAGTTGCCCGAGACTCCCAGAGCATGTTAAAGTGGGTTTCTTACGTTTGCCAGTACGGCCATATTTCCCCAACCCAATGGTTTTAAATGTCAGCGCTTTGGGCATACTACGTTGGGGTGCAATGGGATCGCCACTTGTGGTAAATGTGGTCAGTCTGCCTATGAAGGAGCCGATTGTTCATCGCCTGTGAAGTGCGTGAATTGCTCTGGGAGTCACCCTGTCTGGAGCCGGGTCTGCCCCATCTATCTCGAGGAACGGAAGATACAGGAGATCAAAACATCTAAGTGCATCCCCTATGGTGAGGCCAAGAAACTCTTTAAGGCCATGCAACCCAATGTGTTTACAACATCTTTCGCTTCCGCTCTGAAGAAACCGGTACAGTTGGCCACTGTTGCTACACAAACGGAGGTTGCTAGTGTCAGCACTAATACCTGCGTTTGCAAGTGCACTTGTGCTGCTGCGGTTGTTTTGCAACCTGCAGCTCTCCCCAAAACGTCGGACAAGGCCGTGGTTGCTGACACTGGGGTACTTCCTGCCCCTCCCCATATGGCGCCTTCTGCCCAGTCGAGTAAAGCTCCAACTGTTGACAAGGTTCTGCATTCTAAGCCCCCCAAGACAAAGACGCCGAAGGTGAAGATTTTGCCACCTGAGGAGACTAGTCAGGGTCAGTCCGCTGACGAGGCCACCATACTGTCTGACATCTCCCTTGGGTCGCCATCAGGAGCTGATGGACATTGATGTCGACCTGGGGCGATCTTCTCGCCCCAGGAATAAATCTCCGGCCAGTATGGGCTCTCCTCCAAAGCACAGAGGGAGTGTGAAAGTTCAGCCACCCTGATCACTGGCTCCCATATTACAGTGGAACCTGAATGAGTTCAGGACGCATGTGGCCGAATTACAACTCCTTGTACGAGAGGGCCCCTTGTGCATATGTCTCCAAGAGACACATTTTCGGGCTACTGATGCTCCTTTTTTCCGAGGCTATACCGTATATCGAAAAGATGATCTGATGGGGGTAAGGGCAAAGGGTGGTGTTGCGGTTTTTGTCCGTGACATGCACCACTCATCTGAGCTCCCTCTCGTTACGGACTTGCAAGCAGTTGCAGTTGACTTCTTGTGGGGCGGATGCTCACAATCTGTTCCGTTTACTTACCGCCTCAGGATGCAATAGACTCTGAGGCTCTCACAGATATTATTAGCCAACTCCCCCGCCCATTTCTCCTTCTGGGGGACTTCAATGCTCATACTGTCTTATGGGGCTCTACGACTACTTGCCCCAGGGGTCGCGTTCTGGAAAGCCTCATGACGTCCGAAGAACTGTGCATCCTCAACTCTGGTGCTCCCACTCATTTCTGCACTGCTTCTGGGTCGTCGTCAGCTATTGACCTTTCCTTTTGCTCTCCAGCACTCGCGGATTCTGCTCTGTGGGAGGTTGCTGCTGACCTCCATTCTAGTGACCACTTCCCCCTTTGGATTCGCCTCCTGTATGAGGCTGTGGCATTACCAGTGCCGCCCAGGTGGCACCTCTGCAGAGCTGACTGGGCACTTTTCAGCCATCTGGCTGTTTTGGAACACCGTGCCAGCGTCCACGAATGGGTCTACCGTGTTACAGCTGTGATCTCCCATGCTGCTGAATTGTCGATCTCATGGTCCTCAGGTCATCCCAAGAGGCGTCCTGTCCCTTGGTGGACCACTGAGTGCCGCTCGGCCATCCGAGCCCGCCGTGCAGCTCTGCGCCGCTTCAAGTGCCATCCCTCAGCAGACAATCTTGCGGCCTTTCGGGTGACAAGGACCAAGGTGCGGCGAGTGATTAAAGAGAGTAAACAACGTCATGGCAATCGTTCTTGAACTCCCTCTCCCGCTCCACTAGTTCTACGAAAGTAAGGGAAGCCATCAGGAGGATTTCCTGGAAACGCAGTCAACTATCTGTCATGGCATTGTTGCATCAGGGATGTCTCCTCACGGCGCCGAGAGACATTGCCCAGACACTGGCCATGCATTTTGCGGAATCTACCGCCACTGTTAACTGTGATCCAGGTTTCTGCCGCTACCGCACTGCCATCGAGAGGAGTCACTTGGACTTCCGGTCTCCAAATTCTGAACCCTACAACTGCCCCTTCACAATGTGGGAACTGGATTCGGCGCTGTCTGTGGCTCATGAGACTGCACCCGGTTATGATCAAATCCGGTACAGCATGCTGCAGCACTTGTTGCTGCAATCCAAGGAGGTTCTTCTGAATTGTTTTAATATGATATGGTTATCCGGCACGTTCCATGACTCGTGGAGGGAGGCGATTTTGATTCCCCTCCTCAAACCTGGGAAGGACCAAACGCATCCCAGTAGTTATCGGAGTATTGGTTTGACGAGCTATGTCGGGAAGACGTTGTAACGCATGGTCAACCGTCGCCTGGTTTGGCTGCTCGAGACCAGGCAACTCCTTAGCCACTCTCAGTGTGACTTTCGGAGATGTCATTCAACTATAGACAGCTTGACCCTGCTTGAGGCGGCCATCCAGCAGACCTTTCTACGTAACCATTGTCTAGGTGTATTCTTTGACATTAATAAGGCGTATGACACTACTTGGCGCCGCCTCATCCTCAGTCAACTACATCAGTGGGGCTTTCATGTCCATCTCCCCATCTTCATTCGGTCCTTTCTTTCTCACCGCCTCTTTCGATATCGGGTTGGTAATGTGCTATCTGATTTGTACGTGAAGGAGAATGGTGTTCCTCAGGGAAGCGTTTTAAGTGTCACCCTCTTTGCCGTCGCCATTAACAGTATCACGTCCACTATCCGGAGTCCTGCCTAGTGCTCCTTGTTTGTGGACGATTTTGCTGTTTTCTGTTCTTCCTCCTGTCTTGTCACTGCCAGTCGGCAGTTGCAGCTTACGATAAAGCGATTAGAGGCATGGACTGCGAAGACGGGTATTACCTTTTCTGCAGACAAATGTGTGTGTGTTCATTTTAATCGTTCTCGAAGTCTTTTTACCGCCCCTGAATTGCATCTGAGGGACACCATTCTTCCTTTTAGCGACACTGTGAGGTTCCTGGGCTTCACTTTTGATTCCAAGTTGTCGTGGTTGCCGCACCTTAAAGACCTCAAGGTGCGGGCCCTGAAGACACTGAATATTTTGAAGTGTCTGAGCCATCGGTCCTGGGGAGCAGATCGGGTGCGTCTGCTGCAGTTTTATAGGGCTTTCGTCCGATCGCGTCTTGACTATGGATACACCGTGTGTGGGTCAGCACGGCCTTCATATCTGAAGATTCTTGACGCAGTACACCATGAGGGTATCAGGCTGGCCACTGGTGCCTTCCGTACCAGTCCCATCCCCAGCCTGTATGCTGAGGCAGGGGAACCGCCGCTCGCCATCCGGCGGAAACTCCTCATGGTGTGACGGGTGTGTCAATTCCTTGCCTGTCCTACCTCCCCTGCATACCCTACCGTTGCCCGACCGCCTATGGAGCGTCTCTTTTCCAGTCGTCCCAGGGCAACGAGACCATTTGGGATTCGTGCCAAGCATTTGCTTGAGTCCCTTGGTGTGGAGCGTGTGGCACCCCAACTCCAGGGTTTTACCCGCCTGCCTCCCTGGTTGCTCCAGAGGCCCAGCGTTCTTTTAGACTTGTCAGAGTACCGGAGGAGCTGCACTCCTGCGTTTGTATTTACCTCCTTATTTTACGATATTTTAAACCAGCATCCCGACCATGTACCAGTATTTGCAGATGGCTCTAAACAGGGGGACTCTGTTGGTTGTGCTGTTGTTTTCCCTGATCGAGTCGTCAAGTTACAGCTTCCTGCGGCGTTTACCATCTTTGATGCCGAATTGTTTGCGATGAGATGTGTTCCCAGTCTTAAGTTTCTCATCTGTACTGGCTCCCTGAGTGCCCTTCAGACCATGCAACACGTGTACCCAGCGGATACGGTCGTCCAGAACATCCATGATGCCCTACTCCACCTGCAACGGCAGGGGAAAGAGGTTTCTTTCTGCTGGGTGCCGGGGCACGTGCGTATTAGGGGAAACGAACTGGCGGATGTGGCTACCAAAGATGCATGTTCCCTCCCTCACGATGTTGAATGTGCCGTCCCCCTCCATGCTGTTACCTCCTTTTTGCGTTTTCGTGTTATGCGTCAATGGGAAGAGGAGTGGCTGGCAGTCGGTGAAAATAAGCTGCGTCTGGTCAAGGCCACCACGCGGCCATGGCGTACGTCCTACCAGCCTCCGCATCTGGCACAGTCCCTTAACGCATGTTTTTTTTACTCCGGCGGCAGGACCCCCCAATCTGCAGTGCTTGTGGCGTCCAGATTACTGTCCGCCACATTTTACTTGACTGTCTTTTATTCTCTGACCAGAGGGCGGTGGTTTCCTTGCCACCGGATTTGCCCTCTATTTTGCAAGACGACGCAACGACTGTGGTTAAGGTCTTACGGTTTTGTGTCCTGTCCTAATTGTTGCCTTGGATTTTAGGGAGAGGATTTTAATGTGCTGCTGGGTGACTGGCTCACCCAGGGTTTAGGTAAGAGGTCCGCCAGTCACGATTACCTCCTTGTTTCACTTCGATTTCTGTTCTCTTTTCTTTGCGTTTCCTTTCCTTTTTTAGTGCGTTTCTTCTCCTCTTGTTTTGCCTCTGTATGTGAGGATTTGGAACTGCGTCAGGTCTGTGTCTTTTAGCCGTTCTCCTTGTTCGCTGTCCGTCTTCGTCCCTTCACCGCATGTGTTCCTGTTTCTATGCGTTTGGGCGCTGATGACCACGCTGTTTAGCGCCCGAAAACCTCAAACCACACACACACACACACACACACACACACACACACACACGCGCGCGCGCGCGCGCGCGAATGCAAGTGCTATGTCATTCTGAAGTGGCCCCTGAATGAATAAACCCAACAAACTAAACAAATATATATGTGTTTCCAACTGCTTTCAGGGGTCTAGCCTCTTGACAGAAATGTATTTGATTCGTACTGTCGATTCCACATTTCTTGCAGTGTCGTATTATCTGAAATGTGTAATTTTTTGATGACTCAACCCACATCTCGACTTTTAACTTATTATTAATCTGAAGCCGTAATACAGCAGATAATACATTCACATTCTGTACTGTTGTATGGACATATGTGCTGAAGTTCTGTAGAACTATAGTGGAAACTAACGTCAACGCTCGCGATGTATTGATATTTACCTCGCCGAAACAATCTTGCGTTTGCTGGGTTGCGAGTTTCCTAGCGCTTGTTTTTTGACCTGTGACCGCTGAATTTGAATTCAAGGAACGATTGATATACTTTATTAGTAAGGGTAAACATGGTCCGCAGTAGGCTGTAACGTGACATTTATTTAATCGTGCGATTAACTAATTTCGACTAAGCGTCAATGTCAAGCGGCAATTGAAGGTCTCCGACAGCTTACGGCCGAAATACCGTCAATACAGTAGATCGCCACGGACTGGAGAAAGGCAATCGTATGCCCGGTGTTTAAAAAACGCGATGTCAAAAATGCATAATTATCGAGGAATCTCGATGCTGGAGATATGATTTCAAGTGTTCACCACTCTAATAGTCGATTAAACCGATTGTTCGACGGAATTGTTGGCATATACCAGTGTGGATTTACCTCTGGACGTTCAACCTCCCACCGCATCTTCACACTGAGACAAATGGTGGCGAAGTTTTATGAATTCGATGAAGACCAACACCTTATGTCCATTGACGTCCGGCAGGCATACGATAGCATTAATAGGACCGCTCCCTGGAAGATAACGCGGCAGTTCAGCATACCAGTGAAGTACATTAGACTGATTGCAGCTTGTTACAACGGATCAAGTTGCCAAGTACACTTTGCAAATCAGTTGTCAGCACCCTTTGCAGTTAAGAATGGTCTGAGACAGGGCGATCCTCTCTCACCAGTTCTGTTCAGTACAGAAGGTGAGACGTACAGTTGAGCATAATAGGTTGATGGAGATGGTTGGAAATGATACGATCCTGGCTTTTGCAGATGATGTGGTGATTGTGGGCGAAACTCTGAATCAGGTGACAGCAGAACCGCTCGATTTATGCTAGAAGCGAGAAAACTAAGGTTACTGGTCAATACTGAGAAAACAATGTGGTAATCTCTTGTCAAGATAATGATATGGATGCCATCATATAGAAGGTCATAATTTTGAAAGAGGTGAAAAATTTAGGTATCTGGAGTCAATATTGTCAAATAAAAGTGACACACAGAAGAAAATTTTAATAGAGGGCAAGTTACTTTCTCACCTATTTTTCGCATACAGAAAATTATTAAAGATTTTATTACAAATTGACGCATCTTAAGCGAGACTTCAGAAAGTTAACGGCCTCAGCAGTCATTGATAGAGCCTGGTAGGGCCTAAAAGCATGAGATATTTTTATGATTCTTAGTTCGTATAAACGGCTTGTTGGGAGTTGAAAGCAAATGGCGCCGAGCCCATCCCTTAGTAAATCTTGCTGAACAGGTCCAAAGTCGCACAGGGCAGACAGGGCAGCCCCTCATTGAGACAGTGCTCCAGCAGAACAACGCCACGATACCTGCCATGGTGCCAGCAGAAACCTGTGCAGAGGCAACAATCTAAAGGAATGCATCCACCCAGTGGAGCCATAAACTGGCCATCGTGTGCAAAGCCATGCATAATAAAATTTCACATGTTTTCATGTTCGCCGATAGTGCAAGTAGGCTCCCTCAACTGCCTCTGTTCTATAAGAAAACTCTGGCATTAGAGAAACATTTAGAGATAGAATCTTTATTACACCTCATAGCTAGGACTAACAAGCTCTAAGGCACGGGCAATTTAGATAAAGATCTTTGAGATTGTATCTGTTCACTTGTTGCCATGGGAAGCAACACGACTTTGGGAAAATCACCTCTTCCCCTTCTGTGAAAACTTAAAAAAGCTTTTTTTTTTTTTTTTTTTTTAGAGACGCTGGTTTCTTAAATCTTGCCCTGGCTCAACATGAGTTTGTGCTGTCGTGTGGGAGGGGAGATTTAGCGCCTTTAGAGCCTTGTGATTGGCTCAGGACAGGGTGAAGGCGGAGTCGTTCGTGCAGTTTGCGGGAAAACAGGATTTTTTTTTCTGGAGAGGTGTGAAGCATGGGGTCTGGTAAGGAACTTCTGGTCAAAGCTCTGGCATGTGTGGTTGATACTTGGGACCTGTCCGGAGACTGACTTCACTTGCGAGTAATTTAGACTGAGGAGCCTGTGGTGAAGTTCTTACTGTACCGACAGCCTTGGACTACTCGTTTGCCGAGGGCACACTTATTCGTTTTTGGCTTACCAGTCTTGACGTTTGGTATCCTTGTGCGCTCTGTCATATAAGTGAGCCAAATTGGTTCTTGGTACGACCAGCGAACGGGTGTCACACACTGAAATCTACAGTGATTTCAGGGGTCTGGTAGAGAATAAATTGCGATCCGTCTGCCTGATCGCTAGACCGTGTGAATTTTGTATTTATTTTGTGGCCGAGATCGATTCACACGTGCCGCCTCCACGTCAAACCTGCTCCGCTGCACGCATCTCACCAGCTGCAAGTCACGTCGCCGCACGAAGTGAACAGGTAACATACTGCCGCTCCGGCACTGTCAGGGCGTACAGATCTCAATCGCCACTTGCTCTCAGCTGCACCTATGTAGAGAAACTTCAGTAGATTTGATCAATCAAAGTTTGTCCAGCGTCAGATCAATTTAGCTTGTGTTATCCACTATTTAAAGCCAGAGTATTTGACTCACTGATCACCTAGTTAAACTGTCTTTGCCAAACAGGATCCACCCAGTGGAGTGTTAAATCTTCTGTTAGTTGTTTAGGGAATTCAGTCTGTAACATGTTTAGCGTGGCTCAAAATGGTTCCAATGGCTCTGAGCGCTATGGGACTTAACATCTTAAGTCATTAGTCCCCTACAACTTAGAACTACTTAAACCTAAATAACATAAGGACATCACACACATCCATGCCCGAGGCATGATTCGAACCCGCGACCGTAGAGGTCGTGCGGTTCCAGACTGAAACACCTAGAACCGCTCGCCACTCCGGCCGGCTTGTTTTGTATAATTTATGTTTTATTTGGTAAAATAAATGTTGTTATTACTCTAAATTTTGCCAACATTCTCAATCAATTAAATAGTCCAAACTAGTTACCTTTCAATTCGACAAAAATAATAAGTGCGAGCCGGATGTACTACATTTTAAACCACCTATACGTGTCGCGAATCGCACCCAGGAAAGCAAAATACTAGTACTATCGTTTGTATTGTATGATTGTGAGACATGGGCAAGTACACAGATAATGGAAGAGGGCTTTCGTGCGTTTCAGAGAAAGATTTTAAGGAAAATGTATGGCCCAGAACACAAAGCAGAAACTGCAATATGGGAAAGAAGGCACAATGAAGGCTTGTATCGGTGGTTTCAGAAAGCTGATACTGGGAGAGTGATTGCAAGAAGAAGGCAGCACATGTTCTACGAGGAGAGGGCACTCTTCCTAACGGACCATTTCTATACAGCCGGCCGCTGTGGCCGAGCGGCTATAGGCGCTTCAGTCCGGGACCGCGCTGCTGCTGCGGTCGCAGGTTCGAATCATGCCTCGGGTATGGATGTATGTGATGTCCTTAGGTTAGTTAGGTTTAAGTAGTTCTAAGTGTAGGGCAATGATGATCTCAGACATTAAGTCCCATTGTGCTTAGAGCCATATGAACCGTTTCTACACCAGAAAACTGGTAGACGTCCAAGAGATCGTACGCGAACGAGGACCTTAGTGGCCCTGGAAGAAGCAGATCCAACAGCCAGCACTGAAGATGCCCGAGACAGAAGTAAATGGGCAAGCATACGTAATAAAGTCATGTGATGTTACAACTATTTTGGCATGATTCGTGGCTTTCATGCGTTAATCATTTCATTATGTTCTATGAATTTCTCGTATTTGTATATTTTTATCTTCTGTCATGGGCCTAAATGGCCTGGGTATGTGCAATAAATGATGATTATAATGATGATTGTAGACGAATAATTTAGACACATTTCGTAAGGTTTCACGATGTGTTCGGTCTGTAATCATTGTTCCCATATAATTGCAAATGGGACTGGATACACATAACTGAAGTAGAGGAACGGAAATAATGTTACATTTAGACCTTCACCATGGGAAAATCTCATGGACCATCACAGCCGTAAACACAGCAGTACAGATGCGAGTGTGCAAATGCCAATGATGTCAGCAGAGTTCTCGTCTATTTGTGCAAACAAACATTTTGATGTCCTTTTAGGAACAGAATATAGACTACGAGATAGTTTACATATGAATCGGCTAACGACCATATGCAACACGTTCTGGATTTAATGTACGATGAAAAAAATGTTTCAAATGACTCTGAGCGCTATGGGGCTTAACTGCTTAGGTCATCAGCCCCCTTGAACTTAGAGCTACTTAAACCTAACTAACCTAAGGACATCACATACATCCATGCCCGAGGCACGATTCGAACCTGCGATCGTAGCGGTCGCGCGGTTCCAGACTGAAGTGCCTAGAACCGCACGGCCACACCGGCCGGCATGTACGATGAATTCGGGGACTGATTACCTCTTGCAGTTCGAGTGCTGTCAGTGAAGAAATCAGTCACGAATGTATGCATTTTATAGACACGAAAAGGGGAGATGAAAGAGCCAGTTTAAGGACGTTCTTGGAACCTGATCTCATACGATACCCCAACTTTGCTACCAGGCTTGCAGACACATCCTGGTGTCCTGAGACGGGACGTGTCCCGTGCTGACCAGCTCGGCGGCAGCAGTGCCGGTGTGCGGCGGCCACGGTGCCCCGACCTCTGCCTAACCGCCCCGCGGGGTGCAGTCGCACGCTGTATAATGTGCGGTGAGCCGCAGGGGCCACCCTGTCGTCGGCCACCACGATACAATACGTCCAGTCGATAGTCGCCAGCGCTATGACGCTGTGTCCTCAGTTTGTGGAAGCTCCGCTGCAGTGTCCTCTCGGAAACACTCACAGTCATACATACAGTTTCATGTACAATAGTCTGTCACCATCCAACAATTTTGCACGCTAGAAAGTAACAAAATACTTTCGGTAAGTTCTTTACTCTCCACACATTTACCTTTTAAACAAACAATACATTGACTTTTGTGACATGTTAAATCATTATTACTTAATAGGACAAGTTAAAACTATTGTTTCGCCATAATAAAGTACAGGTTTGGAGGTTCAATGGTTCAAATGGCTTTGAGCACTATGGGACTTAACATCTATAGTCATCAGTCCCCTAGAACTTAGAGCTACTTGAACCTAACTAACCTAAGGAAATCACACAACACCCAGTCACCACGAGGCAGAGAAAATCCCTGACCCCGCCGGGAATCGAACCCGGGAACTCGGGCAAGGGAAGCGAGAACGCTACCGCACGACCACGAGCTGCGGACGGTTTGGAGGTAATGACTGTCGCTTGTCATAGCTTAGCTCTGCTGCCCGTCACGAATCGGTACAGATTTTTTCTGCCTTGCCATAGACGACAAGAAGAAGTAATGTTTACATTTTGCTGAGGGTTTGGAAATTTCTTTGCTCATGAAACAATGTTTTTTAGAATGTATATCGCATTCTTCAATGTTTCTTTACTTGTTCCCGCCCATAAACACCAATCCATCCCTATAAACGAGTCAGCCATCTCAGACGTCTGACACAAATTCATACTTCCATGCGGAGGACTGTAGCTGATTTCTCTGAAGTTAATATTTGCATGGCAATATATTATACGTCGTATAGTGAGGACTTCCTTACAATGCATCTGGGTGAAAACAGAGTGAAAAATCTGAAACGTTCCAGCAAATCACCTGAAACAACATATTAGAATATATTTCCTGAGTGTGATGAATTTTATTTTTATTTTTTCTTATTCACAACTTTCTCCAGGAACGTAGAGCACTCCTAGATCGGTGGAGAACCGTGGTACTATAACGTGTGGAAGCCAGATCGTATTCTAGATTTCCAATAAATTTTATCTTGCACTGTCATGAATTATTTGGTGATAAGAGTAGAGGAGGTGGCGTAAAACAAGAGGAGGTGGCATAAAGTTTCTGATTAGCAAACCATAGGTCACTATCCTGAATAGTATCAAAAACTTCTCCACACTGTCTTATGTAGGGAAAATGATTCTGTTGATTGTGATCCGTCCATCTGATGTGAAATCCAAGTCTCTCGGTACTATTCGTGAGTTCTATACTACGACGTGGCACCACTTTTTTCTTTCTTTCCCTCAGTACCCATCCACAAACACACACACACACACACACACACAAATACTCTTCCCTGTCATATGAACCTGTTGCCGAGGATGTTGATCTTGGATGTAATGCACTATTGAGGATCATATTCTGGGGTGTGATGTGCGATGGTTAGCTCTGCGTAAAAATAGAAATGAAAGGGGAAATTATTAGTCTAAACATTAACTTGGACACACTCAGGAGATTAATTAGAGGCGTTAGGTTCTTCTTTTTCTTTTCTTTCGTGTCATCAGTCTTCTGAGTGGCTTGATGCGTCTCCCCACGGATTCCTTTACTCCGTTAACCTCTTCATCTCACAAGGTGAACGCACGTCAGTCAGATTTTTATTTTTATATTTATGGTAAGTGAACTTCAGAACTCAAATATCAGTCCACAAAAGCAATAGATGCATCTCTCAAAATTCACAAGAAAATCGACTCTGATATTTTCCGATCGCCTTTAATATCCTAAAGCAACATCGATTTTCGATGGGCTCTGTGGTAGAATGCTCGCCTGCCACAAGGTCTGCCTTGGTTCGATCCCCAGCTGCAGTAAGCTTTTGAACAAATGTGCGTGTTCTACGAGCATTTCTGTGAAGAGTAAAATACAAATATGAAAAAAAATTAATTTGTATTTTTTAATGTAAACAAATTTAATTAATAGTCTTTTATTAAAAGATTATTAATCAACAAATTGCCTTAGCAATGAAAACTGGATTTTTGTGTGCGATATGTAATCAGAAATAAAATACGTGCGTTTTTCATGAAAGCAACAATTAGATATGTGTTCATTGGCATATAATTTATGAATTTCATATTTAAATGATATAGGTACTCGAACGGACAAACGGAAAAAATATTAACGAAAATGAGAGTTGAACCAGTGTTACCAGTCTCGAGCGCCATCGATATTTTTTCTCGTTTATGTGTGTTACGCTTCACAGTAAAGCTCCTAGAACATGGACTTTTATTTTAATATTTTCATCGGCCGAAAATCGAACCCAGGTCACACAGACGGCAGAAGAGCATTCTGCGACAGAGCCACATGCCCTGTCGAGACATCAACCATACTTTGGCACATTAAAGACCCTTGGAAAACTTCGAAATCGATGAGTTGTGTCGACAGCTTTGACCGACTTATAATTGAATTCCAAAATTCATGTACTATTATAAATATGAAAAGTTACAAAAATTGGATTATCGTGTGATCTCCTTTTCAGAGTAGGACTTGCAACCTAAGTCTTCAGTCACCTACAGGATGTATTCCAGTTCCTGTCTTCCCCTACAGTTCTTACACTCAACAGGTCCCTAAACACTGAGGCGACAAAAGTCATGGGATACCTTCTACTGTCGTGTCGGATCTTTTGACCGCGTAGTGCTGCAACTCGACGTGGCATGGACTCAACAAGTCGTTGGAATGCCCCTGCAGAAATACTGAGCCATGCTGCCTCTACAGCCGTTCACAACTCCGAAAGTATTGCCGGAATAGGATTTGCGCACGAATCGACCTCTCGATTGCGTCCCATAAATGTTCGACGGGATTTATGTCCGGCGATCTGGATGGCCAAATCATTTGCTCGAATTGTTCAGAATGTTCTTCAAACCAGTCCCGAAAAGTGATCCAAATAATGTCTGAAACAGTATTACGTAAGTCATTCAGCGATTTTTAGCCAAGACTAAATATTTTATGAAAAACATATTTTACAAGAACATCTGTTGTCACAAACTTCTATGATAATTCGAAGTACTATACTTGCCTAGGAGAGTATCCAGTAACTTTTTAACTATCGTTCGCATGGTAAGCGGTTTTGCATAAACTGATTACTGAACTAAATTGTAACAAAAACTCTGATTAAGAACGCCAGTGACTCTATGGAAACCTCATTGTCAACTGTGTATCACTAGAGCTTTAAAAGATATGGCGCTCCGTTCTGTAAATGGACTGAAACCCAGCACGTACCGCTAAGGAAAACCAAGCAAAGCTGTCACGTCAGACTGTAACTCGAACACAGCACCGATCGTCGATGCTGACTGGGAATAAAGAGAAATATTTCTTTTAGGCTAGTCTCAGGAAGTCTTACTCGAATTACAGGGCGGAAACTATTGTTCTGGGTTGGGACTCCTACACAGCAACTCCCTGTTAACTAACTACGAAAAATGGTACATGTGGTATCGTTCGCAAGTGACAAAGAGTGCACATGTTTAAACTAGAAATGAGTAACGTCGCACCTAATGGGATTGTTAACTAACAAGACGACAGCACCTACTCGTCGTCACCATTCATCGTATATGCAGGGTTGACCAGAAATAAAAGCAACACAAGTGGGAGCTCCAGATGGCCAAGCGTTTAGAAAGAATAGCATATTCGGCGAGGGGCGGACGAAGAATGAGTCGCTTATGGTTTCGTGTCTGCAAGCAGCGGTTGGCACATCGGAAAGACTTCAGAATGGTAATCCGCCGGTCATGAAGTCCATATGATGAAATTTTCATTATTTTCAATTGTTACGTTACTTACACTGCAAATAAAGCGAAACAATGCCCACTATATTGTAATTCTCAATATCTTCGTAAAAGGAATGAGAAAGAGGCAAAAGAAAATATGGAACTGCATGTAATTTCCTAGTGTTGTACTTAAAGCGTCCACGAGGACTTTCCAAGTAGGGGTGGTAATTAAAACGTCCAGGAAGACCACCGCTGCTGCACACTAACAATAGGTTCTCCTGTTTTTTCGATGAATATTACCCCAGCAAATGTAAATCCTCAACAGTAAAATAATAAAGAATCTAATTTTATACATGTTCACACATACGCCTCGCTTCATGAAAATTTATTTGTAATCCTATATTTTCGTTTGCCTTTGGTTTTCATGCAGTTAATGAAAATAAGACAGGGTTGTAGCCTCTCCCCGATGTTATTCAATCTGTATATTGAGCAACCAGTAAAGGACACAAAAGAAAAATTCGGAGTAGGTATTAAAATCCATGGAGAAGAAATAAAAACTTCGAGGTTCGCCGATGACATTGTAATTCTGTCAGAGACAGCAAATGACTTGGAAGAGCAGCTGAATGGAATGGACAGTGTCTTGAGAGGCGTATATAAGATGAACATCAACAAAAGCAAAATGAGGATAATGGAATGTGGTAGAATTAAATCCGGTGATGCTGAGGGAATTAGATTTGGAAATGAGACACTTAAAGTAGTAAAGGAGTTTTGCTATTTGGGTAGCAAAATAACTGATGATGGTCGAAGTAGAGAGGATATAAAATGTAGACTGGCAATGGCAAGGAAAGCGTTTCTGAAGAAGAGAAATTTGTTAACATCGAGTATAGATTTAAGTGTCAGGAAGTCTTTTCTGAAAGTATTTGTGTGGAGTGTAGCCATGTATGGAAGTGAAACAGGGACGATAAATAGTTTGGACAAGAAGAGAATTGAAGCTTTCGAAATGTGGTGCTACAGAAGAATGCTGAAGATTTGATGGGTAGATCACATAACTTATGAGGAAGTATTGAATAAGATTGAGGAGAAGAGAAGTTTGTGGCACAACTGAACTAGAAGAAGGGATCGGTTGGTAGGACATGTTCTGAGGCATCAAGGGATCACCAATTTAGTATTGGAGGGCAGCGCGGAGGGTAAAAATCGTAGAGGGAGGCCAAGAGATGAATACACTAAGCAGATTCAGAAGGATGTAGGTTGCATTAGGTACTGGGAGATGAAGAAGCTTGCACAGGATAGAGTAGCATGGAGAGCTGCATGAAACCAGTCTCAGGACTGAAGACCACAACAACAACAATGAAAATATTAATAAGTAAAATACACTGACCATTACTTCAGGTTATTGGAAGTGTAAGTAACCTAAAAATTGAAAGAAGAAGAAAGAAAAAAAAAGTTTCCGTAAAGGGGACTTGGCCCGACGTTTGGATTACTGTTCTGATATCTTCCCGCTGGACTGACCACTGCTTTGAAACAACAACGTAAATGGCTCACACCTCGTCCGGCCCGCGACAAATGTGCTATTGTTTCTAAACGCTTGGCCCCCACTTTTGTTACTTCCATCTCTGGCCAAACCCGGCATGTACCATTAATCTGAACGAAACTGGTGATGACGCGTTGTGTGGTGCCGTTACAAGCATAGACAATCACTGGACATTGAATTTTTCATAAATTACAAGTATCTGAAACAACGAGAGGACATATTATTATTAGCGCTGGACTCGAATCCAGGTCCTATGGCCGTTATATTCTAGTCAGGAATAGACGGTAAATACCTGTGTCATACAACTGGCAACAATAGTTAACTGCGACGCATACACTCTCGTCCTTAAGCTAACGCGATAGGTGTCTTCTTCCAGTTTTAGTACAATTCAAATTCAAATATTATCGCTAATGATGGCGTCTGACAATGCTTACTTAAGGAACCGATAAGATGCTATGTTCGATTATCCGTCCAATAAATAACTTTACGTCATGTCGTTTCATATTTAAACATACGCACACTTTTTTGCTTGGGAATCAAACCATATTTAATATCTTTTTTGGTTAGTAATCAGGGACAATGGTTCCTGGGGGGATGCGCCTGCTAAGTACAAATATTTTCATGCAATTTCAAGATCATTCTTGCTTAACTGACTCGTCATTCATGTCTCTATGTGCCTCGTGAGCAGTGACGATATGTGCTGTGTTCACATCTCGGTCAGGCATTGGCTATGTGTGCTGGGTTTAAATCCATATCCAGTACAAGAGAGTCCCTCATCTCATTTAAAAATGAAACTTGTGCGCAACCAGGTTGTCGTAAGCACCTTAGAGACTTCACGTATGAGAAAGATAACAAGGGCGACAGGTGACTTGAAAACTGCAGAAAGATCCACGCAAATCAGAAATACAGTGAGAAAGCTATCAATGTGCTGTTTATGTTGAGGGTCCATCGGCCTCTTGACGCTGTTAATCGTGGTTTTTCTGACTAGTTAGTTATTTGATCAGTTCGTGCTAAACTACGTTCTCGGTTATTTCTTCTTCGCATTAAGGTTTTTGTTTGATATTAGCAGGCTTTTTTTGACCAGGAACGCCTCCTTTGCCTATGGTAGCCTGCTTTCTATATCTTCCATGCTTCGGCCCCTAATGTGTCATTTTGTCTCCAAAGTAACAGAATTTCTTAACTTCTGGTTTCCTTGTGGGCACCAAGTTTTATAATAAATGCCTCGGTGTTCTTATTCCTGCTACTCCTAATATCTTCCGTCTTTCTTCAGTTTAAACTCAATGCACATTTTGCACTCATTACACTATTCAGTTTAACGGGCCCTGAAATTCTTCTTCACTTTCATTGAGGATAGCAAGGCCATCAGCGAAAATCATCATCAATATTCTTTTACTATGAATTTTAATCCCACTCTTACAAACTTTCTTTTATTTTCATTACTGCATCTTGGACGTGTAGATTGAAAACCAGGGGCTAAATACTGTATCTCCGTCTTATACCTTTCAATCCTGTTCTTCCAATGTTTTGTTCTCACTTGGCTCTTATAAAATATTATCTTGTAGGTTACTATTGTTTAGCTTAGAATTGCGAAGATCTTGCTCCATTTTACATTGTCTAACGCTTTTTCGAGGGCGACAGATCCTGTGAACATGTCTTGATCTTTCTTAATCCCATGATCAGGGACGACATCAGCACTGCCTTTTTGGTGCCCTTACCTTTCGTGAAACCAAACTGGTCGTCATCTAACAGATCCTCAATTTTATTTTTCTTCTGTGTATTATTCTTGTCAGCAACCTGAATAAATGAGCTATTAAACTCATTATACGATAATTCTCTCACTTATCTATTGGTATTATCTCTGGATGGTATGAATGATACTGTTTCGGAAGTCTGTTGGCATGTTTCCAGATCAACTTCAATATTCGTTGAGATGCCACTTCTCCCAATAGTTTTAGAAATTACAATGGAATGTTATTTATGCGTTCCACCTTACTTGATCGCAAGTCTTCCAAAGCTCTGTTAAACTCTGACACAAATATCGGATACTCTACGTCTTCTATGTCGGCTCCCATTTCTTCTTCTATCACTTCATCAGAAACGTCCTCCGCCTTGTAGATTTTTTTAGTGTACTTTTTCTCCTATCGCTCTCATCTCTACCTCAACTCTGGAATTTACGATCTTCATGTTTACGCCTTTCACCGAGTTTGTTTCGACTTTCGAAATGCGTTGAATCAGTTCATCCGATATCCCATTTCCTTTAAGATTTCTTCACTTTTTACTACAACTGTTTCTTAAGTATCTTGCATTTTTTTCTTTTCATTAACATTTTTTACTTCCTTTTTTATCAACTGAAATATTTCTTACGTTTCCCAAGGGTGATTTTTTTACAGTTACCTTTATTGTACCGATATTTGTCTATCCATTTGTGATTATCCTTTTTTACAAATGTCCAATCCTCTTCAACTTATCTGCCTATTCACTGTCTCAGTATCTACAGCCTTATAAAATTTCAAACGCGCTTAATTATTCCTCAGCAGTTCAGATTTCAGTTTTTTCCACATTGATTCTTCTGAACAATTCTTTTGTCTGCTTTTCATCATTAATCAGTTGTGATCTAAATCTATATCTGTTCCTGGAAATGTTTTAGAGTCCAATATCTAACTTCGGAATCTCTATGTATGTTCTAATGCAATTGGAATGTTCATATGTGCCTGATACTTTTCCAGGTATACTTCCTCCTCTTGTGATTATTTCACAGTGTATTCGCTATTACTGGCTGAAATACATGGGGACTCATCTGCACCTACCGATGTCGTTTTATGTGTCCTGTTATCTGGCCTTCAACAGCACCGTGCGAGGCTTTCATATTCTCTCGCTCCTTACTCACTAAGTGCTTGTTGGAAATTGAAGTCGTCGGGACATTTATATCTCTGAGTAGTAGTACACTTTGTAAGATATAACACGTTGTAAACTCTTTTGATATGTGTAAGTTATATGTGTTAGGCTGCAAATCGCTGCTTGCTACTGTGATTGGTGCCGAAACGCGGGGAATTTCCACGATTGCATCTGTGACAACACGATTTTTAACATACTTCACACGGCAGTATTACGAGGGGCTCACTGCAGTGATTTGTCACGACAGGCGACAACCTCTTCCGACAAACGTCTGCGCACACAGTTAAGTTGAACTACATTATCACGTTACACATTTTGTAATGCCATTTCTAAGGGCAGTTGATTGTATTATTGTGCTCTATGCTGCTATTACAGCTGCTCCCTTTCCGACTTAACGGGTTATCAACTCTTACAGTACTCCTGTCGATTGTTTATGACTGATGCTGCCAACTGTTAGTTGTTTACCAAGCTAGGTACTATCTTGATCCGCTTAGACAACTGCAATCACTTCACGACTTCTGACACGGAAAACGCTTTAGCAACTATCAGTTAAAATGCTTGAAAAGAGTACGGGCGAGAGCAAGAGCTAGTATCACACATATTGTGAACTAAGTACACAACTTCAGTGACATAGTTACCATTGAAGATTACGAATATCCCGAAGACTGATTGCAGGACCTATTATGTATACATACAGATCGTGATAACAAAATACACGAGCTTCTCGATGACGCTGGTTACGCTGCTGATGTGTTCAAATGTGAGGACTACATAGATGCAGCCAGTGTGCACTTTACGAAAAACAGAAGAAAAACTTAGGAATTCCGTGGCTCACACTACCATCAGCGATAAACAACTTGCTGCGACCGTTATTTCTGTTATTCCTCCCACCTAATATCACATTGCCCACTATAAAAGTTGAGACGCTTTCTGGAAATTTTGAGAACTGGGAACT
Organism: Schistocerca piceifrons; assembly: GCF_021461385.2. Classification (NCBI taxonomy): domain Eukaryota; kingdom Metazoa; phylum Arthropoda; class Insecta; order Orthoptera; family Acrididae; genus Schistocerca; species Schistocerca piceifrons. The sequence goes on along the minus strand of NC_060138.1, from coordinate 597,468,055 downwards.
ATTCCATCAATCGATTGACGAAGATCTCAGTATTCACAAAATATTTCTGCATGGCTGCTTAGAGGGGGATTCAAAGTATTAAATTGATGGTATTGCTGTGATCTCTGACACACGTGAAGAAACCAAGAGAATCCTCACAGCACACATGACGATAAAAATATATCGATACAAGCTCACCTGGAATATTTGGAATCTATTAAACCCATTCATTTTCCGAATCGAAACTCCCTTTGTTATACATTTATTTAGTGCAAACGCCGCATCCAATCTCTTCGCGCGCTAGGTGAACAGGTAAATTAATGCTTATGGTCTTGTACTAGCACCAAAAATCCTCAGAACTTTTTCTTCTGATATCTGCCGACGCTGGCTCATTCATGTCAAGCAAACTAGTGTTTCACAAGGAGACATACTGCAGTTGATGGAATTTACAGGAACAGAAACAGACGCAACGCTTGCTTCACAGAAGCTCCGCTGTGACAATAAAACGTTGACTCACACTCCCACAGCTGCAGTCCTTCATATCCGCCCTAATCAGAAACAAATATTACCCAACCGCAATAAAAACTAAGGTCCATTTTGCGTCTTTTGCGAAGAACATGGCCATTGAGACCAAGAATGTAATGAGGTTACTGACCTCACTGAAAGAAAACAGAAACTGAAAAGCACAACCGGTGTTTTCCATACCTAAACAGAGGACATAAAGTGTCAGATTGCGGGAAGAAGGGAGGGCGTTTTCTGACCATTATAAAAAACTACATCACAAGTCGATATGCGCCAAAGACACGATGTGTAAGAAAGCAGCAAAGAGCAACGTCACTTCTTTTAGTAAAACAGACGCAACTACACCTACCTTTACCTTTTTGCAGATTACTCAGTTGTGCATTGCACAATCAACAGGACTAAGTAAACTCACTGGATGCATGCTAGACATTGGAAACCAAGCAACCTTCATAGCACAGTCATTAACAGAAGATTTGAAATTGCCTGCCCTACAACAAGACAACTTAGTGTTCGCACGTTCGAATCTCGAAGCAGTTCCTCAGGATTGTGAAGCCTTATTAATTTCGAAATTAGTGTGGACTAATTCTACGACTTACATCAATGCGTATGAAAGTGACCATTGTATCGTACAGTAAACCGGAGACCTAGAAACGACGGAGAGGCTCCATCCCCGCCGCAGCCGCAGTGGTCCACAACCCCACGACGACCACCGCAGTCCACTTCACCCCTCCGCCGCCCCACACCGAACCCAGCGTTATTGTGTGGTTCGGCCCCCGGTGAACCCCCAGTCTCACACCAGACGAGTGTAACCCCTATGTTTGCGTGGTAGAGTAATGGTGGTGTACACGTACGTGGAGAACTTGTTTGCACAGCAATCGCCGACATAGTGTAACTGAGGCGGAATAAGGGGAACCAGCCCGCATTCGCCGAGGCAGATGGAAAACCGCCCAAAAACCAACCACAGACTGGCCGGTTCACCGGACCTCGACACAAATCCATGGGGCGGATTCGTGCCGGGGACCAGGCGCTCATTCCCGCCCGGAAAGCCGTGCGTTAGACTGCACGGCCAACCGGGCGGACAAAGTGACCATTACTTCACGCCATAGCCAAGAGTTCCACAACATATTAAGAGTGTAGGACATGTCTGCGCACTACAGTTAGATGACCCACAGACAGATTCCCAAGAAGATATATCCATTGATTTAATTGATAATGATCATTACTAGAACATTGTCACCGATGATTTACCGATCCGTATTTATAAATCCTGCTCTGTTTCCCATCAAGTTCGATTGGATCCTCAATGGCTGAGATAATCCGACTCTGTGAATTTAGCTGTTGTTAACTTTGTATTTCAGACTCAATTGCTCACAGATGATCAATTTAGGTGATTCTGGGTTCTAGTTACTATTGGCATAACTGCACATCATGATGCGGTAAATTTAAAGTTTCCTATGGGCCAAACTGCTGAGGTCATCGGTTCCTAGACTTGCACACAACTTAATCTAACTTACACTAACTTACGCTAAGGACAACACACACACACACCCATGCCCGAGGTAAGACTCGAACCTCCGACGGGGGGAGCTGAACGAACCGTGGCAAGGCGCCCCAGGCAGTGCGGCTACCCCGCGGGGCGGGAGCACGATTGCTAAGATATTTCTGCACAGCTATAGGTTACGATATTACTCATGCAATGTTGTGGACGGACGCTTCAGTGACCTTAGGATGGATACGCAGGGATGCGAATCGATGGAAGACTGTCATCTGTAATAGAGTGACAGAAATTCATACATTTATGTCCCTTTGTCAGTAGAGGTATTGTCCCAGAAATGATAGCTCAGCGGATAACCTAACACGGGGACTTCTTGGCAATCAGATCCCATCTGAGCGTGTTTGGAGGTAAGGACCGCCATGGCTTGCGCACCCAGAAGAATTTTGGCCATCTGGTATTCCAAATACGCATCATGACCTCGCGGAAGAAACAAGAAACGTAAAACACGTGATGGCACTTGCTACACCACCCAGCACAACAGAAATTTCTAAATTCAGTTCCTATAGGAGACTATTTCGTACAAATAGCTGGATCCTTCGGTTGCACGTAAGATCCGTCAAAAGAACTTGCTGGGGAGCTGACAGCAATGGAGCTCGCAATGCACACACTTACTGGATCAAAACAGTCCAACTTCAGCGCTTCACGCGGAAGTTCCACGCACTCCAGAACGGTAAACCGACCAGAATTGGACGAATCATCCATTCATTGAAGACGTACTCATTCGCCTTTTTCCAGAGCTCACCAGCGAGGAACAATATCCATTACTTCTAGATGGTCCACATCACCTCACGAGACTCCTCATATTTCAAAAACATATTCATCATCATCATCATCTTGGTGTCAGAATTGTGTTATCCAAATTTCGGCAAGAACTGTTTTAATTGTTTGGCGACATTTAGGTCGTCAAACCATTAAAAGAGTCTGCATACATATTAACAATGCAAGTTCATGAAGACTTCAGGAGGACAACAAATTGAAACTCCCCCACCCACAGATCGAAAGAGACCATCTAAGCCTTTTACTGTCACCGGCGTAGACTTCGCTGGTCCTCTTTACGTCAAGACAAAGTATAACAATGGGAAGCGCCTGTATATTACTCTTCACTTGTGCAAAAACATGAGCATTACATTTAGATCTCTGTTCCAATATGAATACCAACACATTTTTGATGGCTCTACAGAGATTTGATAGTAGACGTGGATTGCCGCGCACCTTCTACACCGAAAATGAAAAGACGTTCCACGCCGCTAACAAAGAACTGTCCGAACTATGGAACTTACTAACCACCCCCGAGACCCACAGCTTCCTCACCAAAAACGGAATCAGTTGGAAATTCATTGCACCACGGGCGTCTTGATAGGATGGTGGAAGAGGATGGTGGGCACCATCAAGCGATACTTACGGGAAATGCTGGGCCGATCAAATCTGACTGCAGAGCAATCCTATACCATCTGCCGTCGAAGCTGCAGTAAACTAAAGGCAAGTCTCCCCAGGAGATGACGCAAAACCTCTGACACCGGCACACTTTCTGGCTGGTGAAGACCTGTTAAATGTGCCCACTGAACCAGAAACTTCCGTCATACACAATCTGACCAAAGAATTCAGCTGCAGCAAAAACTAGCAGACGACTTTTGGAAAAGATGGACCAAGGAGTATCTCATGGAACTTAGGAGCTTCCACGGAGTTAGATGCACACCTCCAAGATGTATTGACTTCCGAGCAGGTGATCTGGCTTTGATTCAAGAGCATGGGTGACAAAGACACGTGCGGAGGAAAGGGAAAATAGAAAGATGTGTCCACGGAAGAGAGAATAAAATAAGGACGATAATACTGTGCACGCCAGAAGGACAGCAGATAGCACATCCGGTTCAGCTGGTCACCTCCCTAGAGTGTGACCAGTGTGGGGAGGATGTTGGGAATTGAAATTGTCGGGACATTTGTATCTCTGATTAGTAATGCTCTTTATAAGGAATAACATGTTGTAAACTCCTTTGGTATATGTAAGTTCTGTGACTGTTAAATAAAGTGTCGTATTGGACTGCAAATCGCTGCTTACTACTGTGGTTCACGACACAGCTAGTCCACAAGAGAGAATCGTGATATTCACGTATGATCTCTGAGAAATATTTCGCTACAGTCATTACACGAAGAGTCTACATCTTGCTAGTGGTTCTAATTGAAGGGTCTCTGGTATGGCCAAATGATAAGTCGTTCCAAGTTTACAGATTTTCATAAAATTAAATATTTTGGTTCCTTATCCTGTGAGCAGTTGCACCATACACTATAATAAGAAATATGCGAATATCTTTACACAATATAAGTAATCTCAAATGAAACTATTGTAGTTGCCACCATCTACTGAACTCTATATACACTCCTGGAAATTGAAATAAGAACACCGTGAATTCATTGTCCCAGGAAGGGGAAACTTTATTGACACATTCCTGGGGTCAGATACATCACATGATCACACTGACAGAACCACAGGCACATAGACATAGGCAACAGAGCATGCACAATATCGGCACTAGTACAGTGTATATCCACCTTTCGCAGCAATGCAGGCCGCTATTCTCCCATGGAGACGATCGTAGATATGCTGGATGTAGTCCTGTGGAACGGCTTGCCATGCCATTTCCACCTGGCGCCTCAGTTGGACCAGCGTTCGTGCTGGACGTGCAGACTGCGTGAGACGACGCTTCATCCAGTCCCAAACATGCTCAATGGGGGACCGATCCGGAGATCTTGCTGGCCAGGGTAGTTGACTTACACCTTCTAGAGCACGTTTGATGGCACGGGATACTTGCAGACGTGCATTGTCCTGTTGGAACAGTAAGTTCCCTTGCCGGTCTAGGAATGGTAGAACGATGGGTTCGATGACGGTTTGGATGTACCGTGCACTATTCAGTGTCCCCTCGACGATCACCAGTGGTGTACGGCCAGTGTAGGAGATCGCTCCCCACACCATGATGCCGGGTGTTGGCCCTGTGTGCCTCGGTCGTATGCAGTCCTGATTGTGGCGCTCACCCGCACGGCGCCAAACACGCATACGACCATCATTGGCACCAAGGCAGAAGCGACTCTCATCGCTGAAGACGACACGTCTCCATTCGTCCCTCCATTCACGCCTGTCGCGACACCACTGGAGGCGGGCTGCACGATGTTGGGGCGTGAGCGGAAGACGGCCTAACGGTGTGCGGGACCGTAGCCCAGCTTCATGGAGACAGTTGCGAATGGTCCTCGCCGATACCCCAGGAGCAACAGTGTCCCTAATTTGCTGGGAAGTGTCGGTGCGGTCCCCTACGGCACTGCGTAGGATCCTACGGTCTTGGCGTGCATCCCTGCGTCGCTGCGGTCCGGTCCCAGGTCGACGGGCACGCGCACCTTCCGCCGACCACTGGCGACAACATCGATGCACTGTGGAGACCTCACGCCCCACGTGTTGAGCAATTCGGCGGTACGTCCACCCGGCCTCCCGCATGCCCACTATACGCCCTCGCTCAAAGTCCGTCAACTGCACATACGATTCACGTCCACGCTGTCGCGGCATGCTACCAGTGTTAAAGACTGCGATGGAGCTCCGTATGCCACGGCAAACTGGCTGACACTGACGGCGGCGGTGCACAAATGCTGCGCAGCTAGCGCCATTCGACGGCCAACACCGCGGTTCCTGGTGTGTCCGCTGTGCCGTGCGTGTGATCATTGCTTGTACAGCCCTCTCGCAGTGTCCGGAGCAAGTACGGTGGGTCTGACACACCGGTGTCAATGTGTTCTTTTTTCCATTTCCAGGAGTGTAGTTATAGCACATTTCATGAAAAACGACTACAGAATGAATAGAACCATAACAGTTAGTAATATGTATTACTGATAATGGGAGATTAAGGTACATAAGTCTATCAAACTCGATTAAGTGCAAACAATCAGTATTTTGAAATTCGGTTTGGCGAGAAAGATGCACAACAGCCGTCGTCCCAGCTCTTCGTTGGTATTTTACGATAAGCCTACATTGCAGTCTTCTCATGCGGCATGCTAAAGCTGCTGCTCGTCTTATCCTTTCGACGTCAGCTCATTGTCTCAGATATATTGGATTTTTCTAATTGCTGTATACATTTATAATATTGAGAATTTTTGATTGTTAGTGTCGCATAAATCAGATGGGTTATTAAATTGCAGGTACTGGCCTATCTTTGCGTATTCTAGTAATTTTAGCGGAGCTTTCTTGTTTCAGATAAGTGTTGCACGTAATGTAGTATATATTTTATTGCTCTTTATCGAGTCACTAATTTGAAATATATTAGATTTTCACAATCTGGACGTCCAGTACATCTAATGTTTGCTTAACGATAAAACCTTGTTTTCTTTGCAATACATTCTTTGTCTATTGAATATTTCTTTTTCTAATGTAGATCAAAAATTTGTGTCAGCTGCTGTTAGTGACTTTCTGTTTTACCGCCCCAGTGATATTACGTAGTTTCTTACTCACAGTATAGCACTGGGATTATGTCTTATGATGTTTCAGTAAAAATAGATCCTTATTTGCGAATTCTGTCCATAGTCTGGAAATCAGCTGCCTGAAATTCGTGCGTACTTGTAAGATACATTGAATGCTGTCAAGACATTGTTGCAAACAGTTGAGACAGACAAACTGCTACCGACGTTTCCCAAGAATCTGCTCTCTCTCAGTGAAAGAGTGGCCTGCAATTTGACAGTCGACTGTGAGTGGCATGTATAGCATTAGTAGATACTCTGAGTAGCGGAAGCTACGTCGTGGGAGATCGAAGAGCAATACTTCTGTTCTCCTTATGAATGAGTGCTAAATAACATCTGTCTCAAATCTGAGCTGGTTCGATACATTTTTTCTCGTGGTAATGGTCAACATCCAGTACTAAGTTAAGGATGTTGATGGAGGATAATAATAATAATAAGAATAATAACAAAAAGGTTATCGGTAGTTCAAAAGAATGCCGGTTAATCTAACACGGTGACTGTGGATAGAAAAAAACCACACGTTTTGGTAGTAAATTTTGCCTGGCGGCTTAAGTGAACAGAGTCATCTCAGTATAAATCGAACGTTCGTCGAATGCAATAATATCCGCACCCCTTGTCGGTACGTCAGAAGGGGACACGCACAAACCGTTGCAGACCGCAGCTCATGTTGCAACAAACGATGCCGGTAACCTGGTTCCTGAAACAGTAGGGAAATGCCTATTTCCAGAGGCTGGGACAGAGGAATCACTCAGCCAGCCTCGCTCGGACTGTTGACTTAAATTTGGATCCGAATGGAAGACCTAAGTTACATGCTCGGCTTGTCACTAGCGTGAAAAGTTGGTTTTGTTACTAGGGTCCCGATTTTCATGCAAATGCATATTTTTTCTGTTATTCGGGAAGTAAGCTCTTTGGATAATAAGTTAGAATTATTTCTTTTCTTACGTTTGAGACATGGTTTTATATTACATATAAATGAGTATTTTGCCTGTTTTGCGAATAAGCGCAATATTTTCGAAACTCTTTAACTGTCCTGCAAATTTTGTGTGTTTTTTAATTAAAAAATTTTTCTTTAAGAAATATGGACATTTTAAATTTTGTGTTTACGGGTTCGGTTGTTGTGAAAGTTTGTTTTTTGTAGTTATTTGTGATTTTCCTTTCCTTGCGATTCGCTTCTAGGAGTTACTCATCGCGCTTGCTCATGTACTATAGGACCTTGGTTGTGGAATTTACCTGGTCTCCCTGCAGAGCTGCAACGACTTGGCTTTTAAGGGATTCGTCCGAACTGTGCTTTTGGAGCTGCTACACTGTAACACTAAGCAACAGTTTTAACATTGTCATTTAATTTACATCCGGCTTTTTAACATATTTCGTTTCATATTACCCGTAACATTTAAATTAATACAACAATAATGTGACAAATGATTCATTTTCGAGGACTCCCTCAGTTCATATTTGGGGTGACTGCTGGATAGGGGCTTGGTGAAGTGTTTTATGTTCTTCACAGTTAAGTGCGATGCCAGAAGTTAAAACGAGTAATCAGTCTAGATTGAAACAATGTGATCAAGTGTTCGATGTGGAGATAATAGCGACAGACGGCAAAATACTGTATTGCCTTGCGCTTGAAGAAACAATTGTCAGTTAAAAACGTTTCCAAGTCGTTCAATATGTGGACGCCAAGAAACACATTGAGAACGTAAGATATAAATCCAAAAGTGCTCCCGTTTAGATGTCGTTAGACGAATGTTCTAACAGTATTTTTCCGCAGTTGTCTTTGATTTGTGAGAAGCTTTTATGCCGGCAGATACTCCGCCGTGGAAATTAACTTATCCTGTTCTGAGAAATTTCATCGGGATGTATGCAGAGTATAAAGTGTCAGATGAATCCACTATGTGTAAACATTACGTATAGTAGTGCTACGTCCAGACCATGAAAAAAAGTAAGGGGTCAGATTCAAAATAGTGGTGTCGGAAACAGAAGACTACGAGCGACGGTTAATTTCAAATATTGCAATTCGGTCTCTTAACGAAAATGTACACCGTACGCCGTATCTAATGACAAATAGCTCCACAGTTTAATTTTTCATTCCATGAATTTACTGTGGCCAAAAGACATTCAGTATGCGCATGTATTGCAGTCCGCAAGTTACACGATCAAAGCTGGTACTCCTCTCAGAGTTATATTTCCCAATATGAAACGTGTAACTCGTCTTTCTCATGGGTTACATCGAGTTGCTGAAACTATTCATATAGATTTTCGTCCTGTTGACAAGTCGGTGTCCGTTGTGAAGAAGGAGCTCGTTAAAGTACCTCATAGAAAAGAAGCCTTCAAAGCAGCAGCACTTAACATTCCTGCAGTGATTTACTACATTTAGAAACTGTTAAGAGCGCCGTTTCTACATCTGATCCTAAAAGCGCAAGCTCAGTTCAAACTGCCCAAAATGTCCTGAAAACCCGAGATATCTTGCTTATGTATCTACTGATGTTCCTCACCTTCTGGCAGCAATTGTTTCTATGAGACAGGCAGTTCTACTTTTTATGATTTACTGCGTTCAGAACCACAGTCTCTAAACTTGATTCTGTCCCGGAAGAATTGGTGAAACAATGAAGGAGAAAGTTTAGAGTATACTTTCAAAAAATGCAAGACAGGAATAAATTTGTGAAATTGAAGAAATTATAACCGGGAAGCGCACCGAACTTCCGAGCTACAAACCGCTAACATCGGAGCAAGTAGCCGCTTTTTTACATGCTGTCTTAAGTTTCTGTGAAGCAGAGAGAAGTTTCTCCAGCTACTAGCAAATCTTGGGGGACAACGGGAGACGGCTCTCTCTGCAACACTTCAAACGTTTAGTGGTAGTGAACTGTAACAGAATGGATGTGGAGAACCAATTATTAAAACAACTGCTTTCCATAAATTAATATAAGATTCTAGTTTTCTTTCATTTTTTGTTAACGTTTCTTTGTGAATCATTCACCGGCATTTACGTAAGTCCCTTTGTACCAAAACGATATCAATTCTGTTTTCATATCATTTTATGTGCAAATTTTATACTTTTGTTGAATAAATGCATACATATACAGGGGATTATTACTGCGTGAAAATTCAGTCCCTACTTGTTACACACCGCAGGCGGCTTCCACTGTGCGTAAGAAAAGCATACAAAAGTTTTTTAAATTAAGTGTCTTCTTTTGCTAGTCAATATAGACATCGCTGCAGAGATTTAAACATCTGTTGAACAGGAAATCGCCATGAAACGAGCTTTGGAATGTCTGTTTGACACCCTGCCCTTGAGAAGACAGTTAAGATGTTTTGTCCATTTGCGTGTTAAGTGGTAAGCTGTTTGCACACATTAGTACACTCGCTGTGCAGATACAAAGGTCAGACATGTGACAAAATGGCGACCCTGCCAGGATGCGAAATTACAGCATTCTGGTAGATTGAAGGTTTGCTTTTGATAGGTACAGAATACATGAACCTCCCAAACAATAAACTGACGTAAATTGGAGAAAAAAATGTAAATGTAAATGAGACTTGACTGTGTAGTAAGTGTAGATAGAATTGTATTCATGTGTTTCTTATTTGCTGACGCACTACATCGTTGACTTGGGATGTGTTGAGTTCTGACTCAACTCTGTTAACCAAAAGGCTATAGAAAAGACGAGGAAATGGTTTCAAATATTGAATATAGGACCGTGGATGATATTTTGGGGTAGAATCAAGTCTTAGAAGAGATGTTAACGCGTAGTCAGATTCGGAAAATTCGCGAACAGCAACGCTTAGTGTGTAAGTAGGCTGTTTAGGTTTTTTTTATTGGTAACGCCACCTCTGTATGAAAATCACTGGCTGTGCTGTGTGCAGTCTGTGGCTGCTTTGCATTGTTGTAATACTCGCCATTGTAGTGTTAGGCAGCTGGATGTGAACAGCGCGTAGCGTTGCGCAGTTGGAGGTGAGCCGCCAGCAGTGGTGGATGTGGGGAGAGAGATGGCGGAGGTTTGAAGTTTGTCATGAACTGCTATATTTATATATGATGATATCAAGGTAAATACATTGTTTGTTCTCTATTAATATCTTTCATTTGCTAACTATCCCTATCAGTAGTTAGTGCCTTCCATAGCTTGAATCTTTTATTTAGCTGGCAGTAGTGGCGCTCGCTGTATTGCAGTAGCTTGAGCAGCGAAGATTTTTGTGAGGTAAGTGATTTGTGAAAGGTATAGTTTAATGTTAGTCAGGGCCATTCTTTTGTAGGGAATTTTGAAAGTCAGATTGCGTTGCGCTAACAAAATATTGTGTGTCAGGTTAAGCACAGTCGTGTGTAATTGTTCAAAGGGGACGTTTCAAGTGCAACGCTCAAAAATGACAGCAAATAATCGATCAAGACACAGAACTGTCATGGAAGATCTTGATATCATCGAGCTGGAAACGAAAAAAGCAGATCGGCGTGAACAACAGGAGACAGAACACGTAGAAATAGCGAATCAGACCGAAAATGCAACACGTGATGTTCAACGTGATCCAAAGAATAGACATGAGAACGGCGTTGCTAAGGAAGCATAAGCTGAGTCTGTAGATAGTGATTTACAGTATATTGAACCAAACGTAATTATATTGTATCAGTCAGGCTTGCAACTGCATGAAAGAACGAGTGTTAGTGCTCCTACACTGTGTTCGGAAGTGGATCAAACAGTTCACGATAAACGAGGTAGGGAGCGGTTGCATCAGATGGCAACTGGCGAAATTGGTGTAGATGAAAACGCCAACATATTTGGAATGTTGCAGCGTTTATTACAACAATCTCAGGAATCAGAAAAGCGTAAAGAGGGGCGCGTAACACATCAAACAACACAGTTTCAAGAATCAGAAAAGCGTATAGAAGGGCGCATAACACAAGGGCAAAAATAATTAGAAGGGCGTATAACAGCGAGGCTGAAAGAAACTGACAAGGCAATACAAAAAGCAAGTAATAATATTCAAGGCCAATTAGATCAAATGTGAACTGAAGCTAAGGAAGCGCAAATGACGCATCAGACGCTCGTTACAGGGCACAAACAACTGAGAACAGTCATTGGCACTGTCCAAACAGACGTCATTACGTTGCGTGAAGATACTCAACAAAGCGTCAAAAAGGTTAAACAATAGCTCGAAGCTTTTGCCATCAAAGTGACGACGAAGGCGAGACATGTTATTTCTGAGACGACGTCTCACAAAAGAACGTCAAAAGCAGCATTAAAGAAATTCGATGCTCGTATTTTAAAAATACAAGAGAAACGAACACCAATTTCAACGACTGAGACTGGAAGTTTTACGTTCGATCGAAAGTCGTGGCGACGTTGAAAGCGTTAGTGAGGAGTCGCAGCCGACGACAGAATCCACTTTAGTGTCTGTAGCTACTACTGTGAATACTGCAGAATCAACAGTTGCTGATAATACGACAGAAAGGGTATGCGAAATTTCGTGTGACATAAGACGGAAAGGCACATGTGGACGCTAGTCCGAAACCCCAAACCGCGAACCGGAAATTAGTCCAAACCAGCGTATGCCAGAACATCAAGGTAACCGTAGGGAACAGTTTGGATAGGGATGATTTGTTCAAGAAAGTATAACAGGTCAATCTGAAATTCAAGAGCGTGGTTTCCAGCAAGGTTCAGTACGTCAAGTACAAAGCGTGACATACGCTGATCAAAACATAGTGACGTGTTACGCAACGCAACAACCTGTAGGACGAATAGCGACGGGTTACAGTACGGCGTCAAACAAGCCAGAATTGCTTACACGTCAAGATAGGGAGCCGGTAGCGGGCGTTATGCACGCATATTGCGCAAATGAGACCTGCAAGTGATTCTATGGCACAAATGTCACAGAATGAACCAAGTTACACTCGTTTGCGTAGATTTGACGCAAACCAAGGACAGAATTCCAGTCTTCAAAACCCAGCAGATACATTACAGAGAGAAACGAGAGGTTTTGATGATAACGACTTTCTTACGGTGCAGAAATACCAGCACTATAAGGAAGATGCAAATATTCTCCACCCCCGCACATTTATTGACCAGTTTGAAGTAGGAATACCGACACATTGGCCATTGAAACATAAGTTAGATTTTATTTACGCACATGTGGAGGGAAGTGTTGCTGAAACTATACAGAAAACAGCAGAAACTTGCGATTCGTGTGATTCGTTTAGAGCTGCCTTTATAGCAAGACAATGGTCTCTTGAGGCTCAGATGAGAATAAAATATGGATTATTACAAAATGTGTCATTCGAAAATTCGCGTAACAAAACAGCAGTCAGATTCTTTGAGAATATGGCTAAAAGGAACCAATACTTAGATAACCCACATAGCGACGCAGAATTGATTCAAATATGCAAAACGAAACTGCCAATGAAGTATCAATAAGCTTTGACAGGACGTGGAGGTGATAATGTAGAAACTTTCAAAGGCGTTTTGAGAGAAGTAGAATTCATGTATGAAAACGACACTCAAACACTTCGCAAGTAGTTCTGAAAGAACACTTAATAGTAGGGAGAATAACAATAATAGTAGCGATGGTAGGCCAGTATTGGGATTGAATTTTGGGCGAAATGGGAATAATTACGGAAATGGGAGTAGTAAATGGAAATGCCGCGTGACTATGGCCTTCCGTCGGGTAGACCGTTCGCCTGGTGCAAGTGTTTCAATTTGGCGCCACTTCGGCGACTTGCGTGTCGATAGGGATGAAATGATGATGATAAGGAAAACACAAAACCTAGTCCCTGAGCAGAGAAAATCTCCGACCCAGCCGGGAATCGAACCCGGGCCGTTAGGTACGACGTACCGTCGCGCTGACTGCTCAGCTACCAGGGGCGGACATGGGAGTAGTGGAAACACTAGACCACAGCGTAATGGATATGGTTTTAATAGTGGTTGGAACAGGCGGAATATAGACGAAAACAGGAATGGAAACTGAAAAACTCGGGATAACAAACAGACTGACTTCAATCAGCGATCTCCAGGTCCATGGAGAGAAAGCAGATGGGGAGGTGCTGCGAGAACGCAGCCACAGGCAAATACTTCGGGTGATTACAGGCGAAACGAACCACAGATGGAGGTTGAATTACGACCACCAAACCCTGGGAGCGTGATGATTGACTGAAGTTAGGTATTGCAAGAGTTCAAGCAGATAACACACTTTCTGCAAAAACGGATGCAAGGCGTCCGCAGCAATAAATAGATTAAGGTGTGACGTACAAGAGTAGGAATTGGGAACAGGAACGACAGAAAGATTATCAAAGGTATCCACACAGATACTACAAATAAGGAGGAAGTCACAACTGAAGCGTTGGGACGAGATAGGTTGGATTGACACTGACGATGAGGATGAACTCCCAGCATTACCTAGTAATGAACCATTTGATTATGACAAAGCATTAATGTATATGGTGCAGATGTTTGATTCTGCACTGATGAAAAATGATTTTCAGACGCTACGATTGATCAAGACGATAGTATTAACCGACAAAATACGGCTAATACAGGTCATAGAGAGAAGAAGGAAGTACTGATAAGTACACCTGATAAAAAGTTCAACACGCTACAGGATCTACTAAAATCCTTCCAAAAACTTTGGAAGAAAAGCAGAAAGAGTCTGAGGCACTGTGGATTGCGGGAATCGAACAAAATCAGGAAGAGCAAGTCGACAATGGAGAGGGAAATAACAGGAGAAATATCCCATCCAGATCGGAAAGTGAACTAGATTATGAAGTATGTGAACAGTCTGATAAATTAGGTTCAAATGTATACAATTTTGGCACATACGAGGACATAGCAGGCGGTATTACCGAGACTACGTAATCGTCACACCAGACACAGAAAACATCGTCGTAATAAATGACGACACAGTTGTAAATTTGCTTCTGCAACTCTCAGTGGCAAATAACAAATATGATAACGAGTTGACTCTGGGTGCGAGTACATACACACTTAACGTAGAATCTGACGACTCCCCAGAATCTAAGTGTGACGTACTGTCACTCTTAGAGGATACTTGCCACGCTCTAAAATCCAAATTAAACATTATTACGCAGGTGTGTGACGAGGAGATACACTTAAAGGAAGTAGCAAGGTTTGAAAATGAGGATTTAAAATTTTGATTGGTTACTTTAGAAGCTGATCTAGAAGCAGTGAGACTAAAGTTGGACAATTTAAAAAAGGGAAGTACTTCTCCCCAAACTCTCGACGAAGATCATCAAATGTTAATGGAAAATTACGCAACTATGGGAGTCCATAAACATCCAGTTGTGACAGAACAACCACACATACATCAGTTAAATTAAGAATTAAGTGAGGACGTATTAATGGAGGAAGTTGAAGGCGAGAGTACTTCAGAGATAAGTCCGATACTTCGTGTAACAGTGAAGGATATTGTCGTTAACGCGATAGTTGATAGTGAGAGTGAAGTAACGGCGATATCAAAGCCGTTATTAATCGTTGAAATGGTGACAATGACTTATTAGTGTTAAAAACACGGAAGGTCAAAGTACACGGACCAAAGGCAGACAAGACTTGCATTTGACTGCCAGGGTCATATAATAGAAATGAATTTTGTCA
This sequence comes from Schistocerca piceifrons, assembly GCF_021461385.2. NCBI lineage: Eukaryota > Metazoa > Arthropoda > Insecta > Orthoptera > Acrididae > Schistocerca > Schistocerca piceifrons. Next base: position 597,452,929 of record NC_060138.1, on the reverse strand, counting down.
TCCCAGGACCGGAAAACACCTTAGCATATTTCTTTCCTTTTGGAAACTACATAACAATAGCTTTGTCAAACATTTCACATGAACAGAACAAAGACCCAGAGGTGTTAAGGATCAAACATAAGTGGAAAGACAAGAGCTCGGTTGACATTCATCTGCATTATTTGCTGAAGAATGACGTGCTGTTCTACAGATGAGACAAGTACAAGTTTATGGACAGTATGTGTTCGTGATGAACTCTTGAACAAGTATATATGGTACACTCACTTCAGTAATGGGCACATTGGGGCGAAGAAATGTTTTATGAAACTCAAAGAGACTGCACATATCTCCAACATGGAAAGACGTATTCGGCAAATACTCAAAAAATGTAAGGATTTCCAACGTACCAAACATGTTACTTTTCAGACTAGACCACCAATGTCACCAAAAATACCGAGAAAGGTAAAACATCTACCGACAACAGATTTGATGGGACCGTTACCAAGGACAAGGAATGGGAACATGTTTATCTTTGTAGTTTTAGAGTTAACGTCAAAGTGTGTCACTTTGACCTCTTTTAAAACGCGCAACTGGTGTTACGATCAGTGAGGCACTTACAACGTGTTTTCCTCAAGCAGGTAGAGCATGTAGAAGTGGGCCCCAATATAGATTAAACCTTGGTTGGTGACTTTAAAAAGACATAAAATCAAACCCATCTTCATATCCAGGTACAAACTAAGCGCCAATTGTGCAGAACGAATGATGAAGGATATTGGAACATGGTGTCGTCTGTACTGTAGTTCACGACATACCACATGGGATGCCAATTTACATCATTTACAGACTATTATTAACGAAATACCGCACAGTACTACACGATTACCACCAGTCATAGTTTTCAAAAACAAAAGACCAGTGGATAGGGCAAGAGAAGTTGTACAGTTCCTCCCATCCAGAAGATCATCACACCAGCAGATAATAAAATTAGCACTCAAGAACACTGAATGAGCAGCTGCAAAAACGAAGCTCAGAGCAGACGAAGGTGCGTCCACACAGGTATTCACTGTGGGACAGTTAGTTCTTGTTAGAGCTCACTTAATATCCAGTAAAGGAAAACAGGTATGTCAAAAATTTTATTCTGTTTGTAAGGGATCCATGTTAATTAATAAAGTGGTTCATGCACATGTCGTAGAATTGGTGAACCCAAGAATGGAAAAAATATGGATGTACATCACGTCAGCCACCTTAGGGCTTATAATGAATGATTATTCTTGCAGTGGTCATACGGCAATCAGCCATGAAAACTAAAATATAAATGGATCAAAGATGATACAGCAAAGGCATGTAGATATGTTTCAGGTATCAGCAGGCCTCGAGAGGCAGACAGGACGAGCTAGAAACATATGTAAATATTCAAAAATAGGTACAATAATACTAATCATTTAATTCATCAAAGTAGGTTAAAGAAAAAATTAAAAGAAAACTAATTGCATGATGTACTAATTAACTAATCTACACATCATCAATCCATGCTCATTCAAGAAGTAAAGAAACTGTTATAAAGAGATGTAAATTAATGTGTCAGAGATATTTGAATTTATTATGTAAAGTACTGAAAAAAAACTATTCATTTTGTATTATTCATGTAAATGTTCAAATGTAAAGCTCATAGTAAATTTAGATACAGAAACATGTGAGTAGCAATATTAAGAAAAAGTCATTGTAAAACAAATGGAATAAAGAAGGCACGCATCACAACATCACTACAATCGACTGGGGAAGGAAGGCAAGCTGACGACAGAAGCAGAAAGTCAATGGGCAACTATGGTTTGAGTGTGAGAGTTTATACGATTTCACAATACGGCATTGGCGACAAACGAAAGACAGAAATAAGGAATTTACTGTCTCCAACTTCACAATAGCTTGGAAACCAAGCTAGGTGTATTTTGAGGAATACTTTCCCGCATCTCACCACAATAGCGAGACGATGGGAAAGCAGCGAGGGACACAAAGGCCGCACAACTGCGAGGAAGGCCAAGTGAACCCATTAGCAGTGACGCACAATAGCAAACCGTTTGCAACATCTCATTAGCAAATTAACTCAGAATATTTCTCTCAATATTCCAGAAGGAGAAGCTGATAACTGAAAACACACATATCACTTCAAAAATTATCTATTCAGTCTTGACCATATCTAATAACAACAGAACTGGTAGTCCTTCTGAATAACTTTCGCTGAATAACATATCCTATCCATATGTCCAAGAGGTTCCAAGTTCCAAGAAGGAAGACATGAAGACACAGCAACTAACAAAGAGAAAAAAGTGTCCCAAGATGAGAGCAGAAGACAGCAAGATTCCTTTCTAAATCCTGTACCTTAAACCAGTATGAGATTTGACAGAATCAACAGAAAGCAATATTCAACAAGTCCATGGTAGTTATTTCATTCTAACTATCAAACTAACCAAAGGTGGTCAAACCATCAAACAGAGTATGCATAAATGCAGCAACCATTGAGTGGCTAGACACATCAACCTCAATAGCAACTACATCAATAAAGGACTATGTCATTGCTTGGATGAGCAGTTTGTCCTCAAAACAATGCAACATGTAATCGACCACTCAGAACTGTAAATGTCGATAATCATCACCAACATCACACAGAGTCTACAACTGACAACCAGCATGAACGATCACTGATCGACAGCAGCGTTGGGAAGCGAACCTAGCCAAAATTTTAAAGTGTGAAGTGCATTAAGAAAAAAAGTGATGCGTGTGACAAATTTATAGTAATATTTTAATGAGTGCAAAAGATAAGCACTTCAGAAAGGAGTTGAAATGCCTGTAAATATTGAGTCGCACCTGTACCATTGAGGATCTGTGCTTTATGTGTTTCATTTGTATTCTGTAATTCGATTTGTAAATTATTAAAGTATATTCATAAATGTGCCATGTTTCATATTTTGTATTTCATGTGTAATTTGTAAATGTCCATTCAGTCTGAATATATGTTAATATGAATTTGTTTATTGTAGATATTTTGGAAATATATGTTTTTAATGATAAATAATATCAATGAATATAAATTTTGTGTTTATGTGTATGGAAATATGCAAAAATATTAACTATTTTAAATGTATAATGTCCACTTAAGTACATAAAGGTCTGCTTATGATGACAATTTTCAACAGTGATGTAGCATTTAAGTGTTGAAAGTAGATGTAAGAGAAAACACTTCCTTAACTTCACTCATCTTTCACAATCACCAATATCGTGAATGTCTGAGAATTGTGGAATGCCTGAAGTTATTGTAAAGAGACAATCTAAAGGGTGAATGAACCATTTCAATAGAATTTACCCACAATTGCTAGAATAAATGTTGTAAGATTAGTCCAATAACTATCTATAAAGGACTGCAAAGCTACATAATAATCATCTAAATAGAAAATGCAATGTAAAGCAATACATTTCAAATTAAAATATAATGTTAAAACGACGTCATCTAGCATAAGATAGACAAGTAGCTGGACAATGATTACACGATTTGAATTTGTAATTTTGCACTGCAATGAGCAATGCCTCAAACACTGATCGCAGCAGCACAAAATTAATCCAGAAGGGACAGCGTGTGTAGGGCATCCGGATTTTACAGACCTTACATGAGCTTGATCCATAACTACAGGACGATACAGTATGAGACCCTCAGAAAATAATAATTATATTATATCAAAAAAAGGCCATTGCAGTTCAGTTAACTTCATGTACTGAAAACTAAACAAAACAATCTCTACCAATATGGACTGGCATGAACAAACAAGTTAAAGAGAAATGCATTTTGGAGATGAACTGAGCAGATGGTTAATGATATCGTAAAACTGCCCTTTAGCAAGAGAACGGTGAGCTCCAGCGCAGAAGGGATAAGGCCAGAACAATACATCATTCCTTTTAGCGTAAATAAGGCTGGGACTGAGGGTAAGTGGCTGCATATCATTAACAGGGCTAGGCTGTGACCCAGTAAGAAATATAAAAATTTATTCACCTCTAGCGAGATGGTGATTGGCTGAAGCCTTACTAGGCGATGCAGATGCAACACTGTGGGGAGATCCCCATTATACAAAAGCATATTGAGACCTAAAATTTCTCTCTCTCTCTCTCTCTCTCTCGTCTCGCAGCAGACCGCACAAGTGTGTAGAAATAAGTATGGGAGTTGAGAGCTTTTCTTTCTGTGAAGTGAGGATGATACGCTTCACATATTGTGGCGAGAGATAGCAAAGTAATAGTTAATTACTCCTGCAGGATTTTTTCGGGCAAAGAAATTGTGCACTTCGCTCCACCCAACAGCGAGAGTGCAATAGCCTTTATTTCGACTAGGGAAAGATTACCATTCTATGAAATGCAAGAAAGTTGTGACTGAGTGAATTCTGTCAAGGCCAGAGTAGGGAATTAGCGTTTCAGATCCAGCACGGCGACAACGCCGTTGCAGATGCCGCTTCATAAACTACCCTTGTGCATTAGGCCACAGCGAATAATGAGTCTAGATTTTGCTCACTCCAACTTGCGTACACTTTGACCATTGAATATCAAAAGTTATGATACTAACCTACGCTCACACTGAGTACATGAGAGTTTTTTCATTGGTTCAAAACGTAAATTTATTCTCTACCAACTCAGTACATTGACCAGCTATGATAATGTAGAACTAAATGAGCTAATGAGGATCTTTAATAATCATTCTTTCCTGTGATAAAAAATTTTCATGTGTAGAGAGAACAATTATTGAGCATGATTGTTGTTTATCACTTGACCCCTGAAAGCAACAGTTGATAAATTATGTGTAGAATATAAAAGGGAATAGCTGTGTTGTCTTTCTAGAATAGACCCCAAACTTTCACTTTTATCACTTCATGAATTCTAGGTACGTGACAGCAGCATTTATAATGATTTTTATTATGATCTGCACCTGATATTAGCTGCCTTACAGGGCCAGGGTCATATTTATTTAGAATGTCTGTTTGACACCAGGGCTTGGGAAGACAGTTCAGATGCTTTGTCCACTTGCTCGCAAAGTGGTAAGCTAAGTTCCTACACATTAGTACACTCACTGTGCAGATACAAAGGTCTGATGTATGACACCCTTTTACATATAATGTTCAAAGATACCAACCGTCGAAATTTATTTCATTTCTCAGCCACTGAAAATATCTCTAGGAAACCAGCAAAATAACTAACAGTACGGACTTCTTCACAAGTGTTCCAATGTTGGTGTATGCCACTGTGAAATAATTGCAGCACACGCCATGAGAGTAATTATGTTGTAAAGGGAGGCATATTTCCAGGAACAGTGGAACAAAAGGAAAACAAATCATAGCTTTCCGACAGAACAACGACCACGCCATGAGAGTAATTATATTGTAAAGGGAGGTATATTTCCAGGAACAGTGGAACAAAAGGAAAACAAATCATAGCTTTCCGACAGAACAACGACTTCGTCATGAGAAGTGGAGCACAAAATCCGACATGAGAAGGAATCATTCCAGAATTTACGTCAAACGAGTTTTTAAAATCAAAGAAAACGTAAACCTGAATGATCTGTGAGGGATTTGAACCTTTGTCATTCTGAAAGCGAAACCAATGAGCTATAATGCCATCTCTTTTAGTGGAGTGAAAGTTATTGCCTACTTCTCCACTATAGAATTTTTGGATATTTACAGTGTGGGTGAATACAGTACACTGGATATTCGTAACTTCAGTGAACAGTGCAAGCAGATCTAAGAGAGAACGTTCATAAACTTCTTCCTTTCGAATAATTATTTGGCTTTATTTCACATTATCTCGGATACTCCAACACTGTAAGTTGTGAAGATATTGTTTCTGCACGTAACAATTTCTATTTTATTTTAGCGGGAGCAAAATATTATCTATTTTATCAATGATATTTACTCTTGGTTAATGTCTGCGAAGTCTATGATATGTAACGTGCGAGTTGGTTAAAAGCTTCAATTCTCAAAATAGCTACATATAAATGTACTGTCTTATTGTAACAAATAACTATCAGTTTTAGTGTAGCTACATATACACCCTATTCTAACGAATAACTACGCCACCCACACACACACACACACACACACACACACTCACAAACAATCCGTTTCGAGGGAAACGCGGTTTACTTTTAACATTAATTTGTTTTTCACTCTATTTTTCATTGAGAAAGGCTCAAATATTTTATTATTTGTGTACAGTCTTGCAAATTTAGCGACTGTTTTATTGGGACTATTATACACTGTCCAATCACATTAATGTAATCACCTGTTAAAAGTCTGAGTAACAACATTTTTACTCCTCAGACTGCTGCGATACGTGCAGGAAGAGAGTCAGTGTGGTTCTGTAAGGGATATGAAGCCATGTAGACTCCAGTGCCGTGGATAGCTGCGTTAGATTTCTCGGGTGAGAGCCCATGGTACGAACAGTCCGATCGAGATGGTGCCACAGACTTTCGACTGGGTTTAAATCCAGGTTTTCTTCGAATCACACATGTACATTGCGAGCTGGGTGACAAGTTTCAATGTCCTGCGTGTAGACGCAATCGTTCCTACGATAAACAAAGTGTATTTAGTGATAGACATGGTCCCCTAGGATACTTCTTGCATATTTGTACCTTCCAGAATGACGAGATTACCAGGGAAATGCCACGGAAACATTCCGCAGACCATAACTTTTCGACAATCATTGTAGGATGTTCGCTTCCAGACGTATCACGTCGTACAAGCCAACGGCCATCTATCCGACGGAGAATAAAATGTGATTCATCTAAGAAGTTCACTTGCCGACACTCAATGGGAACACTTCTCCTCATCTACCGTTCAACCCTGTCATCTATGGCCCATAGTGCACCACGGTTGCTGCTACATCAGTTTTGGATACCGCTGTTTTGTCGTGTGTGGTATACTTGAACCATGGCGGCACACGAGCTGTTTACAAACCTAACGGTTTACTAACCTAATTGTTCAATGAACTGTGGATGAAACCCGACCAACAAGCATTACATACACTGAGCGAAGATGATAATGCATTGAGAATGGCTAGCCTCTAGCCGAAATCTACACTCAAGCTCATAAATTAAGGCTAATGCTACACCATGGTGAAGCAAAGCTCTGGTGGGCGGTTTGCGGGTTTAAATCCCCTCGGGGTATGACCATGCGGTGCATTTGACCTGCGATCGTGGCACGGTGGCGCTGCAGAAGTCCACACACGCAGAGGTGTGTTGGTGCATGTCATAGTACGGTGCAGCGAGTAAGTGTGCAGACGTTCTCAGACATGCTAATGGTGACTGTGTGTTGACAATCGCTCAAAGAACACATATTGATGAATACAAGGGCGACTGGAGGCCGGCTCAAACACAGCAGGTCGTAGCACAGGCCCTCTGTGTGCCACAATCTGTGATCTTAAGATTATGGGAACGATTCCAGCAGACAGGAAACGTGTCCAGGTGCTACAGTACGGGACGTACACAGTGTATAACACCACAAGAAGACCGATATCACACCATCAGTGCCCGCAGACGGCCACCGAGTACGGCAGATAGCCTTGCTCGGGACGTTACCACAGCCACTGGAACAGTTGTCTCCAGACACACAGTCTACAGACGACTGAACAGACATGGTTTATTCGCCCGGATACCTTCAAGGTATATTCCACTGACCCCTGGTAACAGGAGAGCCCGTAAAGCCTGGTGTCAAGAACACAGGAGGAGTACCTTGAAACAGAAGATATCAGGTGAATGGAGTGGCCTGCTTGTTCTCCAGACCTAAACCCCACCGAGCACGTCTGGAATGCTCTCTGTCGACGTATCGCTGCACGTCTTCAAACCCCTAGGACACTTCGGGAGCTCCGATAGGCACAGGTGCAAGAATGGGAGGCTATACCCCAGCAGCTGCTCGACCACCTGGTCCACAGTATGCCAACCCGTTGTGCGGCCTGTGTACGTGTGCATGGTGCTCATATCCCATATCGATGTCGGGGTACATGCGCACGAAACAGTGGCGTTTTGTAGCACATATGTTTCGGGACGGTTTTCTCAACTTATCACCAATACCGATTACTTACAGATCTGTGTCGTGTGTGTTCCCCATTTTCCTAAGCAATTAGCGCCAGGTTTGTGTAGTGCCACGTTGTGTGGCACCACATTCTGCAATTATCCTTAATTTATGAGCATGAGTGTAGATCTGCACAGTAAAATTTAGAAAGAACGACTTACAAGGTTTTTGAAATGCTACCATCCGTGGCCCTGAAGATTACGATAATGCCCTTCGGACGTCATGTAAGTCGCTCCACATCATGACAGCGTCCCCCCAATCAGATTTATACACACTCCACTGATGGTGCTGCCACTTGCCGTATGTGAATGGTTGTTGCGTGTTGGCGTCAGACGTGGCAATGGTCACATTAATGTGAGTGGATCGTGTATTGCTTTTTTGTTCCCATACTGAGACCAGTTTGTACTACCTGACGTTTTAGGAAATGAAAATATTGTGATTCTAATAAAAACGTAGTAAGTATTTTAAACAAAGCTCTATCAAACGCTCGCATGTATACTAGATGGGGGCTTACATATTACGCCGTGGTCAGGCCCATATTTTCCTTCTATCGACCTTGCCCAGCTGACTGTAGCAGCTGTCGCTTCAGTACTGCTGCCTCATTTCCAGCAGCGACCATCGCTCTGTGAGAATGTCACCCGGACGCACTACCCCCAGCGGTTTCAAGCCTGTAGCCTGTTGGACTACCAGCTGAGTCGCTAGGCGGCGTGTAACGTTACAATCTCGTGTATTATCTTCCACCTGCTTCTGAAAACAGTCGCCACTTTATTACTGGTGTCATTACTGTTTTAATTAGATCCAGTAGCTCACTATTGCACCCATGATGTAGGAGCCGCATCTTTGATTAGTAGTCAAAACGTCCTCGGTCCCGCCACCGCTTAAATTTCGATAAATAACTAGCATTGGCGGCCGAATAATTCCAGCATAAGAAGTCACCCTCATTCTGCCAACGGCCTTGTCAAAGAGGGTGTAGGAGCAGACCGAGGTTCAGGGCACTCTCTTGCCTTACGGGTGAGAAACTGCCCACAAAGGCGGAAGAATCAGCAATGATCAGCGGCATGAGGATGCAGAAAGCAATGTAAACCACTGCATTAGGATACATAACGCTAATCCACAGGATTTGTGGCTTGTAATTGAAAACGTGTCATGAAGATCTCTCCATTGGCAAAAGATTCCGGAATAGTCCCCCATTCGGATCTCCAGAACGACTCTGCCAAAGAGGATGAGACCATGAGAAATAGATTGAGTAACCAACGAAGATACAAAGGCTCAATCTACATAGTGAAGGAAGTGAAATGGAAAGAAGACAAGGATTCCTGACCAGATGAGTACAGGGTAATCTCAACAGGACCATAAAATGGTATAACGGGAGTAGGATGCGTTATGAATAGGAAGGTAGGGCAGAGAGTGCGTTACTGCGAAGAGTTCGGTGATAGGGTTGCTCTTATCAGAATCGACAGCAAACGAACAGCAATAACGATAGTTCAGGTAAACATGCCGACGTCGCAAGCTGAAGATGAAGAGATGAAGAAGGTTTATGATGGTACTGAAAGGATAATACAGGACGTAAATGGAGATGAAAGTATAATAGTCTTTGGGGACTGGAATGCAGTTCTAGGAGAAGGAGTAGGCGTTACAGAGGAGGCGCTAATGTTAGAAAAGGTCGGGTGATACGGGAAGGTTTCAGTTAGATTACATAATGGTCGGGCAGATATTCCACAATCAGTTACTGGATTATAAGGCGTGCTCAGGAGCAGATATAGATGCAGATTACAATGTAATAGTGATGCAAAGTAGGCTGTAGTTTAAGAGCTTAGTCGGGAAGAATCAATATGCAAAGAAGTGGGATGCCGAAGCACTAAGTAAGGCTATAGATACAGCGATAAGGAATAGCTCAACAGGCAGTACAGTTGAGGGGGAATGGACAGCTCCAAAAAGGGCAGTCACGTAAGTTGGAAATAAAAACGTAGATACAAAGAAGGTAACTGCGAAGCAACCATTGGTAACAGAAGCAAATACTTCAGTTGATCGATGAAAGGAGGATGTACAAGAATGTCCAGGGAAATCCAGGAATACAGGAGTACAAGTCGCTGAGGAATGAAATAAATATGAAATGCAGGGAAGCTAAGACGAAATAGCTGCATGAAAAATGTGAAGAAACCCAAAAAGAAATGATATCCGGAAGAACTGACTCGGCATAGAGGAAAGTCCAAACAACCTTGGGTGAAATTAAAAGCAAGGGTGGTAACATTAAGAGTGCAAAGAGAATTCCACTTTTAAATTCAAAGGAGAGAGCGGTAGGTGAAAAGAGTACCGTGAAGGCCTCTGTGAGGGGAAAGATTTTTATGATGTGATAGAATAAGAAACGAGATTCGATTTAGAAGCAATGGGGAACCAGTGTTAGAATCAGAATTTAAGAGAGCTTTGAAGGACTTAAGATCAAATAAGGCAGAAAGGGAAAGATAACATTCCATCAGAATTTCTGAAATCCAAGTTACTTAAGATCAAATATTGCAGAAGGGAAAGATAACATTCAATCAGGATTTCTAAGATCATTGGGGTAAGTGACAACAAAACAACTAGTCAAATGGTTCAAATGGCTCTGAGCACTATGGGACTCAACTGCTGAGGTCATAAGTCCCCTAGAACTTAGAACTACTTAAACCTAACTAACCTAAGGACGTCACACACATCCATGCCCGAGGCAGGATTCGAATCTGCGACCGTAAAAACAACTAGTCACGTTGGTGCGTAGAATGTACAACTTGTCTGGCGAGATACCATATGACTTTCGGAAAAATATCATCCGCACAATTCCGAAAAATGCAAGAGCTGAGAATTATCGCACAATCTTCTTAACATCTCATACATCCAAGTTACTGACAAGAATAATACGCAGAAGAGTGGAAAAGAAAACCGAGGATGTGTTAGATGACGATCAGTTTGGCTGTAGGAAAGGTAATGACACCAGAAAGACAATACTCATGTTGCGGTTGATAATGGAAGCAAGACTGAAGAAAAATCAAGACACGATCATAGGATTGGTCTACATGGAAAAGCGTTCGACAGTGTAAAAAGGTGCAACATGTTCGAAATTCTGATAAAAATGTGGGTAACCTATAGGGAGAGACGGGTAGTATACAATATGTACAGGAGCCCGAGGGAATAATACGTGTGGACGACCAAGAACGAAGTGCTCGGATTAAAAAGAGTGTAGGACAGGGATGTAGTTTTTCGCCCCTACTGTTCAGACTGTACATTGAAGAAGAAATGATGGAAAAAAAGAAAGATACAGGACTGGAATTAAAATTATAGATGAAAAGATATGAAAAAGATTCGCTGATGACATTGCTATCCTGAGTGAAAGTGAAGAAGAATTTCTGCTGTATGGAATGTACAGTTTAATGAGTGTAGAATATGGGTTGAGAGTTAATCGAAGAAATACGGAGTTAATGAGAAGTAGGAGAAATGGGAACAGCGAGAAACTTAACATTAGGATTGATGTCCACGAGGTAAATGAAGTTGAGGAATCCTGCTACCTAAGAAGCAAAATAACCAATGACTGACGGGGCAAGGAGGACATCAAAATCAGATTAGCACTGGCAAAAATGGTATTCCTCACCAATACAATCTACTAGTATCAAACACAGGCCTTAATTTGAGGAAGAAATTTGTGAGAATATAAGTTTGGAGTACAGCATTGTATGGTAGTGAAATATGAACCGTGGAAAAACCGGAACAGAAGAGAATCGAAGCATTTGAAATGTGGTGCAAGAGACGAATGTTGAAAATTATGTTAAGTGATGACGTAAGGAATGAGGCGGTTCTTTGCAGAATCGGAGAGGAAAGAAATACGTGGAAAACACTGACAAGGAGAAGAGACAGGATAATAGGACATCTGTTAAGACATTAAGGAATGTCTCCAATGGTACAAGAGGAAGCTGTAGAGGGCAAAAACTGTAGAGGAAGACAGAGATTGGAATACATTCAGCAAGTAATTGAGGACGTAGGTTGCAAACGCTACTCTGAGATGAAGAGGTTGGCACTGGAGAGGAATTCGTGGCGGAACGTATCAACCCGGTGGGAAGACTGATGACTGAAATAGTGTGTGAGTATAAAAGCCTTCATTCCTGCATCTCAGTCGTGCTTGGAACGGAAAAAAACTCAAACTGATCAAAAGTATGGGGACAGCTCTATGTAATGAGGAATGGATATCACGAGAGGCAGATCCGCCGGTATAAAATGAGACAGAGAATATTATATGGTCAGCAGCGAAACAGCAGAATGGATGGGCAGGAGACTTCAGTGACTTCGAACGGGGACTAGTCATTGGATGCCAACTTAGTAACAAATCCATCAGTTACATTTCAACGCTTCTAAGCTGCCCATTTCGACTCCTTTGATTCTGAAGTGGAAAGGAACACAAAGCAAAACCAAAGCCAGGAATATCTGGTTTACTGACGGACAGACACCGCAGAACACTACTGAGGGTGGCTGTCAAAATGGAATGAAATCATCGGAAATAGTCACTCGTGAATTCCAAAGTGCGACCAGCAGTCGAGACAGCATACGTTTCTGTGACCAGTGGTAGGCGATGCTTGAGGCAGTGTGAAGTCCGATGCCACAGGACAGCTCACGACTGGAGACCAGACATTTGGAATGATGAATGACGTTATACCCTGTGGAAATCCGACAGTAGAGATTGCGTCTTGAAGAACGTTATCTGCCATTATGTGTTTTGTACGACTAGTGAAGTACGTAGGAGGTGGTGTTGTAGTGATGGAGTGTTTATCGCTATGTGAGCTTCTTATTGCGCTTAAGGAAACGCTAAATACAGAAGGATATGAACACACTTCACTGCATTCCATACCGTATACAATGGAATACATTTACGATGAGCCTGAACGTCGACTTCACTGCAGACCCCTGCACCCGCCATCACTACCTGCCCTATTTTCGGCTCTTGAGGGAGAATGGGGTGCGGTTCTCCAATAGACATTCAGACACTTCATTTAAAGTATCCACTGAAGAGTTTAAGCCGTCGTAAGGGCGAAAGGTGGAAACATCGCATATTGAAGATCACTAACTGGTATCCAGGTACAGATAGTGTAAATGGTGCGTTTTTGTTTCTCGTGCTCATGTCCTTACCAAAATCGTCATTCTGCATCAGGTTCAAACTTTTTAAGCTTTTTGCTTTTTGCCGGATACTCATCGCCCTTTACTTTCAGCTTGATCATCGATAACAGTCGAAAACGCAGTTTCTGTCATGTCCATTTGATAAATTACCATTTCCTCCAAGGTTTGAGGATTATGTTTTGACTTTTCTGTGCTGTGGTACGTTAGAGGTACATTTCCACGATATTGATGTTAACATCTTCGGAATCAGTCCCGGTAATCATTCTTTTGTTCATATTTCCTGCCCCAGAGAACATCAGATACTAAAGACGGAAAACGACACTTGAGACTCTCGCTGGATTGCAGAGGATCAGATGAAAGAGGATTCTTAAAGTCAATCACAATCGTCAGTGGAGCACAATAATTCCAACTTCAACCTCCGGTAGTACTACGACGCAACTACATATGTCACATCATATTCGTAAATGTAAATGAACTGGCAGTGTTTTAGTGATACATCATGAGGATATACAAGGTAGAAGAGTTTCCTGTAAGTAGCATAGAGGAACGGCTGGTTGCAATGTCATCGGTTTTGCTATGAGGTTACTACTGTCTTCTGTGCTGAAAGTTAGATTAAATTGAGATTAAATGAATGTTTTTATACAGTTTTTCTTATTTATTGAAATATTTTATGTTTTTGAACAAATTACAGCTATTTTCTTATTAACAATTGAATAACTGGGCTGCCTCGGTGTATTAGTGAACTATTTTTAGTAAATATTTCATCTCTTATTTTACAATATTCCTAATTTAGCCTTTAATATACAACAACATGAAGTAATATTACCCTCAGTAACTTTATTGAGAAAAAAATGCATATTTTTTCGTTCTCTTATAACTACAGCATGTGGGTTTATATGCGTTCTGTATATCAATCATAAAATGAGAAAGCTAGGTTGAGTGACATATAGCTGGCGAGCGATCCACAGCTGGCTGTGAAACCGCTTACAGGCAACCACGCATCATTAAATAAATATACAGTGTGGCTCAGGTTAGCAGATAGCATAATAAACATGTGTGATTCTGAGTGTGTCTGCAGTGAAATTATGTATTCGCTAAACAACACAGAAAGCCACAGAAAGTAAATAAAAACTCCAATAAAGTCTCCACCAACCATATACTACACACATTAGTTTATGCAGAGGCTAATCTTTGAGTGCGATTGCAGCGGACTCCTTGTCTTGACGTAACCCTTATATTATGATTTTCGTGTTTAGTGAAAAGTACGTAGTCACAAGCAATCTTATCATAAACAACGACAAACACACACACATCCATGCCCGAGGGAGGACTCGAACCTCCGCCGGGACCAGCGGCACAGTCCATGACTGCAGCTCCTTAGACCGCTCGGCTAATTCCACGAGGCTTAAATTATGTGAACCTGATAACTGTGGGGGATTAATTGGCATTAGCACGCCTTTGTAAAACTGAAACACTGCATATCGTAGGAATTGTTTTCCTGCAAAGCTTTACAAAAACAGTCATTTATTTATTGTGAACATTAGCCTCTGTACGACCACCATTTGAGGGAAGATGTTTTAAGGGAAACAAAACTGAACTTGAATCTGAACTTGTTTCAAGATATATAATTGTATAAACGGACTGTTTCCAGATTACTTGATGGTTTCGCAGTCCGGTGTGTTTCAATTAATTGTTGACTGTTCATAGTTTGGCATATTATATACTAAGTTAGTGTAGAGCTCAAGACAACTGTGTACAACCGAATCCATGTACAGACGAGCCATATAACAGGTTGTGCACTTGCTCACTCGAACGTTGCACACTGAATATATAAAGTAGCTTCTAATATGAGAACAGCTATACATAAATGATGCACCTACTAATCCTGACACAGTTACCTTGTTTATAAGATAAACTTGTTCGTGTTTTGTGGGGCTTGAATTTATGGAACAGTATTGGATTAATATTTTATAGTTTTTTGGGGAAACATAAGCACGTTTTATGTGTAGAACGTATCGGATGTATACTAATTCATCGTTAGGAAAATATCAAGTTATATTCCAATTTTTCTTTCGTGTACTTGTAAAAATTTTTTGATTAAATTTTTTTTACGTAAATTTAAGTCATGTATAAATGTATGCTGTTATTTTTACAGCAACAGAAATTGTATAGCTATAAACTAAAGATTGGTCAATAATCTCACCCTGAATAATACCAATTGTAATGTGTCTCTGATATGGAGACGAGGAAAGCCCAAAACGTTGGCGCGCATTAGAGAGCATAGTATGCCGTCAATGAAGTCAGACATACAGAGTGCGGTCGTGAGTCTAAATTTTAAGCAATTCATAATCTGACCATTGAAAATGTGATATGTAGCGAGTTGTATTATTTCAATAAAAGACTTAGCTGGGCCCTGTTATTTTATTTAGTATCTAGAGTTAACTTTGCTGGTGATAAGTGCTATGGCTAGTGCTATCGTAAAGGTGTGACTAATCTACAACCTGAGGCAAGAAGAATATTAGATTGAGGTGCTATGGAGATTTTGTAAGCTAAATACCAATTTCCAGCATCCAGTAAATTTACTACATCATGTACAACAAGAGCAGTATTAAGGCACATAATAGTTTTTCAAGAGGATAATGTGCTAACTCGTACGTGATCATTATTACATGAAACTACCATTAAGAGCGACCACCACATTTAAGTATATATTTTGTCAACCACGACCATATAAATGTAATACCAAACAATTAATTGTGTGTATAATGCTGCAGTTTGTGACCGCAAGAGAAAATCTTTTTCCATGTTTCAACAATATAAATTATACTCAAATTCCATTTGTCAATGATTAACAATCACCAGAACACTCCTTTCATTTTTGTTAGGTGTGTACATATGTAAATAATTTGAAAGATTGGTGAACTAACTTGAAAAGATGTGACTTGAATACTGCTTCACATCTAATACAACAGTGTGCATTTTAAATGTGGTTATGATAACATCCTTTGTTTGAAAGTGATACAAATACTAAAGCCTTCAGCCAAGCAGCAGGACAATGCCTTTCTTCTGAAAATGTAAAGTAAGGAGTTATTATTTCCATGGAAACAGATATTCAGATTCACACTAATGAGTTAATAAAACAATAACCAATGACAGTGCTTTTTACATTGCCATATTTCCAATACAATAAGACTGATTCTTGAACCTTGTAGAAGCAGTGATCAATCCACACGTTATTAAATAAGAGAGAATATGAATGCTGCTAAATTCACTGTTTGAACCACAGAGTAGTCATTGAGTGGTTATCGTAACGAAGTGGAAGTAAATAAACGTTGTTATGGCAGTACTGTCAGTAAAATTACACATTTAAAAGTAATTAAATGACTGTGGTCTTTACTAATACAAGAGTAATGGTAGTGTTTTGCAACAGACAAGTTATGTTTAGTTGATTCAGTAATCATATGTTAGAGTAGCAAGCAGATGGTTCGCGTAAAAATGTTGTTGTATCAGACTGCTGTTAAAAGCTGACACTGTAAATTCAGTTAACACAGCGTTAGTTTTACTGCAAAACCCAGTAATTACAGATTCTGTTGTTTTACGAGTACGTAATAGCTTTCCTAGTCAGTCACAGTTTATACTTGTTTTTGCAGGATTTGCATTATTTTACAAAATTAAGGAAAATTACTTACATCAAAGTCTGGCACAGTCAGTCTTTCGAAACACAGACTATCACGATATCATTAGCATAATTAAACTTTCAGGTGGATTGTGAAATATTAAATTTTGGAAATTTATTGTGAGTTCCTATAGGACCCAACTGCTGATGTCATCGGTCCATAGGCTTACACACTACGTAATCTAACTTAAAGTGACGTACGCTAAGGACAATACACACACCAATTCCCGGCAGAGGACTCGAACCTCCAACGGGTGGAGCCGCGCGAACCATGACAAGGCGCCTGAGACCGCGCGGCTACACCGAGCGAGGTGAAATGTTAAGTACTGGCCTCTGTCTTAACTATGTGTACTGCTCTGTCACAAATTGCTCTCCATAAGAATAATAAAAAGAAGAAGAAGAAGGAAAAGCAGGTGGGAGGTGATTTTATTGATTAATGGTCAATTTTCAGTGTGTTTTTGTGTGTTAGGATACTCATTACCTAGGTGGTAGCTGGGTCACAGTCTAGGCCCACTGCAACTATTTAGGAGTGACTGATTATAAACTGAGTGTGAAAGATAGCTGTCTTTATAAATTCTTTCAAAATCAAAATGATTAAACACAGTACTTTTCTATTATAAAACAAAGTGGTTCCTATAAAACTACTTTGTTAGTTACTTGGTTAGTTAATGTTCCATAGATCATTTGAACGATGATTGTATCGAAATGATATACAACGCATAAGTTTGCAGGACATGTATATATGATCGGTGTTAACATTAATGAAGATGTAATTATTATTGCAAAGAGTACTGTGTATTAAAAAATGAGAGATTAGTTACCATAAGTTCATAATATTAAGTAGTTGACTGAAAGGTAGGTAACAATGGAATTACTTTCAAAGTGAATAGCAGGAGGGGAATGAGGGCTTTTAGATTCATTTTGTAATTCACAAGGCTTATTATGGTTCAGGCAGATCTCTATAGAATTGTTACCACGCTGATGTGCATAAATTATTATAAATTTGGATCGTAGGATTTCTGGATTTTATTGGAGAGGACAGAAAGGGTTGGGCCGTTAGAAGGACAGTACTCCGTTTAAACTTCATATCTTATGCATTACACTTACTATTTAAATAATTAGGCTGACAGTGTCAATGACTAAATCAATGTCACCCTCATGAACTCTGTCTTCGCAACTAACAATTTATCGGGTAAGCTACAGCCTGTATAATAGTTTCGGCTAGAATGTATGTAATTTTTCTTCTTCCGTAAGCCCTTGGTAAATTATCATAACTAGACTCAGCAAAATTTTCGTTTGTCTTAGTCTGCGTGACCACAAACACCAATTCGTTTGTTTGTAGAAACATTAGTGAATTCTTGTTTGTTTAGGCCCTACAGTCTGGAACCGTGTGACAGCTACTGTCGCAGGTTCGAATCCTGCCTCGGGCATGGATGTGTGTGATGTCCTTAGGTTGGTTAGGTTTAAGTAGTTTTAAGTTCTAGGAGACTAATGACCTTAGCAGTTAAGTCCCATAGTGCACAGAGCCATTTTGGTCGGTTAAGTTTAATCATAAAGAAAATGGTGAATCATAATTGACATTTATGTAGGACAGAAAGAATGTCGGCGTTGGTCGTAGTATCATGTCTTTCTTATTCTAGATCTACACTTCTGATAACATTAAATCTGCCATCTGTGCGTTGTATATAGTCATGTAGACTCACCTAAAATGACAGTTGCACTGTTAACTGAAACCCAGATCTGCAATAACAAAGACATATTATATTATGACCGATGTTGATCTTTCTCTCCTGGATTACTTCAAAGTCGTGGGGCACAATCATTCCCATGGAATAGAACACGATAACGTCTATGTGTTTCCTTCTTCGAGATTTACAAAAAATACTAACATTAATATCATTGAAGAAATCACCAATTGCTTAATGTTGCTTTTGCGACAACAAGGGGTTAACTTAATATTTCTCTTCATTCTTTATATTCTAGTCCTTAAACAGTGTCTTTTCATACTTATGGTATTTAGTGACCTTTTGTTTTATTAAATCGTTTATTAAAATGTTGTAGCATAATGCTAAGTTAGTACAGTTTGTTGACTTTCTCATTTTTACAGTTAAATTTCTTGCAGTGCGTCACAGGTCTCCTGTTAGGGGATTTGTAACAGATCTAGCAATCTGTAACTTGATAACTTATGTATGTCACTTCAGAAAAACATAAAGAACAAAATCCATCAATCTTGAACCGAAACTAGTATCAGGTACATTGTCGTTTGTTATTTAGCGATGGAACTGCTAAAACGACGGTGAGTACTTTAGTGAAATTTCGTAACCTCCTTCCACAATATTGGGCTTTGCTCGTGAAATTGAAGTTAAACTGTGAACAAAGAGGTACTCACAGGTTCATGATTGTGTCACACATACGAACTGGAAATTCACCTGCATCTCTTACACCACGTAGTTTAGTACATCATTTATCATCAGCAAATGTAAGTACGTTAGTTGGAAAACTCAGCAACCAACTGAACAAAAGAAGTTTTATTTCTCTGTCGTTTCAGCAGTGGCGACTGCTGTGTAAGAGATTTATTTATTTATTTATTTATTTTGAATGCTGTTTAACGTAGCATAGATGTGCAATCTGAAAGATACGGTACTTAAACCTACTGCACTATTGCTGCTCTAGACTCTGTGAAAGTTGGCACAGGGTCACGAGCACACCTCCAATTGTGTACGTTTTAAGTAACCTTTGCGCATGAGTAGCTCGCGTGACGCAATTGCCTTACCAGCCAAATACATACGGATTTGATAAACAACGTGCATGGTTCACGACATGCACAGCTAGCCCTTGCCACACAGCTAGAAGCTCCCTTCGGTGCCGCCAGATGGTAACACACTACGGCAGACTTTTGTCCCCGTTCGCTCGGCATAAATCCTGTGAGATGATAGCACACCCCTTAGATATGCTAATTCACTTACTATATATTTATCAATAAAAAAAATTGTTGATGTTTCTCCATCACCATGAACTTGAGACAAAGTAATCATAAATGTCCGATAACCAAGAACATCACGAGGAGATATCTGCTCCTCTGACTTAGCAAGACTTTTCATGGTAGTATCAATACGTGTTAGAGCCATAGTTAACCAACATTGACCCAGAGGATTGTCAGTAACAGAAAAAGTAAAATCGAAACAACCTCCTCGAAAGACAGTTTGAGCTTTCAAAACATCAATTAAAACAGATGAACTAATGTTCATATTCAGTCTCCACATCCAAAATAGTCTTGTAAATCGTAGGCCTCCATCGGAACGTCACTGCAGCAGATACCTCCTCGTGATGTTCTTGGTTATCGGACATTTATCATCACTTTGTCTCAAGTTCGTGGTGTTGGAGAAACATCAACAAATTTTTTTGTTGATAAACCATTGTGTGTTAGAAACGTCTTGTAAACTTGGTCACGATCACAACATTTGTGTCTTTGTGCGCGGTAAGGGTGTTGATATGAAACGTAAAATTGTTGGCGATATGACTGTATATAATAGTATGTAATAAAGTGCGGTACATACAGTGATCATTTGGTATAGAGATGTATTCTTTAGAAAAAATCTAAACCTTGATCAGATGTCAGTACATGTTAAAGTTGTACTGACGGCAAACCTATTTTCTGAGTTTCTGAATGAGTTATAGTATGTTTAGTCATGAACTTTATTACACAGTAACTCATTGCAGGTGCTGAGAATCATAAGGGCCTAAAGCACATCACCGTTGGTTGTGAGACTGTTGCACTTATTCATGCTTCTGAAATCTGTTGATCTCATGGTGAGTCAGGTTTATCTGTGCTGTAGGCCTACATTGCATATATAAAAACTCACGAAAAGCTGTATCACTAGTTTCTCAGATATTCACTTACATGTGGGATCGAAGGCTATGTGCTTTAGGTCCTTATGGATTTCGGTGCATTTGTATTCTAGTCAAGTGACTATGTTTGTAGACATTATTACTACAGTTTAATCGTTTCCACATACGGCACTTTGTGTTTGGAGTTAGTTTTTTACTGTGCGGGAATCGGCTTTCGTGTGCAGTGTAAACGTGAACTATGTTGAATCTACGTATTTTAAATGCTAACAGAAAAGTAAAGCTGTGAGGACGGGTCGTAAGTCGTGCTTGGGTAGCTCAGTCGCTAGAGCACTTGCCCGTGAAAGGCAAAGGTCTCGAGTTCGAGTCTCATTCCGGCACAAAGCTTTTATCTGGCAGGAAGTTTCATATCAGCGCACACCCTACTGCAGAGTGAAAATCTCATTCTGGGAACAGAAAAGTAAATTGCCAGGAAAAGTTAGCAGAAAAGGAACTAGGGCCTTCAGAACAGATCCTTTGATTGAGGAGTGACGAACTCATATAAGAATGATTACAAGCGAACGTTTAAAAAGAAGTGTACAGTTAGCACAGGTTGTTCTTGTAAGAGTGCAGCATACGAATATCTCATTTTCAGTCCGGAAGTAAATTCGTGAACTAATGCATCTCTTATGGATCTTGTACATTTGTCCGAAAAATGGAAAAGCATGAAAATTATTTCGCTATTGCCTTAAACTGAATTTAATTATGTACAAAACAACAAAATTCGACAAAAACAAAAAACAATTCCTTCGTTTGTCACACAAGTTATGCATATTATTATTAATATCAATTTTATTATTACTGGCAATTGCTGTAGTTGTATAAACTTGCTGATAAGCGTAACAGCAGATGGTATTCATTTCACACTCCATTCTCTGAATCTAAACAGTTGTAAACCCCCAGAATGTATACTCCCGTGTCGCCACTGGGTTTCAGACATATAGTGCCCTTCTTCAGAAGAGTAGAATGCTTGCATTATATCTGCACTTGTTGTTTGGTGTATTTGTACCGTTTTTTGTAAATGTGCTATGATCCATATGACTACAGTACTATACTTCATAAAACAGATAATTTTTGACGCTTGCTAAAAATGCGATAATTCTATTCTTCTGAAAAAAGGCCCTTGGAACCTGAAGCCAAGACAGAAATGAAATTCCTTTTTACAATTGGTTGCTGTTTTCTTTTCTCAAGAAGCTACATAATTTGTATCAATTTAGTTTTCCGCCTATTAGCCCTGTAGTTAATACTTTCCTTTTTTGATGATGGTGCCGTTCTACGAAGTATGAGATACGTATAGATGAAGACCCACTCCTAGGCGCTCAGCGAGGACTAATACCCTGTGTAACACCCCAAGAAACCCGAAAACCCAAATAAGAATGTCATAATAATTTAAAGTAGGGAACAGTGTTATCCTGACAGGTACGACAACTTTGACAATAATATAACACCTTAAAGTTTTGAAGAACACCAGTTTCAATAATTACTGAGTATGTCATGATGTGAAGATAGAAAGAACGAAAGAAAGGTTATTTTTGATTAGCTATCAAACATCTCAGCAATAACTGCAAATCAGTACGACGGAATTTAATTCCAAAGTAATATGTCGGTCAAAGATAACATTTATTGTGAAAGAGAGTTGTAAACGCAGCGAAAAGGAAATTCAGTGCGTCTACAGTGCTCGATCATGGAAATGTTAGTCGCTTGCTAGCTTGCTTGCTATCAAGTCGTGAGAGAGCACCGTTTGTTACAGTACTACAAACGAAACGCGACAAGATTGTTTCTATTAAAAAGAAGTACTATTGCGTGATAGAGATGCGCGGACTTTGGTCTCAGTTATTCTCACTTGAGAACTTGAACTGAAGTGATATTCTGTTAGTGTACGACGAGTTGATGAACTTTAATCATTGGAGATATTATTGTTGGACTCAACCATCATCAAAGTGAACGGTTAAAACGAAGAATGGACATAGTATCGAAGACTGCAATACCTGATTAGCCTTGAGTAGGAAACATTAATACGACCATACGAAGATAATACAAATACGCCGATTGTAAAAGTTGTCGTAATTGTCACGATCACCGAACTGAAAAGAATCGTAATTGATCTGATCCGTCGGTGTGCGTGTGGTGTGATGATTATAAACTAACTGCTAAAAAGGAACAATAAAAATTGTTCGTCAGTAATGGAAAAATCACGTGTTGCCTCCATCATTAATTGAACTGTGTGATAGTTGATGATCAAGATTAATTAACTGTGAACATTTTAATTGCAAGAATGACTGGATGCACATTGAGCATTGAAAGGAATGTTTTGCCGAAATAATATTACGACGCACGAAAGCAAGATAGCATTGTAGATTATCTCTGGATTTGCGTCGTGCCGTAGTGAACAATTCTGCCTAGCAACGTAACAACAAGTACTGGTACTGAACCGCAAATGAATTTTTCCTCGCTTCAGTGGTGTGAAACGACGCCGGTGATGAATGATTCACTCAATACTGCAATAACTAACTAACTGGGCATAGAAAATCATCATAAAACCATAAAAGACAATTAAAATCAGCAGTTCGAATCGCTGAGAAGGCTGTGCACACTCGCAAACGGACTTTCATACATTACGCGAGGAACAATTTTCTTTAGAGATTTTCAGGTGCTGTTCCACGTTATCCGACTGGGACAACCATCACTGCGCGTTGCGTCTCCATTCCACCGACCGAGCTGTAGCAGTAGCGGCTACAAAAATAAATGGCTCTGAGCACTATGGGACTTAACATCTTAGGTCATCAGTCTCCTAGAACTTAGAACTACTTAAACCTAACTAACCTAAGGACATCACACACATCCATGCCCGATGCAGGATTCGAACCTGCGACCGTAGTAGTCGCGCGGTTCCGGACTGAAGCACCTAGAACCGTTCGACCACCGCGGCCGGCTAGCGGCTACACATCAACAGTGACATCAAAAGGGGAGAGGGGATGTCACACGTGATTACACGATTACTGACATCTCATCTTCGTACTTATATTTATGATAAACCTTTTTCAGTCGTAAAATTTGAACTGATAACACTTTTACGGAGGAAACAAATAACATCAATGCACAGTACGAAAGGTCTGCGGTGTACTGTGGCGTACAGTGAAATGGGATAAGCGCTTCTTTGTTCTGACCGCGACACAACTGGCTTCTGTCGCGAGCGGTTGGACGTAATTGCATCGTGTCGGGTTGCTCTGCCCAGAGACATTTAATTGCCCCTCCGTGTTACCTGCGGCGGCCACGTGTGCTGCATCTGTCCAGCACGCAGCATTGCGGTTGGAAAATCGATAGGTAATCGATGGGCAATCTGTGACACGTACGGAGGCGACCCTTGAAACAAACGCGCAAAGCTCACCGGAATTAAATTGGAGTTCTGAATGTACTGTTCACTGCAGTATTAGTCTGTGAAGATTCCGGTCACAGTTTTTAGGTGCAAACTTCTATACATTAACTGTCAGTAAAGCACCAGTGACAGATGATTTCACTAGATGACCATGAATAAAATGAATCATTGTTTTATTACCACTCGTGTTTGTTGTTACCACAATAACTGAACGCATCCAACATCCGCTGAGGCATTGTAATTATGGGTTCGGTATAGGGACAGCAACTTCTCCTTGGTAATGAATAACGTGTAATTTTCAAATTATCGTAACTCTGAAAATGTTTCAAGCTGACAATAATTTGGAAATCAGCAGCGCGTTGCGTGTATACCGTATGTCTTGTGAATGTTGAATATTAGTATGATTGAAATTCTTTGTGTTGAGCTGCAGCTTAAATGGAAGTATAAAGGGCATCCCAACTAGATGTGAGAATTGCACAATAATTCGTAACTCAATTCCGTCCGGACAGGCCTCTGGATGCGGAATGGGCGGTATGTGGTCAGCACACCGCTCTCCCGGCCGTTGTCAGCTTTCGCTAAGAGAGGCTACTTCCAGCTACTCAATTGGCCTCACAGGGGCTGAATGCACCCCAATCGCCAGCAGCGCTCGGTGACCTGGGCGGTCACCCTTCCAAGTGCTACCTAAGACCGACAACACTTCACATCGGTGATCTGACGGAAACCGGTGTTACATTGTGGCAAGGCTGCCGTGCAGCTATAATTATAGCTATCTAAATGCACGTTTATTTTTGTTGTGATCTTCAGTCTAAAGACTAGTTTGATACAGCTCTCCTATGCAGCTAGCCCATGTTCTTCAAACCCCTTCCTCTCTGCTTAACTACTGAGCCCTACATCCGTTTGAACGCACTTACTATATACAAACCTTGGTCTGCCTGTGCAGTTTTTATCTTCCACACTTTCCTTCACTACCAAGTTAACGATTCCCTGATACCTCTTATCAACTGATCCCTTCTTTTAGTCAAATTACGTCACAAATTTATTTCATGTTCAATTCGATTCAGAACATTCCTATTAAGTATCCGATTTATTCGTCTTATATTCAGCATTCTTTCGTAGCAAAACGTAGTATTAACTTCTTGTCTGGTTTATCGACCAGTTTAACTTCAGTAAAACGCTACCCTCCAGCAAATACTACCAGGAAAAACTTCCTAACACTTACAGCTATATGCTAGATCAACAACTTTCCCTTAGTTACAGATGCTTTTCTTGGTATTGCCTGTTTGATTTCTACATCCTCTCTACTTCAGACAACATAAATTTTGTTGCCCAGTAAGCAAAAGTCATCTACTACTCTTAGTTTCTCACTTGCTAATTTAGTTTCCTCGCCTAGCATTATTTATTTGGACTATATATTTTATTTTACTATTCGTATTCCTCTTATAACCTCTTTTCATCACACTAGTTATACCTTTCTGAAAGATAAACCCGCTATTTGACTGTACAACAGGCTTTATTTCAGGATCTAGATTTCGGCCTTAGGCCGTTATCAAGCGTTACAGCTACAACAGATTAAAGCACGATAGAAGTACAAGTGTCAGAAAATCAGCAGGGCAAAGAGTTCAATCAATATAGGAGCTGCATTCTTTGTTTAAAACATGTATCTTAGGTTATACAAACACATTTTCAAAAGTAAATGCGAGAAAATTTGTGTACTATGATAATTTACTGGCAATTAGCATGACTCATTTGATATGGTGTGGAATAATATAGATAACCGGATCACTGGTTTTAAACTTTGCTACACTGTGTCTAAGCAGCCATTGACATAAACGATCGTCAAAAAGCTTCATAAAGGCATCCTGTTTTGCATCATGCAGTCGGTGGTACATCAGGGGAACAGGTAGTGACACTCTTTATTATACAAGCTGGTTATACAAGCTAGTTACATTATCTATAAAGTGGGCAGAGCCGGCCGATGTGGCCGAACGGTTCTAGGCGCTTCAGTCTGGAACCGCGCGACCGCTACGGTCGCAGGTTCGAATCCTGCCTCGGGCATGGGTGTGGGTGATGTCCTTAGGTTCGTTAGGTTTAAGTAGTTCTAAGTTCTAGGGGACTGATGACCTCAGATGTTAAGTCCCATAGTGCTCAGAGCCATTTGAACCATTTTGAAGTGGGCAGAGGATGCCAGTTTTTACTTAACATGGCGTGAAGAGCCAATTTCCCATTGCGCATATAAAAACGCGACTTACCATGTCGTAATTAAAGATACATAAAAGTACAGTCTTGTAAGAGTGAAATATTTGATACATAGTGAATTATAGAATAACAGTTATACATTGCGAAATGTACAGGAGAGTTCTTCATTGTAAATATAAAAATGTAGTACATAATACCAATTGTTGCATTATTTTAAATTATATTAAGATACAAGGAACAATCTCCACTTTTTAGGTAAAGTTTCTGGAGAGGTAATGTTCTGTTATTACGAGGATGGAACTTTAATAGTGGCAACTATTTGTTTACAGCTCGTACAAAATAGATACGTGTTTCAAAGTTTTACTGACCGTCAAAGTAGTCACCAGCATTGTGTGTAACCCAATGCCAGCGATGTGGAAGTCATAGGATACTCTTAGCAGTGCCAGATGTGTTGACAGTTCGAGCGGCGCGGTTTATTGCCCTACGAATTTGTAGCTGTTCTGAAGCGAATGCTGTGAAGTGCTTCTTTCAATTTATAAATCGAGTTGAACTTACGAGAGCTTAACTCAGGGGAGTGCAGTAGGTGGTACAGCACTTAGCAGCCCCATCAGTCAAACAAATCAGTAACAGCTTGCACTGCACGTGCTTGAGCATTGTCCTGCAAAATGATGGTCAGGTCCTGCAGAAAGTGTCATCACTTCTGTCTCTAAGCTGGTCGTAGGTTGTGTTCCAAAAATGAACAGCATAGCGACAGAATTGATGACACTTTCCGCAGGACCTGACCATCATTTTGCAGGACAGTGCTCAACCACGTACAGCACAAGCTGTTACTGATTTGTTTGACTGATGGGGCTGCTAAATGCTATACCACCTACTGCACTCCCCTGACTTAAGAGCTCGTAAGTTCACCTGGATTTTTAAACTGAAGGAAACATTTCACGGCATTCGCTTCAGAACTGCTATAAATTCGTCGGGCAACAGACCGCGCCTCTCGAACTGTCAACACAACTGGCACTGCTAAGAGTATCCTACAACTTCCACATTGCTGGCAACGGGCTATACACATTGCTGGTGACTATTTTGAAGGTTAGTGAAACTTTGAAACTCGTATCTACTTTGAACGAGCTGTAAATAAATAGTTGCCACGATTAAAGTTCCAAACCTCGTAAAAGCACTGTGAACAACAGACCAGATCTAACTGTGAAAGGGGAACAATATCCGAAAGAAGCATATTGGCTGGTGTTGGAGGGGTAGTCTGAATAATTAGGTGAAGATTAAAAAAGGAGGGAAGGGGAAGGAGGAAAACTAATGTTTGCTGTCCAAGTTGATAGATAAAACCCATGAGACCCGCGACGTTCCATCAGAGTTTCGCAAATATGATATTCACACAATTTCGAAAATAAGAAGGTCATATAAGTGTGGAAACTATCGCACAATCGGCTTAACACTCACCATAGAAGCAGTTTACAAGAACAACTTGCAGAAGAGTGGTAAATAAAAACCGAGCGAGGTGGCGCAGTGGTTAGCACACTGGACTCGCATTCGGGAGGACGACGGTTCAATCCCGCGTCCGGGCGTACTGATTTAGGATTTCCGTGATTTCCCTAAATCGCTCCAGGCAAATGCCGGGATGGTTCCTTTGAAAGGGCACGGCCGACTTCCTTCCTCGTCCCTCTCTAATCCGATGAGACCAATGACCTCGCTGTTTGGTCTCTTCCTCCAAACAACCCCCCCCCCCCCCCCCACCAACATAAGGTAAATAAAACTGCCTGACTGTTTTGTTTTTCATCCCTACTGTTCGATCTCTACATCGAAGAAGCAGTGACAGAAGTAAAAGGGAGATTGAAGAGTGGTTCAAAAATGGTTCAAATGGCTCTGAGCACTATGGGACTTAACTTCTGAGGTCATCAGTCAACTAGAACTTAGAACTACTTAAACATAACTAACCTAAGGACATCACGCACATCCATGCCCGAGGCAGGATTCGAACCTGCGACCGTAACGATCGCGCGGTTCCAGATTGTAGCGCCCAGAACCGCTCGGCCACGCCGGCCTGCAATGCAAGAGTGGGAATAAAATTCAAGGTGAAAGGATATCAATGTTAAGATTCACTGGCGACATTGATATCCTCAGTGAATGTGAGAAAGAATTGCATGATCTCCTGAATGGAATGAACAGTCTAATGAGTGCAGAATATGGATTGAGAATAAATCGAAGAAAGTCGAAAGTAATGAGAAGTAGCAGAAGCGAGAACAGCGAGAAACTTAACATCAATTACTGTTCACGAAGTAAACGAAGTTAAGGAATTCTGCTACCCTGGAAGCAAGGACACAAAAAGCAGACTAGTATAGGCAAAGAGGGCATTCCTGGCCAAGATAAGTCTGCTGGTATCAGACATGGACCTTAATCTGAGGAAGAAATTTTTAAGAATAGACATATGGAGCACAGCATTATATCGCAGTGAATCACGGACCTTTGGAGAGCCTGAAAAAAAGAAGATCCGAAGCGTTTCAGATGTGATGTTACTGATTATTGTTAAAAATGGAGGGGGGGGGGGACGAGAAAGTAAGGGATGAGTAGGTTCTCTGTAGAATTAGCAAAGAAAGGAAAATACGGAAAACATGGAGAAGAAGAAGGGACAGGATGTAGGACATATGTTAAGGCATCAGAAGATAACCTCCATTGTACTAGAGGGAATTTAGGGAATTTTAGAGGATAAAAACTATAGGAGAAGACTGAGATTTGAATGCATGCAACAAATATCTGAGGACGTAGGTTGCAAGTGCTACTCTGAGATGAATAGATTAGCGCGGTAAAGGAATTCGTCTCGGGCCGCATGAAACCACTCAGAAGAGTAGTTGTGTAAAAAACTCAACGGCTGCAGTTGTCAGGTGTCTACCACACTGAAGAGACTGCCCCAACATGCTGTCAATAGATATACTCCACAACGTCGATTTCATTGTCTACCCTATCAGTGGCTGAAATACTATTCACAACATGAGGGGTATTAAAAGCATTATCCCATGCTAACACCCCCGACATAAGGCTAAAATTGGCTTCCTTTGTAACAGAAGCAAGTCACGTAGATGGTACATACTTCAGATCTTTGAATATAATTCAAGCCATGCATTACAACAGGTTACTGCTCTATACCTGAACTTAAACAGTCCCAACCCTTCAGACATATTCACACCGACCTTGCAGTGTATACTGTAGATGTGTAGTATGTGGCTCCACTCAACGCAGCCCACTCTCTCCACAAGTGCCAGCGATTCCTGAACGGAAGAGAGCGATGCTGTCTAACAGTAGCACAATAAATGGTGAGAGAAGTGCTGCAACTTCCTGGTTATTCATTACTTCGCCACCAAGAGGCTAGAACAGTTACACGACCTTACATCGTTCTGTGAATGACAGACAGCAGCTAGATGCCACGTTTACCAACCGAATCCGATTCCCAACACTACTAGATCAGTGATTGCATCTCGCTACCAAATTAAACGATATTCGGCCATTGTTTGAAGGAATGTATTTTTACAAAAGCCCACTTAGGAACTAAAAGGAATTAGTCACTTAATAAAGTGGAAATAACTACACTACATACACTCGAGCTCAGTGAAATTAATTTGTCAGTTCACATAAGAGAACTAGACAGGGAAAGTTGGGGAATTATAGTGTATCCGTAAATTGAAAAGCTAACAGCGCTCGTACTGGGGGAGTCATCTTTTCTAGAAGAACTTTACAACTGCCATACGGGACGAATAAGAATAAATTTCCCCTCGATAAATGCAGAAGAGTCACCAGAAGTTTACTTAGAATCTGTCCGTATGCAGTTCTAGCGTTGTTATTAGTAACTCAAATCCGTACTCCGCGTAGTGTTAACAAATTTTGTGGAAAATTAATACCCCAGCCCCCTCCTCGCAGTCCGGCGACCACCTACCATCTTTCATCTATCTCCTAACTCCCTCCAAACTCTTCCCCCCCCCTCCCCAAGTAGACAATTTATACCTTAATACGATTCTAATGCAAAAACGTTCAAATGTGTGTGAATTCCTAAGGGACCAAACTGCTGAGGTTATCGGTCCCGGACTTACACACTACATAAACTAAATTAAACTAACGTAGTCTACGAACAAAACACATACCCATGCTCGAGGAAGGACTCGAACCTCCGGCGGGAGGGGCCGCGCAGCACGTGACAAGGCGCCTCTAATCGCGCGGCTACTCTGCCCGGCGATTCAGTGCACTTAGATGAATGGAGTAACTTTAAATTTTCAAAAAAACACAGCTTATAGGGTTTTCTTCTCTAGAAAATAACCCCTATACATCTTTCAGTCATCAGTTCAGTGGTTGGGTTGATGCGGCCCGCCACGAATTTCTCTCCTGCGCCAACTTCTACAACTCAGATTAGCCCTTGCAACCTACGTACTCAATTATTTACTGGATGTATTCCAATATCTGCTTTCCTTTACAGCTTTTACCATCTACCCTAGTAGCATGGAAGTTATTCCGTTATCTCTTACCAGATGTCCTACCAACCTGTCTCTTCTTCTTATTAGTGTTTTCGATACGTTCTTTTCCTCACTGCCGTCTTTCTTTGGCAGTTACAGTGAAGTATAACCTAAACAGTGAACTGAAAGTGAACTCTAAGATGTCCACCTGGTTGTCATATGAGAAAAAGCAGTTCGCTTCGATGCAGTAAATTAGAAGTTACCTGACACTCACTGAAGATGCCTTGTAAATAAGACGAAACGCGTCTGGGTGCATAAATAAAAATGAAATTTCGAAGTTCAGTATGCAAAAAAGGCATTTTCTTTGAAACAACTGCAATTTATATACAGCTGCTGCGAAAATGGCCGCTACAAGAAACATGTTACCAACAAAGGATTATAAACGTTGCAGCAAGTTTTATGTTCTTGGGTAAGCGTGTTGATGAAAACTTAAAATTGAAGGCCACGTAGTACACCGGTTAAAACGTTTAGATTTAGCTACTTTTGGTACAAGAATAACTACCAACCTTTGTGACATAGAAATTAGTAAATTACCATATTTTCCATATTTAATATTCTCTGATGTATGGGATACAATTCCTGGGTATTTCCTCATGTAGGCAGAAAGTTGTACAGCACAAAAGAAAGTAATTACAATGACATGTGGATTTCACACATGCACATTTGCAGACATTTATTTAAGCTGTTGAGAATAGTAGCCACAACCTCGCAGTACATTTATTCATTCGTGAAATTTGTTGTCAACAGTCCATTGCAATTTTAGAGTAATAGAGATAACCACCAACAGAGTTCCGAAAGGAAAAATCATCTGCTCTTTTCTTTTTTCTTTAGCACAGAAAGGAGTGCAATATTCAACAATAAAACTCTACGACAACATGCTCATAGAAATAAAATATTTGACAGGCAGCGAAAGTATTTTCAAATGTTCTATTTCATAGAGAAATATTTAGTTATGCAAATTTTTGTTCAAATGACACACTCCGCATCATAACTTTTAAAGACGGGAGTCGTGGAACTAAATGACTGAACTGATATTCTGAAAAATGTATTAGCACATTTCTCATTGTCCTTTGTTTTCCGGTGTGTATGACAGGAAAGAGAAGAAAGGTTTTTAAGCCACTGTTTGTTAATTTCTTGTCAATAAAGTGATGTTTTTGACAAATGAGTGACGTCATCAATACATGCACCAAAGCCAGTAAATGGAAGTGGCTGTGGTTTCTGATTCGAGTAGCTCATAATTTGGTCACAAGAGACAGCATGTGTCTGTTTCCGGACCTTATTAATACCAGAAACCAGATTAGGTATAAATCGAAGTGCAAAGATGGCGTTTCAGTGTATGATTAAAACACACTGGAATGGAACTTTGTAGCAGAGATCAGGATAGTAATGTTACAGTGGCTTTTCGCATTTGACTATTGCAGTGCGGACACAATGAAAATGCACATGTAATCACTTTCAGTTACGCTTGCTGCTTCATTCCGCTGTGTTTTAATCGATTCAGTGAAACTTCACATTTACCATGTGATGACGATGACGAATAACGGAAGAACATACGGCAGTACAGAAGCTTTTATTTTCGAACATGTAGCTCTGGAAGTTCTGCATCTTCTTTCAACATTGTTTCAGTCAAAAGTTCATCCTTTTGCCAAGTAGTATCTCTAATGAAAGTACTTGTCGTAATTATCCGTTGCACGGTGTTGTTTCTTTTTTGAATTGTACTCGCTAATTTCTACTGATAAATAATCATGATGGTTGGTAGAACAGTGACTTCTACGTACTTTAAAACTATTTTACTAGGTTTTAGTCTTTTAGGATATGGGAAATCCTCTTCTGGAGAGTTTAATATACCGTCGCCCGCCCTTGCTTCTACCCTAACTAATTTTAGACTCGTCATGCTCACCTCTTTCTCAAAACTCCGTTTGGTTTTGCAAGATGTTACATGCTGCTCCGCCCGAAGTGTCCCGTATTAAAAATTCACCTTATCAGCCATTGTCTTTCAGACTACTGAGAAAATATTTTTCTTTTCTTAGTGCAACAGACAACGAAAGGCAATTATACAGCTTGCCTCCTGTAGCAGACACTTGTGAGTTAAACTTTCGTGAAAGTGAGCTTTATTTACCACAAAAAACTTCGTCACGAGTTATAAAGTGTCAAAAACTATAAAGACGTACTTTCTTTAGAAATATTGATTAATTGTGTCATGATCTACAAAAAACTATTATACGGGACAATAAAATACGAGGTGCATTCAAGTTCTAAGACCTCCGATTTTTTTTCTAATTAACTACTCATCCGAAATCGATGAAACTGGCGTTACTTCTCGACGTAATCGCCCTGCAGACGTACACATTTTTTACAACACTGACGCCATGATTCCATGGCAGCGGCGAAGGCTTCTTTAGGAGTCTGTTTTGACCACTCGAAAATCGCTGAGGCAATAGCAGCGCGGCTGGTGAATGTGCGGCCACGGAGAGTGTCTTTCATTGTTGGAAAAAGCCAAAAGTCACTAGGAAACAGGTTAGGTGAGTAGGGAGCATGAGGAATCACTTCAAAGTTGTTATCACGAAGAAACTGTTGCATAACTTTAGCTCGATGTGCGGGTGCATTGTTTTGGTGAAACAGCACACACGCAGCCCTTCCCAGACGTTTTTGTTGCAGTGCAGGAAGGAATTTGTTCTTCAAAACATTTTCGTAGGATGCACCTGTTACCGTAGTGCCCTTTGGAACGCAATGGGTAAGGATTACGCCAACGCTATCCCAGAACATGGACACCATCATTTTTTCAGCACTGGCGGTTACCCGAAATTTTTTTGGTGGCGGTGAATCTGTGTGCTTCCATTGAACTGACTGGCGCTTTGTTTCTGGACTGAAAAATGGCATCCACGTCCCATCCATTGTCACAACCGACGAAAAGAAAGTCCCATTCATGCTGTCGTTGCGCGTCAACATTGCTTGGCAACATGCCACACGGGCAGCCATGTGGTCGTCCATCAGCATTCGTGGCACCCACCTGGATGACACTTTTCGCATTTTCAGGTCGTCATGCAGGATTGTGTGCACAGAACCCACAGAAATGCCAACTCTGGAGGCGATCTGTTCAACAGTCATTCGGCGAGCCCCCAAAACAATTCTCTCCACTTTCTCGATCATGTTGTCAGACCGACTTGTGCGAGCCTGAGGTTTTTCGGTTTGTTGTCACACGATGTTCTGCCTTCAGTAAACTGTCGCACCCACGAATGCACTTTCGACACATCCATAACTCCATCACCACATGTCTCCTTCAACTGTCGATGAATTTCAATTGGTTTCATACCATGCAAATTCAGAAAATGAATGATTGCACGCTGTTCAAGTAAGGAAAACGTC
Organism: Schistocerca piceifrons; assembly: GCF_021461385.2. Classification (NCBI taxonomy): domain Eukaryota; kingdom Metazoa; phylum Arthropoda; class Insecta; order Orthoptera; family Acrididae; genus Schistocerca; species Schistocerca piceifrons. The sequence continues at coordinate 597,418,711 of NC_060138.1, read as the reverse complement.
GCCATTTTAAGTATTTAAAACAGTTCTCATTCTCGCCGCTGGCGGTAAAATTCCATCTGCCGTATGGTGCTGCCATCTCTGGAGCATATTGACAATGAACGCGGCCTCATTTTAAAACAATGCGCATGTTTCTATCTCTTTCCAGTCCGGAGAAAAACAATCGGAGGCCTTAGAACTTGAATGCACCTCGTATATGATCATTGTCATTCTCAGAGCATATGCTCTGATGAATTTTTTTTGCTCTCGTTTCTTCTTCTTCTTCTTCTTGAGCATAATGGAGGCCAGACGTGTTTGCTGTAAGTGTAATTCGGTAATTTCAAGCAACAGATGAAGTTTCAGGCTGACGTTTTGTGACAAAAGAAAGAGATATAATCATAAAATAAAGTAACTGAAAACATTTAAAAAGGCATTGTTGCCACTTATTGAAATTTTACGTCGAAAAGGCAGTAAAGGAAGTGTAAGAAAGTTTTTACGTAGAAACAAAAGTGAAAGAGAAAACAAGATCACGGAAGGTGGTAAGAGAGGCTTCAAAATGTTGAGAATGAGTTGAACACAAAATTTGGTTTAAGATTATCAAAGAAAGACAAAGATTATTACTGGTAGTGGAAGACTGATAGTTACTTGCTGAACACCAATTAGTGAAAGATATAGGCGACAGACAAAAGATCCTACTGGTTTCAGATAGTCTGTGGTAACGGAGAAGTGTGAGAAATCAGAAGTAGAAACATTCGTTGGTTGTAGATAGAGGGATGTGAAACATGCTGTGGAGTGCGAGACTAGAAAAACAATTACCAGAAGGGGTAGGATCTCTGTAGTATAGATATCAGAAGTGCCCTCGCTTTCATACAAAATAAATTAATGGAGCAAGGTAAAATGGAAGGAAAAAGAGCAATGAAAAGAAAATAATTTCTAGTAAAGAAATTATACAAAAAGAACATCAGTCCCATCGCAATCAACCGAATTGCTTCGCAGCCTAGTTTATGAACAGTGAACCACTAAGCTGTGGTTGAGGAACTATTTGCGTGTAGACGAAGTTAAAGTTAGGTGTAGGCGTGGGAGATTCTGCGTAGTAATCTATGGTATGAAGCTTATTTTTGTACAGTTATCAGAATAAATAATCTCTTAGCTTCAGATAGTAAAGAATGTTTTACAAACGTATCTTGTAGATGAATATCTGCTATAACTACCATTGATAGTCTATTAAATGGAACTTTGAAATAAATTCCTGCAACTGCACCCTGGGGAACGTATCTAATAATTTTGTCATAATTGTTTTTTTATTTTTCTACGTAGATGAAAAATGCTGTGATTGTATGAACACAAAGTGATACAACTATCGTAAAATGGAAAAGGACTCTTTTAATACGTCTAGACTAGCTGAAGGCAACAATAACAAGATACCTTTATATTTTGAACGTGAGGTATTCTTCAAAAATCGAGGATTGTGCAACGCCAAATTTTTGTTCTTCGTGTCGCAGTTGTTGGCTGGGCAGCTGGAAACTGCCTCTCTCTCTCTTCCGCCCTCTGCTCTGCCAAATTACGGGAGAGGGAACGACGGCAGTGGTCAGCCACCACTCAAAAGCGGGCCTCTGTTTACATAGTGCTCATTCGATTAGATTTCGTTAAATCCAAGCTATGCGCGGAACGAGAATTGGAAAAATACCCGATTACTCGTATAATGTCTGAATGGAAGCTCGTGCAGCAGCAATGGAGTTTCTGGCATAAAGTTCAGAGGTGCTTGTAAGCGCACCGATCACACACTGGGATCGAGCTGTCTACTGTAAAACATTCCACAGCAAGCATGCAAAAGTGTTGTCCCAGCAAATATCCCCTGAGATGTGGTGTTCAGCCAAATGACAAGTATTTTGGAGGAACATTGCTAAAGAGAACCAGACTAAAAATATAATCAGTAACCATTTATTTTGTATTAAAGTGTTAATTTCCTTAATAAGGTAGCCTTCGAGTTAACACAAATTACATTTCACGTGATGTCTTTTACGCAGTGTGATTTCGCAAAGCACTAAAATTGTAGCATCTATCGGTAAGTGTTCAATTTTTTCTATGTAAGTAACGTAGTCTATACAATCTTCAATACACTAAAGTTTACTAAATTTCCAGCATCAAGAGGGCTAAATTTCACTGAAGTGATTTTTACGCCGCAGCCTAGGTAAATGACAATATGTAAATAATGTGTGTGTGTTGGGGTTTATGGGCGCTCAACATATGTAAATAATTATGAGTGTCGAAACGAATATTATTTACAACAATTTAGAATGACGCAATCAAAATCTATAACATCTTGGTTATAATCAAAAGGAGCTAGAAAATATTCCTGGTAAATCTTTGAGCTTCAAATCATTCGGAGTGATTGCTGGAGGATCTTCACGAACAACTGCCCCAATAATCCAGAATGAGATTTTCACTCTGCAGCGGAGTGTGCGCTGATATGAAACTTCCTGGCAGATTAAAACTGAGTGCCGGGCCGAGACTCGAACTCGGGACCTTTGCCTTTCGCGGTCAAGTGCTCTACCAACTGAGCTACCCAAGTACGACTCACGCCCCGTCCTCACAGCTTTACTTCTACCAGTACCTCGTCTCCTACCTTCCAAACTTCACAGAAGCTCTCCTGCGAACCTTGAAGTTTCATATCAGCGCACACTCCGCTGCAGAGTGAAAATCTCATTCTGGAAACATCCCCCAGGCTGTGGCTAAGCCATGTCTCCGCAATATCCTTTCTTTCGGGAGTGCTAGTTCTGCAAGGTTCGCAGGAGAGCTTCTGAAAAGTTTGGAAGCTAGGAGACGATGTACTGGCAGAAGTGAAGTTGTGAGGACGAAGCGTCAGTCGTGCTTAGGTAGCTCAGTTGGTAGATCACTTGCCCGCGAAAGGCAAAGGTCCCGAGTTCGAGTCTCGGCCCGTCACACAGTTTTAATCTGCCAGGAAGTTCCCCAATAATGTTGTACGAGGCTTGGTCGATGGGCGATATGTCATACTTACACGAAGACCGTAGTAATAGTGGCACTCATTCTTCGTAACTTTACGTCTAGTCAAACAGATGGAAATCGGAAGGCGCGAGATCCGGACTGTAGGGTGAACGAGAAACGAGAGTCCAATTAAGTTCTTTGAGCACCTCACGGGGACGCGGACTTGTCGTGCTGTTATAGAGAACGAGAAGTTCGCTTGCATTTTTATGGCGACGAACACGCTTAAGTGATTTCTTAAATTTCCTGAGTTTAGCACAACACACTTCAGAGTTGATCACTGTACCGTGAGGGAGGACATCAAACAGAATAACCGTTTCAGAGTCCCAGAAGATTGTCTCCATGCTTTTACCTGCTGAGGGTGTGGTTTTGAACCTCTTCTTCGGATAAGAGATGATGTGGCACCACTCCATGAATTGCTGTTTTGTTTTTGGTTCGAAATGATGAACCAATGCTTCATTGCTTGAGACGATGTGAGATAAAGAATTGTTACAACGTTCGAGTAACTCAGCACAGATTATCCTTCGCTGCCTTTTATGATCTTTCGTTAGATGGCGAGGAATTTAGCATGCACACACCTCTGAGTGCCCCAACTGGTGAAGGAGTGTGTCAGCACTACCAAGAGAGACGTCCAGCTGTATTTGTGATCCGTCGATCACCTCGAACGAGAGTGTCCGTGCGTTCCAGCATTGCAGGAGTCAAAGCTTTATGCGGCAGGGCGCACACGGGAGATCGGACCGGTTTCTGCGACATTGTTGAGATGATGAGAGACGCCTCGTCCAACGACTCATGGTGCTTTTGTTCACTGTAGACGTTCGCCAAGCGCCAATGAATATCAGCGATGCTCCAGTTTCCCGCCAAAAGAAATTCAATGACCCCTGTCTGCCTGGAACGCACCTCCGTTACAGACGCCATATTGGAGGCCACCACCTGTCGGAGCTTCGTCAAACTGTAGGACTGAAGGGGGAAGATTCCACAATGTCCCACAGCAAATTCCGCACTTTTTCCACCGGCTATGGGCGAGAAAGAAAAATTGGTTGCATTACTTATTGAACTCCCCTTGTAGGTTTACAGATGTACCATCGGCCCTTATGACGCTGGGGTAAATATTCCAAATATCTCAGATCTGCTCACACAAGAGACAACAGTCTTTTCTTCTTTTGACGGCACCACGAATGAACTTTGTTTCTGCCACAATTTATGAACCTAATATTGTGCTTGTGTCAACAATTATGATTCTCGTACATAAAGCTTGAAGCACAATGTGATACTATGAAGATGCTATGGGAACTGAATGGCAGGGATATGACGTGGAGGAGCAGTACACCGGAAGAAATGGAGCACATTAAAGTCAGAGCCGAAAGCAGGATATGAAAATCTAGTTTGTAGTTCTTTTTAGCAACAGAGTAACGGAAAAAGAAACTTTGATACTGTATCGACAATTCACAACGAGTAAAAGGGTGAAAACTTCATGATAAATTCAAGCCTCGAAATGCACTGATGGAAAAACTGACTAGCAGTGTTTCCTTCCGGAACATAAAACGTGATACAGTACAAAATAGCTTCTCGTTCCAGCGGGAGAGCTGGCGGGTTTTTGGTTTTTTTTTCATTTTACTTTTTCATGCTGCCTGAATTAGAAACAAGCCGCGAAAACACATTTCGGTTAATGTTCGGTCGGCGCGGAGCATTGCGGCCCTCTCAACGGATTAAAAGCGAACGAGTTGTGCGGTCCGTGGCAGCTGCGCGCGCGAGCTCTCTGCCGGGGCAGAGCAGCCTTCGGCAGCGAGTAACGAGTGGCGGGCGACCTGCGGGGCTGAATGGCCCTGAGGTCAAGGAGCGGCCAAGGGCAGCGGGAGGGGCAGGGGGAGGGGGAGGGGGAGGGCGCGCGTGCCGCTTCACGGGCCGCACCTCGCACCTGCCGCGCTGCCTGACGTCACGCGGGCGAGACTCCCTCTCAGGAGACACCGCAGCTATATACACATTTCTGTTTGTGTATATGTATGTCTATGTAATAATATATATATATATATATATATATATATATATATACTTTTGATCACAGGGGGACGGACTATCCCCAATCCTTTTCAATATTGTTCTAGAAAAGATAATCAGGGAATGGGAACCTCACGTAAAGGGTATCCAAATTGGTATCAAGAAAGAGAACCGAATTAAAGTCAAGTGCCTTGCTTTCGCTGACGATATTGCAATTATCACCAATAACAGAACAGAAGCGATTCACGCAGTGGAAAAACTACATGAAATTTCACAAAAAACCGGACTACAGATATCTTATGAAAAAACCCAATATATGGAAAGGCAGCCAGAAAATAAATCCCCTTTGATAACAAAATATGGTAAAATTGCACAAGTCTGCCATTTTAAATACCTCGGTGGAACTATACAGTCCTCAGGATTAAACCGAATTGCCAATGAACAACGAATCATCAAGCTCCAGAAGGCCTACAAGCTAACATGGACGCTTTACAACAAGAAGTGCATTTCGACAGACGCAAAATTAAGGCACTATACAACAGTGATTCTTCCAGAAGCAATCTATGCAGCTGAAACAATGGTGATTGATGGTCATTCAAAAATTAAGGAAACAGAAAAGCAGGAAAGAAAAATTCTCAGGAAGATTTACGGTCCAATCAACAAAAATGGCATTTGGATGAACAGACCACAAAACGAACTCTATGGAAAGATCAACATAGTAACAGATGAAATCAGAAAGCGCCGAGCCAAATTTTATAAACACATCTACAGAATGGAAGACTCCAGAACAGCAAAGAAATTATTCAATATTATAACAAGGAGTAAATGTGGCACAGAATGGCTGAAAGAAGTCCAGAGGGATCACAGCAGATCAACATAGAAAATCTCGAAGATCGCACCGAGTGCCGGCATAAAATCACAAGTGTGAAGTTTGGGGAAAGAACATCGCGTCAGCCTGGTAAAAAATGAACAGAGGAACAGAAGAAGGAGCATTCTGAGAGGATTAGGAGGTTTTGGGCAGCAAAGAAGAAAAACATCCGAAGATGAAATTCTGAATTCAACTTCAATCGCTCTCCTAAAGGGGAACAATCGTTATATTATTGGCCATTAAAATTCCTACACCACAAAGATGACGGGCTACAGACCCGAAATGTAACCGGCAGCAAGCAGATGCTGTGATATGCAAATGATTAGCTTTTCAGAGCATTCACACAAGGTTGGTGCCGGTGGCGACACCTACAACGTGCTGACAGGAGGATTGTAACCAACCGATTTCTCATACACAAACAGCAGTTGACTGGCGTTGCCTAGTGAAACGTTGTTGTGATGCCTCTTGTAAGGAGGAGAAATGCGTACCATCACGTTTCCGACTTTGATAAAGGTCGGATTGTAGCCTATCGCGATTGCGCTTTATCGTATCGCGATATTGCTGCTCTCGTTTGTCGAGATCCAATGAATGTTACCAGAATATGGAATCGGTGGGTTCGGGAGGGTAATACGGAACGCCGTGCTGGATCCCAAAGGCCTCGTATCACTAACAGTCGAGATGACAGGCATCTTGTCTGCATGGCTGTAACGGATCGTGCAGCCACGTCTCGATCCCTGAGTCAACAGATGGGGACGTTTGCAAGACAACAACCATCTGCACGAACAGTTCGACGACGTTTGCAGCAGCATGGACTGTCAGCTCGGAGACCATGGCTGCATCACATACAGGAGCGCCTGCGATGGTGTACTCAACGACGAAGCTGGGTGCACGAATGGCAAAATGTCATTTTTTCGGATGAATCCAGGTTCTGTTTACAGCATCATGATGGTCACATCCGTGTTAGGTGACATCGCGGTGAACGCACATTGGAAGCGTGTATTTGTCCTCACCCGGCGTGATGGTATGGGGTGCCATTGGTTACACGTCTCGGTCACCTCTTGTTCGGATTGACGGCACTTTGAACAGTGGACGTTACATTTCAGATGCGTTACGACCCGTGGGTCTACCCTTCATTCGATCCCTGCGAAACCCTACATTTCAGCAGGATAACGCACGAACGCATGTTGCAGGTCCTGTACGGGCCTTTCTGGATACAGAAAATGTTCGACTGCTGTCCTGGTCAGCACATTCTCCAGATCTCTCACCAACTGAAAACGTCTAGTCAATGGTGGCCGAGCAACTGGCTCGTCACAATACTCCAGTCACTACTCTTGATGAACTGTGGTATCGTGTTGCAGCTGCATGGGCAGCTGTACCTGTACACGCCATCCAAGCTCTGTTTGACTCAATGCCCAGGGTTATAAAGACCGTTATTACGGCCAGAGGTGGTTGTTCTGGGTACTGATTTCTCAGGATCTATGCACCCAAACTGCGTGAAAATGTAATCACGTGTCAGTTCTAGTATAATACACTCCTGGAAATGGAAAAAAGAACACATTGACACCGGTGTGTCAGACCCACCATACTTGCTCCGGGCACTGCGAGAGGGCTGTACAAGCAATGATCACACGCACGGCACAGCGGACACACCAGGAACCGCGGTGTCGGCCGTCGAATGGCGCTAGCTGCGCAGCATTTGTGCACCGCCGCCGTCAGTGTCAGCCAGTTTGCCGTGGCATACGGAGCTCCATCGCAGTCTTTAACACTGGTAGCATGCCGCGACAGCGTGGACGTGAACCGTATGTGCAGTTGACGGACTTTGAGCGAGGGCGTATAGTGGGCATGCGGGAGGCCGGGTGGACGTACCGCCGAATTGCTCAACACGTGGGGCGTGAGGTCTCCACAGTACATCGATGTTGTCGCCAGTGGTCGGCGGAAGGTGCACGTGCCCGTCGACCTGGGACCGGACCGCAGCGACGCACGGATGCACGCCAAGACTGTAGGATCCTACGCAGTGCCGTAGGGGACCGCACCGCCACTTCCCAGCAAATTAGGGACACTGTTGCTCCTGGGGTATCGGCGAGGACCATTCGCAACCGTCTCCATGAAGCTAGGCTACGGTCCCGCACACCGTTAGGCCGTCTTCCGCTCACGCCCCAACATCGTGCAGCCCGCCTCCAGTGGTGTCGCGACAGGCGTGAATGGAGGGACGAATGGAGAAGTGTCGTCTTCAGCGATGAGAGTCGCTTCTGCCTTGGTGCCAATGATGGTCGTATGCGTGTTTGGCGCCGTGCAGGTGAGCGCCACAATCAGGACTGCATACGACCGAGGCACACAGGGCCAACACCCGGCATCATGGTGTGGGGAGCGATCTCCTACACTGGCCGTACACCACTGGTGATCGTCGAGGGGACACTGAATAGTGCACGGTACATCCAAACCGTCGTCGAACCCATCGTTCTACCATTCCTAGACCGACAAGGGAACTTGCTGTTCCAACAGGACAATGCACGTCCGCATGTATCCCGTGCCACCCAACGTGCTCTAGAAGGTGTAAGTCAACTACCCTGGCCAGCAAGATCTCCGGATCTGTCCCCCATTGAGCATGTTTGGGACTGGATGAAGAGCCGTCTCACGCGGTCTGCACGTCCAGCACGAACGCTGGTCCAACTGAGGCGCCAGGTGGAAATGGCATGGCAAGCCGTTCCACAGGACTACATCCAGCATCTCTACGATCGTCTCCATGGGAGAATAGCAGCCTGCATTGCTGCGAAAGGTGGATATACACTGTACTAGTGCCGACATTGTGCATGCTCTGTTGCCTGTGTCTATGTGCCTGTGGTTCTGTCAGTGTGATCATGTGATGTATCTGACCCCAGGAATGTGTCAATAAAGTTTCCCCTTCCTGGGACAATGAATTCACGGTGTTCTTATTTCAATTTCCAGGAGTGTATATTTGTCCAATGAATACCCGTTTATCATCTGCATTTCTTCTTGGTGAAGCAATTTTAATGGCCAGTAGTGTACTAATTGATCTGAGCTATACGTGAAATGACATGTGTTATGTAGCTATATGTGAAGTGACATCTGTTATGTACACATGAAGAACAGATTACTAGTTGAACACCGTGGAGACGTTGCCTAAACGTTTTTAACAATCAAGAGACACTGAAAAGTGTCTTTGAGTAAAATAAATAGTTATACAGCAACACAATAAAGGCTTTAAACGAAGGCAAAGTTCGAGTAATGGAAGAAACTTGTTGCATTGAAAGGCTTTAGAAGATTTCATCTGAATCTGACCATTAATCTTATGGTGTTGCTCTTTAGGCGTAAGACGAAATTACATGAGACGCAACTTGCCGAAAACAACTGTCGCTAATAGAATGTTTTAGAACTGGAATACGTATACTTTTTAAAGTGAGGCCCTAGATGGCTGCGTCCTCGCAATCCTCGGGGCTGCGTGTTAAAAGATCTGATGCAAAAGGCTAACTGTTGTTCGCGTGCCCTGAGTTGACCTTGAAGTTTTATCTGTGGGCAATGATTCAGTCGATGTACGTATCACAAGAGAAAAAAAAGAAATAACTTTTTTCCAGTGGCGCGCAGACTTTTCTTTAGGTAGGTAAGAGAAGTTCGGCAATGGAGTGGTTAAAATTACCAAATGAACAGAATTCTAAATAATGGGATGTGAAAGACTTATATATGTGATCCATGAAGAGGAACCATTTGTTAGAATCTGTTCGTACCTCAAAGGAGCTGAATCATCTTGATTCTACGCGTATTAGCTAAAATCGTACAATTTCGTTTGCGCTTATAATTCGTTTGCATTATATGCTATTTTCAGCCCTATAAGGACTACAGAGATAATTGTCCTAGTTCACTACTTTATGCTAACCCTTTTAATAATACTCAAATATATCTCTTACTTTTGACATCACTTACTAGCGTTTTTCATTTCACATCAAAGACGCAACTAGATTAAAAGTTTATAAAACATTTCCATCTGTAAGAGGAATACGCATTTAAGTTATTTTGTATCCGAGAAACTATACTTGTTTCAGAAATCAAGGAACCACTTGATGGAAGTAATTTTCCATCAAAAAATTCACAGCAAATTCGGCACATGCCTACAAAAATCTATTAATCAATCAACCATACCGCGAACTAAAGGAGCAGGAAATAAATGTTTTGGCCGGCCGGAGTGGCCGAATGGTTCTAGGTGCTACAGTCTGGAACCGCGCAACCGCTACGGTCGCAGGTTCGAATCCTGCCTCGGGCATGGATGTGTGTGATGTCCTTAGCTTAGTTAGGTTTAAGTAGTTCTAAGTTATAGGGGACTGATGAACTCAGAAGTTAAGTCCCATAGTGCTCAGAGCCATAAGTGTTTTCCTCCTAGAGTGTGTTTAATGGCGAAATTAGTTACGTTCTTACACTTAACTGCTCTTGATAGCTCATTAGACACTCCAGTGATAACCAGAATAGATTACACAAACGCAGAGGTATGACATTTTCAGTTCATTAACAAAAAAGAAAAAGAAAAAAAAGAGTATTACTTCGTGGCGCTGCGAATGAAATGTGTAATTACAATAATGTGTAAGACGCATGCTTCGGCAGCCGTAGGTGTAAAAACGACAGCTTTTCATTCAAATGTTTCATTTGATGTCTGTTCTCTTTTGGGACTAGTTAGCCAGGATCTAAAATCCAGCGAGAGCTATGTAGTGATAGAAGACTAATTACCTGAATGACTGTTTTACTGTGTGGAAAACGTGTAACTTGTCGGACTGCCTGTGACATTTCTACTTTACATCTACTACTATTAGTCGAGGTCTTCTACCACAGTGCGAAACAAATTACAGCTGGCGTTGATGAGGGACGTAGACGGTAGTTTCTAAATGCTCCCCGTTTTTCTTTACTCTTCCGGTTTCAGTTTTATAGTATACAGACGGAATGGCCGTTTATTTGAACTAATGAGTGAAAATAGATTTGCATTATTAAGATGGCAATAGCTGACGTTGTAGTGATCATTGGGTGTTTTCGTTCATACAGGTTTGTCGTTAGAAACCTAAATATTTCATAAGTAGAATCCTAATATGGCTGGAAAAACAATTTTTCTACCTCTGTGATGAACTAATTTTATGTGGGTCCAGTGTGCAATAGCATAATCTTCACGTTCATCAGTGAAACAGATGATATATTTATATCAAACGAGACTAACAATAAGAAAACGTGTGAGAGATATACAGTGATGAGCCAAACATCTGTTTGACAGCGGGTTGGTCCACCTTCCGAACGCAAAACAGCAGCGATTCAGCAAGGGATGGATTCGACAAGTACTTGGCAGGATTATGAAGGTATGTGGCATCAAACGTCTGCACACAGGGCATAAAATCCTGTAGATTAAAGGGTCGATGGTTTGTGAGCGGGCATCTGCTGCCCATCAGTGTCTCAGATGTGTTCCCCCGCGTTTACATCAGCCGAATTTGGTGACCAAGACATCAACGTGAGTTCGCTATCACGTCCTCAAACTACTGAAAAAAAAGGCCACTGTTCTCCTGCTGGAACTTTCCATCGCCGTGGACTGCAATAATATTCACGTCGTGCACAGCTTTCATTCTGCCATCGATTAGGATCGTAGATTTCATGGCATGTCACATAAATGTCCACCATAGCAAAATCCTGCACCTGCCGGCCTGCGTCCTTGACACGCTGCATGTTTCAAGCAACCATTCGACTGGATGATGGTTTATCCGGAGACTACTATCGACCTGGTACAATGAGAAACAGGAATTAGCCTTTCAAGAGATCTTTTCATTGATCTACCGTCCTGTCTTTTATGATCCCGTGCCCACTGCGGTCAAAAAAGGTGTCAATGGAGGAACACGTAGAGGCTGCCCTCTGCGAATCTCGAAGTTCAACAATGTGTGCTGAACGGTCTGCTTCGAAACATTTGTGGCTGCGTCACCATCGTACTCTGTCGTCATATCTGCAACAGATCACCGCCTATCCTACTTTACAGGGCAGGAAAACATCCGAACTTAATCCAGAGGTTGAAAACGCCGCTACAGTTGTAAAGTTCTTTTATTATCACACGACCGGTTTCGGGCTCTTATAAACCAATCTTCAGGTGTCGTAACTTCGTGCTGTGACCCCCCGAGCGCCGCAGTTTAAGTATACCAGACGAGGTGTGCTACCTACGAGCGTGTCTAGTACAAGTGTGCTAGAGCTTAGAACTGTAGCGGTATTTTCAACCTCTGGTATAGTGCTCAGTTGCGGATGTTCCTCCAACAGGATTGTTTGTCCGAACTTAATATTCTGTGAAGATGCTTAGGCGGCCCATGGTTTTACCAGCGTTCAGCCTCTTTCCGTAAATGCTCATGATACACTCCTGGAAATTGAAATAAGAACACCGTGAATTCATTGTCCCAGGAAGGGGAAACTTTATTGACACATTCCTGGGGTCAGATACATCACATGATCACACTGACAGAACCACAGGCACATAGACACAGGCAACAGAGCATGACAATGTCGGCACTAGTACAGTGTATATCCACCTTTCGCAGCAATGCAGGCTGCTATTCTCCCATGGAGACGATCGTAGAGATGCTGGATGTAGTCCTGTGGAACGGCTTGCCATGCCATTTCCACCTGGCGCCACAGTTGGACCAGCGTTCGTGCTGGACGTGCAGACCGCGTGAGACGACGCTTCATCCAGTCCCAAACATGCTCAATGGGGGACAGATCCGGAGATCTTGCTGGCCAGGGTAGTTGACTTACACCTTCTAGAGCACGTTGGGTGGCACGGGATACATGCGGACGTGCATGGAATGGTAGAACGATGGGTTCGATGACGGTTTGGATGTACCGTGCACTATTCAGTGTCCCCTCGACGATCACCAGTGGTGTACGGCCAGTGTAGGAGATCGCTCCCCACACCATGATGCCGGGTGTTGGCCCTGTGTGCCTCGGTCGTATGCAGTCCTGATTGTGGCGCTCACCTGCACGGCGCCAAACACGCATACGACCATCATTGGCACCAAGGCAGAAGCGACTCTCATCGCTGAAGACGACACGTCTCCATTCGTCCCTCCATTCACGCCTGTCGCGACACCACTGGAGGCGGGCTGCACGATGTTGGGGCGTGAGCGGAAGACGGCCTAACGGTGTGCGGGACCTAGCCCAGCTTCATGGAGACGGTTGCGAATGGTCCTCGCCGATACCCCAGGAGCAACAGTGTCCCTAATTTGCTGGAAAGTGGCGGTGCGGTCCCCTACGGCACTGCGTAGGATCCTACGGTCTTGGCGTGCATCCGTGCGTCGCTGCGGTACGGTCCTAGGTCGACGGGCACGTGCACCTTCCGCCGACCACTGGCGACAACATCGATGTACTGTGGAGACCTCACGCCCCACGTGTTGAGCAATTCGGCGGTACGTCCACCCGGCCTCCCGCATGCCCACTATACGCCCTCGCTCAAAGTCCGTCAACTGCACATACGGTTCACGTCCACGTTGTCGCGGCATGCTACCAGTGTTAAAGACTGCGATGGAGCTCCGTATGCCACGGCAAACTGGCTGACACTGACGGCGGCGGTGCACAAATGCTGCGCAGCTAGCGCCATTCGACGGCCAACACCGCGGTTCCTGGTGTGTCCGCTGTGCCGTGCGTGTGATCATTGCTTGTACAGCCCTCTCGCAGTGTCCGGAGCAAGTATGGTGGGTCTGACACACCGGTGTCAATGTGTTCTTTTTCCCATTTCCAGGAGTGTAGTAACGCGTAAACAGGTGACTAAATTTCTGAGATGCTAGTTCCTAGGCACCAGGCCAAAACAATCTATCCTGTGTCAAAAACGCTAATGTCATTACAGTTATCCACTTGTGGCTCTCATTGTTGCGAGAATGGTTCCACATTCCTCTATACCCCGCTTACATACTTTTCTACTTGCGTCACATGCACGCACCGGCACCCGATACCATTCAAGAAAACACTAGGCAGTGTTTGTAATTAGAGCTGTAAAACTACCATAGCCTACGGTAAGTAGGCGTAGACTATGATAGTTTCACTAGTAGCTTTGGTCAGTTAAGATTGTAATTGCATTACCTGTAGGTTAAATGTGTTGCATACCTATAACGATTTACCTAATTTTGATTACTCAGTTTGCATGTCTTGTATGTTGTATGTTAACCGGGGACCTAGAAACGACGGAGAGGTTCCGTCCTCGCCGCAGCCGCAGTGGTCCACAACCCCACGACGACTGCCGCAGTCCACTTCACCCCTCCGCCGCCCCACACCGAACCCAGGGTTATTGTGCAGTTCGGTCTCCGGTGGATCACTGATCGCAGCTGCGTATTCTATCTGTTTACATGTCTCTGTATTTGATTACGCATGCCTTTACCAGTTTCTTTGGAGGTTCAGTGTGTGTGCTGCATTTGGGAAAGTTTTTGATCGGTCCTTATACCAGGACTTCAACTTTGCTTCCGCCGCTTTTTATCGAAGTTCGGGGCTTTATTGTGAAAAACTTACAAAAAAATTATTATTCATAGTATTGCCCATCGTTGTCCACTACATTGTCCCATCTTTCGGATAGCATACGAATCTCGTGGCGGAAGAACTGGGTATCTTTTGTGGGGATCCATGAACCGATTCAATGTTGTTCTTGTTCATATGATCGGAAGTGCTGGTCAGCCAGATTGTATGCCACTGATCGAAAAAGGTGGTAGTCAGAGAGAGCAACGTATGGGGAATACGGCGGGAGGGATAGGACTTCTCCTTTCAACGTTTCCATGTAGATTTTGACGATAATGATGCCCCGTGACTGTCTTCCTCTGTTTCAGTATCTACGAAAACGTTCTGTCTTCCAGCGCCATGCAGGTCTTCGACACCAAAATCACTGTTCTTAAGGCATTGAAAACCTTCTCTGCACGTTCTTCCACCAATAGTTCCCTCACCATTGGTCTTACCCAGCATTTTAAGAACCACAGCCGCAGATTTCTTCACGTTAAAGCAGAAAATTAAAACTTCCAGCAAATGGCGAGAAATGGGTACGTAAGTTGACGTACTTAATCGAGAATAACCTTATGAAGCAACCACAAATCGACTAATATTTTTATGGCATTATGTTTACAGATGCCTAAGCTCATTGTATTACACCTATGACCAATACTCGATCCCCACTTGCCGCTACTGGCGTCTATTGCAAAATGGCGGAAGCAAAGTTGTAGACCTAATATTATGCAATTGATAGAATGTGAACTAATAAACAAATTGACAATGGCGAGTATGTTTTATTTAATTAAATATCTCTTTTGTTGAAAAATCTTTACTTTGTTCATGGACCATTGTTCTTCTCACGGATCCTCACCATATGTGTTATGCCGAGGAGACGAAGTATATAAGAGTGCAGTATGCGAGAATGAGTCAATCTTTATGTGTATATTATTTTCTGCTACAGCTTTCAGATAATGGTCAAACTCATGTTGTTGTCACATATCTGCACTGAACAGTGATGGCCTATCCATAATTTTTGCGAAATGTATAGGAGAAGTTATTCTGCAGTAGTTCCGTGTACATCCGCCTCCGTAACCATGGTCTCCAAGGCACGCTTGGGCGATGGTGCTCGACTCAGAGGTACGTCGGTTCATATCCTAGTGGTGGAAAACTTTCAATGTCAGTATCTGGCCGGGTGGGGGACGGGGGAGATGGTGATAAGATTGCTGATCACCAGTCTTTGCGGCAGTGTACTGCATTATATTCCAGACGTCTCTTCGGTGTTTCATGAAGCGCGGGCTTGTGTGACACTTCATGGTGGTACGTCCGTGGGATGGTTAAGCCCGACGGTCTGCTTTCTGCTGTTCGAGAAGAATAGGCTCTCTGTTCCCTTGATCAACGGCACAAAAACAACGCTACACTGTTCAAGCACTCATCAGAGCCATCCACATCACGCAGGCACTCGAAGCTGTTTTAACAGCTCGGAGGAAGGCAACTACAAACGCCGTCCACTATGAAGTTGGGTAGCGCGGAGGTGCGGACTCTTGCAGCTGCTAGCCCACGCTCATCCCCTGAGCATGGGAGTACTCTGCATTCAGTTAACCTCCATTGTTTGTGAACTGCGAAGAACAATTATTTATTAAAATAGAAATTAATGTTATTTTTCTGTCTCAAGAAATACAATACAATTCTGAAAATCAGCAGTGAATAATTATGTTCACCAAAATTGTTTCTTTATGTGAATGTGAATTGCGGTGTATAATGAAAGTGGGGTGGACATGATATATTTGCGATTTATAATGTAATAACAATAACTATGAATACTTTTTAGGAAAACATTTTGAATGTAATTAACAAATCTGCTGCGTCGTCTGAGTGCAGTACTTCACTCTTCAACGAGGAATATAAATATCATAGTTGGTGTGATACGTGCAAGAACTGTCTTCCATTCTCATTACTGTTTTGTAAAGCAGAGTACAACTAAAACTGGGATATGGTATTCAATTATTAACAGTGTTGTATATTAGGATGAAATAATATTTAAATAGGTCTGTCAACATTCTTTAGCTGTTGCGCGCCATTAATTATTTGGGTAGCCACGTAGCGACAGCTTACTGTGTACATGAATGTCGCATTTATTTTCTCTAGTGGCAGACTATAGGATGTCTTTTCAGGTAATGAAGTTAGTCTGTAGTAGTCATAGGACTTTCGCCGAAGAATAATATGGGGTGCCATCTAACAACGAGCACGATCGTCGAATACTGAGTAGCCTCACAGAGAATCGTACATCTGATACGACAAAGTTTGTCAGAACGCACCCATCAGCTCGTAAAACCATCTACAGTCACTGTCCGATGCGATCTGGGGAAACATTCGTGCAGCCAGGAAATAGACTCTACCCTGTAACCGCTGATATTGTGCTAGTTCAATCATAATTGGTCGTAGAGCGTACAATGTTAACCTTCCTGATTAAGGTGTAACTGAGCAATCATTTATCTTGATTCCAGCAATACCCAAGGATTATTTGGGGCGGATGTCCGAACGAGTTTATGCTTACGATTGTCGATGTCTTGTTCTGGACGTTGAGGAGCCAGCAGCGTCATAGTACGCGTATCTCCTCGGCTCGAGAGGTCTCCCAACACGAAAAGCGACAAAAAATTGTGAGAAGTCCATGTAACATAGATTTCTAAGGCAACACTACTAATATCACAGTCATGTGTGGTGTTAAAAACAGGTATATAATTTTTAACCACTTAGCTTCGTCGCCCGGCGTCATTACCGTGTAACTGCGGCTGGATTTTGATAAAAAAATGTATAGATTACGTTTGTCATCAGCGTTCACGGAACGAAGTTTGTATCATATTACCTTATTTGTTGCAGTGTAGCCTGTTACTTGTAATTCAGACAAAAGGTGTATCAATTTTGCTTGGACTGCAATTATAAACTATAACTATACTACCTGTAAAACTACAGCTATCGCCTTAGGTATTTCTGTTAGACTAGACTACATCTACTAACATAAAAACTGTATCTGTTGCTCCACAACCCATTTCACTACTATCAGTGTAGTATTTTGTGTGAGACTAAAACAGTAAAACAGTAAAACCAACAGTTTTTGCGTGAGGGATTCCAGAAGGCATTTCATCACTCTCCGGTCCGTATGCGTGAACTGCGTGTCCCCAAGCTCTTTTTGAAGGATTCGGCACCTGCCGTTGTCTCCTGGCTCCCTGGTCGCAGGGCAAAACTTCCCTAATCCCTAGGGATATCATTGGGTGCGGTGAAGAGCACCGTCGTTTACCTGCCCACGTCACTCCGGTGTTGCCGGCCGGAAGATGCTTCTACAAACGGCCGAAATTCTCAGGTTTCTTCCACAAAGCGACGTTCAGATGTGTTTCCTCCCCCAAATCGTCACCTACAGAAGGCGAAGGGTCATGGCCCGTCAACAAGTGAGTCAGTCCTAGGGAGAGATTCAGAAGCATCGTCTCCAGCCTGTTATTTGGTGATGCTGTACGTCCGACTCCTATTAGAGCTTCGTTCCATCTTTTCTGCCACAAGAGTAGGGTCTGAAAGCGAATTTGTTGTTTGTTTGTTTGTTTGTTTACTACAGTCTTCACTTGATGGTAGGCTTTGCTCTGCATCCAGTAGATGCCGCTTTCTTCCATATCTGTAGATCGAGCTGACGAGTTCCGGATATTACGTTTAACGTCTCAATTGATACAGTAACAAAAGTATTCTGTTAACTACCTATGCTCTGCTGTTTTGGGTGCGAGTCTGTGTGTCCACTCAATCGCACAGTACTCCATTATGGTAGTTTAGGTCGTATCATGATCCTCATTGTTCCCAAAGGTATGTTTTAGACATTACTTGGTAGGCTAATAATCTCATTCATTATGTTCCTGTCGTTGTTGGTCACTTACTACAAGTGTACACTGTAATATTGTCGTTCCTCCAAAAAGAGGCGTAAGTGTGTGGTGAAACGTTTCCTTTCTCTGGATCTGTTGCTTCATTGTGCAGTGTTAAATGTGCAGTACTACACAGTATTTAAGAATTACGATGCGTTGTCAAAGTAAACACGATAAACTGAAAAGCTTCTGAACGAACAGGATTTATAAGGCGTTTTGTCATTCCAGCAAATTGCAATGCTAAGCTTAGCCGATGAATTAATGCGTTGTGATTGTTAATATTATGAACTGTATTAAAGGAATAGTACATGATTTGATAAATACTATGAACGCACTGGTCGGCAAATCACAGCACTGTAATTTCCTTGAATGATATTAATCGTGATCCTTCAGGAGATTAATCACTGTAATGTATTTAATTTGAGAGTGTATATAGGTCAATTAAAAAAGCAAAAGGTAATGGGCGTTCTGAACGAATTGTCTGTATTTTTATAAACACAAAAAAGTGTTTGTCGTAACTGCAATATCGCATGCTTAAAGTGTAAATTAAACGAAAAGTTCTACTTGCGGATCTTGGACTTATGCTATCCCCTTCTCGTGACCTATTTGGCACTATATTTAATTTCATGTTTTATGCTGTGTATAAAGAAATTATGAATTCTGTTGAAAATGTGAAAACACTTAACTTCACGTAATAATAAGCTATGTGACAACGCCCAGGCAGAGATAACCTACCACATACTTTTGTAAAAGAGTGTTGCACCTTCTGGAAAATGGAGAAGACTGACTCGTTGTTACTTGCTCGTATTATAAGCGAGAGAACTGTTAATGAATTGGGACTAATATTGTCTGAGATTTTATGGAAATACTGGATGCAATTGCCAGAATATATTACTTTGGGCGGACACCTTGATAAATTTATAATCGATAGAGTTACGTCCGATTGTGGACGAGTTTTGAACTGCGACTCATAAATGTTAGGGATTGTTACACTGGTTTGAAGAATATATATGGTATTAAGTTTTCTTGCAGTGGTCTGATTTTAAGTTTTCGAGTTTAAAGGTTTATTTTTACGCAGGTTGTGGGAATGTGTGAAGGATGACGGGTTAAATAGAGTCTGCAGCACGGTCATTGCCTTTTGAGAAATTCATTTGATGTAAGTTCATTTCATTCATTGCATTTCATTCATTGCATTAATAACCCTTTCATTCTCGACGCAGAGCGCCACAATGGCACAATTGCTGACCCCCTACTACGAGAACGGAAGAGTGATCGCTTTTGTTAGCATACCTATTATTAACACATTTTACCTCTGACGCAGCACACCTTCACTGAGCATGTGAAGTCAGATTCACCTTAAGAAGGTATTCAAAGTGGATTTCAATTGACGGAGCCATCTTTCAGTGATGTTATCGTTGTGGTCTTCAGTCCTGAGACTGGTTTGATGCAGCTCTCCATGCTACTCTATCCTGTGCAAGCTTCTTCATCTCCCAGTACCTACTGCAACCTACATCCTTCTGAATCTGCTTACTGTATTCATCTCTTGGTCTCCCTCTACGATTTTTACCCTCCACGCTGCCCTCCAATACTAAATGGATGATCCCTTAATGCTTCAGAACATGTCCTACCAACCGATCCCTTTTTCTAGTCAAGTTGTGCCACAAACTTCTCTTCTCCCCAATCCTATTCAGTACCTCCTCATTATTTATGTGATCTACCCATCTAATCTTCAGCATTCTTCTGTAGCACCACATTTCGAAAGCTTCTATTCTCTTCTTGTCCAAACTATTTATCGTCCATGTTTCATATCCATACACGGCTACACTCCATACAAATACTGTCAGAAACGACTTCCTGACGCTTAAATCAATACTCGATGTTAACAAATTTCTCTTGTTCAGAAACGCGTTCCTTGCCATTGCCAGTCTACATTTTATATCCTCTCCACTTCGACCGTCATCAGTCTACTACTTTACGTGTTTCATTTCCTAATCTAATTCCCTCAGCATCACCCACTTAATTCGACTACATTCCATTATCTTCGTTTTGCTTTTGTTTATGTTCATCTTATATCCTCCCTTCAAGACACTATCCATTCCGTTCAACTGCTCTTCCAAGTCCTTTGCTGTCTCTGACAGAATTACAATGTCATCGGCAAACCTCAAAGTTTTTATTTCTTCTCCCGGGATTTTAATACCTACTCTGAATTTTTCTTTTGTTTCCTTCACTGCTTGCTCAATACACAGATTGAATAACATCGGGGAAAAGCTACAACCCTGTCTCACTCCCTTCCCAACCACTGCTTCCCTTCCATGTCCCTCGACTCTTATAACTGCAATCTGGTTTCTGTACAAATTGTAAATAGCCTTTCGCCCCCTGTATTTTACCCCTGCCACCTTCAGAATTAGAAAGAGAGTGATGTAGTCGACATTGTCAAAAGCTTTCTCTAAGTCTACAAATGATAGAAACGTAGGTTTGCCTTTCCTTAATCTAGCTTCTAAGATAAGTCGTAGGGTCAGTATTGCCTCACGTGTTCCAATATTTCTACGGAATCCTAACTGATCTTCCCCGAGGTCGGCTTCTACTAGTTTTTCCATTCGTCTGTAAAGAATTCGCGTTAGTATTTTGCAGCTGTGGGTTATTAAACTGATTGTTCGGTAATTTTCAAATCTGTCAACACCTGATTTCTTTGGGATTGGAGTTATTATATTCTTATTGAAGTTTGAGGGAATTTCGCCTATCTCATACATCTTGCTCACCAGATGGTAGAGTTTTGTCAGGACTGGCTCTCCCAAGGCTGTCAGTAGTTCTAATGGAATGCTGTCTACCCCCGGGTCCTTTTTTCGATATAGGTCTTTCAGTGTTCTGTCAAACTCTTCACGCAGTATCATATCTCCCATTTCATCTTCATCTACATTCTCTCCTATTTCCATGATATTGTCCTCAAGTACATCGCCCTTGTATAGACTATATACTCCTTCCACCTTTCTACTTTCCCTTCTTTGCTTAGAACTGGGTTTCCATCTGAGCTCTTGATATTCATACAAGTGGTTCTCTTTTCTCCAAAGGTCTCTTTAATTTTCCTGTAGGCTGTATCTATCATACCCCTAGTGAGATAAGCCTCTACGTCCTTACATTTGTCCTCTAGCCATCCCTGCTTAGCCATTTTGCACTTCCTGTCGATCTCATTTTTAAGACGTTTGTATTCCTTTTTGCCTGCTTCATTTACTGAATTTTTATATTTTTTCCTTTCATCAATTAAATTCAATATTTCTTCTGTTACCCAAGGATTTCTACTAGCCCTCGTCTTTTTACCTCACTTGATCCTCTGCTGCCTTCACCACTTCATCCCTCAAAGCTACCCATTCTTCTTCTACTGTATTTCTTTCCCCCATTCTTGTCAATTGTACCCTTATGCTCTCCCTGAAACTCTGTACAACCTCAGGTTTAGTCAGTTTATCCAGGTACCATCTCCTTAAATTCCTACCTTTTTGCAGTTTCTTCAGCTTTAGTCTACAGTTCAGAACTAATAGATTGTGGTCGGAGTCCACATCTGCCCCTGGAAATGTTCTGCAACTTAAAACCTGGTTCCTCAATCAATTATATAATCTATCTGAAACCTGTCAGTATCTCCAGGCTTCTTCCATGTATACAGCCTTCTTTTATGATTCTTGAACCAAGTGTTGGCTATGATTAAGTTATGCTCTGTGCAAAATTCTACCAGGCGGCTTCCTCTTTCATTTCTTAGCCCCAGTCCATATTCGCCTACTATGTTTCCTTCTCTCCCTTTTCCTACTACCGAATTCCAGTCACCGATGACTATTAAATTTTCGTCTCCCTTCACTATTTGAATAATTTCTTTGATTTCATCATACATTTCTTCAATTTCTTCGTCATCTGCAGAGTTAGTTGGCACATAAACTTGTACTACTGTAGTAGGCGTGGGCTTCGTGTCTATCTTGGCCACAATAATGCGTTCACTATGCTGATCGTAGTAGCTTACCCGCACTCCTATTCTTTTATTCATTATTAAACCTACTCCTACATTACCCCTATTTGATTTTGTATTTATAATCCTGTATTCGCCTGACCAAAAGTCGTGTTCCTCCTGCCACCGAACTTCACTAATTCCCACTATATCTAACTTTAACCTATCCATTTCCCTTATTAAATTTTCTAACCTACCTGCCCGATTAGGGGATCTGACATTCCACGCTCCGATCCGTAGAACGCCAGTTTTGTTTCTCCTGATGACGACGTCCTCTTGAGTAGTCCCCGCCCGGAGATCCAAATGGGAGACTATTTTACCTCCGGAATATTTTACCCAAGAGGACGCCATCATCATTTAACCATACAGTAAAGGTGCATGCCCTCGGGAAAAATTACGGCCGTAGTTTCCCCTTGCTTTCAGCCGTTCGCAGTACCAGCACAGCAAGGCTGTTTTGGTTAGTGTTACAAGGTCATATCAGTCAATCATCCAGACTGTTGCCCCTGCAACTACTGAAAAGGCTGCTGCCCCTCTTCAGGATCCACGCGTTTTTCTGGCCTCTCAACAGATACCCCTCCGTTGTGGTTGCACCAACGGTACGGCCGTCTGTATCGCTGAGGCACGCAAGCCTCCCCACCAACGGCAAGGTCCATGGTTCACGGGGGAGGGGGGGGGGCGCTTTCAGTGATAATTTATTGAAAAAATGGCTCTGAGCACTATGGGACTCAACATCTGAGGTCATAAGTCCCCTAGAACTTACAACTACTTAAACTAACTAACCTAAGGACTTCACACACACCCATGCCCGAGGCAGGATTCGAACCTGCGACCGTAGCAGCAGTCGCGCCTTTCCGGACTGAAGCGCCTAGAACCGCTCGGACACCGCGGCCGGCATAATTTATTGAAGTGTTAAAATTTCTAGTGTAAAGCTTTTATTCAATCAAAGTATTTCACAGAATTTAAAGAGTTTTCAGAGCCCCATAGTCAAGTACAAATACAGTTAAAAAACTTCTGCGTCAGATTATATAAATTATTATTGTAGAAGTGCAATAGAATGAGAAGCTAAAATGAGTATGTTTGACTACCATCAGTTAACTTTGGTTAAGACATCGGTGCCTTAGTCAAAGTCTAACGGTGGCACTGTGATGGAAATTACTGAGATGGGAAGAGAATTCGCATTTCAATAAGCGCAACGGCGAAACTGCATTAAATATGTTACAAACGCTGCCACCGAAATGTCTGAGTGGAAGACTGAAGGAGGTACGAATGGAATTCGATGTAAGCAGACCACGAAATATGATATAATTTTGCAGGGTGGAGGTAAGTGCAGCAGGTTTATCTAGCGTGCCACTACTGGGGTGCCTCTGTCCCCTCACTTTGTTGGCGTCTAAGCAGCTGGTTTTCTGATGCAGCCTGTTGTAACGGATTAAGAAACGTATTTATATTATTAAGTTGATGAGCGACAAATCACGTTATATTCACTCTCCAATTAATTTCAGTTGCAATGGTAGCTTACATGAGTGTGGAATGGCTTAATGCAGCTTTTTATTCAGTGTTATATTGGTGGATTACAGTTGATTTTGGAATCATTGTGTTTTTGGGATTCTTCGAGCAGTTACTACTCTCAAGAAAGGCCTGGAGAAGGTATACTTCAGCGATCTGTTTCCATTGATTCTCGAACCCATACCTGGAGCTGTGTTACAGCAGGAGAGTGCTGGAGTATATGTAAGAATGATTGTCTGCTTGGCAGATACCGTTCATCATGTGATCTTTCTACGCAATGATATATCACTCGACGAATGTAACAGTAATTTCGATGATAGATGAATCGTTTCTGATGCTCGTTCGGGAGGAGTAAACAGATGTAGCCAACACTACCATTCCGGAACAATATACTAAAAGAATAAAGTAATAGGAGCGCATCCACTAATTTAATTTGGCTGGAATCTACATACAAAAGTTTGGTAGTGTAGCAGCATCAGTTATGAACAAAAAGTCAACAGAGAAATGCTTTTCAATGGATAGAATTTGAGCGGTTGGTTTTATGTGAAATCAAAGCTTATTTTATGTAATAACACGACGTGTCCACGTCAGTATAACTGAACCAAGGAGCTGAATCGATGAATTACGTAGAACGGTACCAAAAACTCTGATGAACACTTAATAGATTTCATATTAATAATGAATTTTAAAGTAATTCCTAACGGCTTTACAACCTGCAGATTGTGTGGCTATAATGTATTTACATTGCTCTGTAGTTTTAACTATTTCCATGTGTCACTGTAGTGCATGTGGTGACAAAGCGCGACGCTATGAACAAAAATCTGTCAGCAATGCCATTTCTTCCGGCCCACGTGAACGAGAACAGTAGAAATAAAGCTATCAAAGTTGAGTATTGACATTACGAAACACCGTAGTGGTTACAGTATTCGGTAAAGCCACCAAGTCTTGCTGCACTTCCTGATATGAAACCCACAAGGCGGGACATGCGTTCTTATCAACTTTCAAGAGACTATGTAGAACGTTGTGTGTTGCCTACTTCCATTGTCCATTTGTCGAGTGGTTATACTTCTTTGGAGTCCAGCGTGTGGTACGTCTTGTGAGCGACCAGTCAGAGGCAAAAACAGAGGGTTCTTGTATTTTTAGGAACTTAAAACCAGTCTTACATACAGTATAATACTGCAGTATAAGAGCATAGTATCAACGCTGTCCTAAGTGTAGGGTGGGTTACAGTGAGTGTGAGGTTACGATTGGACGAATATGGTAATTCGTAGCTCCAAAGAACATCGCACAACATTGCATCATGCGTTCGTTCTGTAGTCACCTATAGAGAAGTGCTGGAACATGAACCGTAGCAGTTTACGTAAGAGGCCAAAGTACTTGGTTGAATGCGATACCCTTAGGCAATGACAACTGGCAAAGATAAGAATGAATATTGGATTAATTTGGACCAGAACACGTCACTCAAAATATACTAATGTTTCAAACTCATTGTGTCAAATGCATATGAGGAACAACTTTTGTTAGAGAAAAAGTGTTCGCTGATGCTTTGGTGGCCCTGGGATGACGAGATTTTACCAAATTAGGTGGGTCCGTTAACCAGCTGTGCTGTAACCCTCCCCCCATACTACCTAATTCAGTAAATTGACAGTAATTTTCAACACAAAAACGTCAAGAATGAGTGCTTCTAACCGAAGAAAGATTTCACACGAAGCAGGCAACTGGACAACGGACAAGACACATAGCAAACGGACACCGCACAGTGCTTGTGTCCTGCTGCACCTCAGCAGTATGCCTATAACCAGGTGTAAAAGAAGCCTAGTGTCGCTCAGAAGCACCAGCCAACATTTTTTATTGTAGCACAAGTTGTTCCCCATGACGTGACGTATTACCCCTAGATATTTGTTGCAAAAACCATGGAACACCAAGTATATTACTGCACTACTTCCATGTTACATTTATAAGGAGTTCCTGATTTATAATTTACGTTATTTGCCTAACTCCATTGTCTTCCGCTCTAGTGTGGTAACTACATACTTATCAAAATAAAATGCTGCAGTTATACTGGTCGCTTTAGGCTGAAAGTACCAACTAATACAGAAATTAGCAAAAGATTTTTTCATATTTCACGTCTGATTGACATCGAACAGAAGGAAGTATTTAGTGGGAAGTATTTAGTGGTAGTATGGCGCTTTGGATTGCGCCGTGAAACGAGTCCGGATTCCTTAATTACAAGAACTGTACTTCAAAACAGGCAAAAGACGTGCTTTTGAGTACAAATCTCGAATCGTGTCTCCACCTGATGACCTAATACTGTGATAGCAAATCACTTCTGATAATCTCTCTCCATATGAGACTAGTGTACGACAGATAAGACAGTCCATTCTTCACGTTTCGTCTTAGTCGATGACATGACTCGCACCCAAATTCCAAAAAAGTATGTCTGTGAGTTGGCGTAACAACCAGTATGAGTACCCGAAGTATACTTTGGCGGGAGAAGTCGTGGTATAGCTCCCAATCTCGTGTCGCACCTCCTTTATCCCGGGGTAGTACAGCAACGCGACGTAGCATGGGCTTAACAAGTCGCTGGAAGTCCCCAGCACTAATATTGAGCCTTGCTGCCTCTATAATCGTACGTAATTGCAAAAGTGTTGCCTGTGAAGGATTTTGTGCAGAACTGACCAACCGACTATGTCCCATTGTGTTCGATGGGATTCATGTCGGGCGAACTCTGTGGCCACATGATTTGCCCGAATTGTCCAGAACAATTGTGGCCCAGCGACATGGTGCATTGTCACGCATGAACATGGAGTCCATTAAACGCTGCAAATGGTCTCCAGGTTGACGAACATGACCATTTCCAGTCAATGATCTGTTGAGTTTGACCAGAAGACCTAGTCCATTCTACGCAAACACAGCCGACACCATTATGGAACCACCAGCAGCTTCCACGGTGCCTTGTTCACAGCTTGGGTCAATTGCTTCGTTGGGTCTACGGCGATTAAACCCTACCATTAGTTCTTACCGACTGAAATCGGGACTCATTTGAACGGCCACGGATTTTCAGTCGTCTAGGGTCCAACCAATCTGGTCACGAGCTTAGGAGACGCGCTGCAGCCGATATCCTGCTATTAGCAAAGGCACCCGCATCGACCGCCGCTGCCATAGCCCCTTTAACTCCACATATCGCCGCCCTGTCCTAACGAATACGTTCGTCGTACGTGCCACGTTGATATTTGCGGTTACTTCACGCAGTGGTGCTTGTCTGTTATCACAGGAAACTCAACGCAAAGGCCACGGCTATTGGTCGTTAAGTGAAGGCCTTCGGCTACTGCGCTGTCCATGGTAAGAGGCAATCGGCGATATTTGGTATTCGCGGCACAATATTGACACTGTGGTTCTCGGAATATTGAATTTTCTAACGATTTACGAAATGGGATGTCCCATGCGTGTAACTCCAAATACCATTCTGCGTTCAAAGTCTTATAATCACGTCGGAAACCGTTTCACATGACTCACCTGAGTACAAATGGAAGCTCCTCCAGTGCGCTGTTCTTTTGTTTCTTGTGTACGCGATACTAACGCCATCTCTATAAGTGCATATCGCTATCCCTTGACTTGACGCCTCAGTGTATTGTTATTTCCGCAGTTCGTAAGGGAATAAATTAATATCAAAATATTTTCGCCATATATTCGAAGAATCATTGCTCACTATACGTGTGACAATAACGAGCAAATTCTAAAGTTATTGTGCTTCAGTGGTTGAAACAATTTTCTTCACGTAGTTCACGCAGGGATGAATGGATGATTAGCAAATTAAAAACAAATGCGTTATAATCATCGGCAATTTTTTTCCATATGGAGGAATAACTGAAATAATTCATGATTGAAATATTATGTTTCTTTTGAGCTTCTGGTTACTAAAAAAAAAAAGTGACGAGATTGTAACTGCTGCATTTCAATCCGTCCGCGAGGAGCAACGCTTATTACTGTAAATAGCAATTTTTGATTTTTGGATGCGTAATTTTCTAGCTGTAATACTCAAATTGGGAGTAAGAGGGGAAAGTAACGAGAAGGATGTAATTTCCGATTTTGCTTCTCGTTAGTGGTTGAATAACTCGTGATTGAAGGTCTGTCATACTATTACAAGTAACCGTCACTTTTTTCTACACATTAAGAAGCTAGAAATTCGTGACAGCCTATTTTTGTGCGGTAAGGAATGCAGAAATAGTGCAGAAGTTGTATTTTAGATTCAGCGTTTTTACTTGAGACAAGACTTTCACGCGGCAACAATGTTAAGTTTTGGTACTATTGGAAATGTTTTAGATTTACGGTTGCGGATCAAGGTTACACATTGAACATAGAGGTACTCATGGTTTCATCGCTTCTGTGACGTGTCTAGGACGGTTTTTCAGCTAGATATGGCTTTGCTTCACTGACTGGGTAGACTATGGAGGTGGAGCGTGAATGGGATAAGGCAGCTGGCAGTGATGGAAGCTTTCCTTGTGGTCCTCTCCACAAGCCGGTCACCACACTCGCTCAAAGAAAGGCGGCCGTGGCGCCGCACCGTACAGCAGACTAAGGGCAGGAGGGTAGAGTAGGAGGACAGTAGGGTACGGCACAAAGCAGGGTGCCGGCTCAGCGCTCTCTTAATTAGAACCGTCCTGTTGGGAGCGCTGCCTTGTTTCTGCAAAGTAACGGAAAGACCGGGCCTGAAAATTTTCGCACCATGTACGCCGTTCCTTTGTCGTCATTAATGAGAACTGCTGTTTCTCTCATCCTTAAGTCTGCAATTCAAACATTATTTAAGTGGTGCCCTTTGTTTGTGTTCCCGCGTTTTATTATAGTAAAAATGCTTACCGCATTAGCAAAAAATTAAATTAATAGTCGATATATACTTATAAGAAAATACTTTGGGCGCGCATTGTCTAAACTTCCATATGATTAGGAATACTGGAAATTAACTAATACCTAGATACAGTTGGACTCAACATAAAAACAATTTTCGGCTTCTTCGTAAAACTGGATGATAAACGTGACGAAATTCGGGAATATGAGCGTGACTGATAGCTGAAACTAAGGTAATCTTCAGTAAAAATCGCTTAAAGAATGCGTTATGTTTAATACACTTGGTATCCCTTCGACTGAGCCGGTGGCACAGTGGGTGGCACTCTGGACTCGCGTGTGGGAGGAAGACGGTTCACATACGCTTCCGATCATCCACATTTAGATTCGCCGTTAATTCCCGAAATCACTCCAGGCAAATTCTGTGATGATTCTCTCGAAAGGCCACCGCCGATTTCCATTCCTATTCTTGAAACAATCCAAACTTGTGCTCTAACGACCTCGTTGTCGATCTTCCTGCCTCCTTACCGGTACGACACTGAACTTATGAAACTTACGAGAAACGCCTGGTAGTCCTTTCCATTGAGTTCTGAGAGGCTTATTTAATAGTTTCTACACACAAAGGTCTTTGCTAAATTGTTAAAAACAACTGAAGAGCTACGCGAGGTTTGAACCAGTTAAGGCGTACGCCGTTGGTAGATGCTGCCAGATAAATGATGGGTAAACAGTTTACAATTTCTGTTATTCGTTTTCGAGTAGCAACCTGTACTGTTTTCTGCAGATTTATCTGTTCAACTAGTAAACGCAAAGATATGGCAACGCTTAAAGATATCGCTTTTAAATGTGGAAAATGACATGATTCTGACTGGCTGTGTTTTAAATTACTTTATTTTCACTATTAGTTTCAGACACTGTCCATTTTCAAGAGCATCTATAGTATCAGTTGTGGTCCCATCGTTGACACAGCACAGTCGTCATTTTATGAGATGGCAGTTGACGACAGTGCTTTGCACAAATTCGCATGGTACGCATATTGTTTAGCGAATTGACAGCGATGCGTCCATATCTGTTACTATAGATGCACTTGACTACGAACAATATCTGAAAATAGTAGCGGAAATAAAGTAATTAAAAATGGAGCCTAGTGGAATCAAAGTGTTTCTCAAATTTATTGAGGCTGTAGGGCCCTACCCAGACGAAAATAACTTGCAAATGTCTCACAAATGTTTTATAAAGTAGCATGAAATACTTATTGGTACACTTTAAGCATTTATATAATTTCAGAAGAAACCTCAAGTGGAATAAAAACTACGATTGTTGTTGTGGTTACCAATTCATTACATACATTGTCCAAATCATACTGAAAAAACAGAACTAGTTTGTGAGTAGTATCGGCTTGTCAACGTACCTTCTCGCGTTGAAGGACAATTTTGTTTTCCACCCTGACTATAGGGAAATCACTGTTATTTATATCACTGTCCGCTGATTTCTGGCTGTTCGGCATTTTCAAGCGCATTCTCCTATGCTTGTACGTAAGAGTGTAGGAGTATGCATTTGAAAATGGCAAAAAGCCAAAATCAGCTGATCGTTGTGAAAATAAGTTATTTTATCACAGCCAGGGTAGAAAATGAAATTTTTCGAGAATAACTTTGTGTCTGTGGCATCAGATACAAAAAACTTCTCACGTTCGCTATGGGTGGTCTGATTCCATATTTCACCGGTATCGTATCTAAATATTTTTATTGATTGCTTATGTTAGGGTAAGATCGTAATTATTGTATGACGATGTTTTCTTAAAGTCAGAGCCAGCTGCAGGATATATGTGTGTATAACAAATATTTATTTATTTGGTCTCATATTTCCTTCCAACCAACGTGAAGAAATCGTGGAAAACCTAGATCTTGATCAGTGGACCAGTATTTGAATGTACACTCAAGGGATCGTCTATGCAGCTTTGATCTATTTCATAACTAGTCTGAGAACGGTTCTCTCAAGATAAAATTGCTAATTTATTCAGTCTTCTCTTACGCCGAAGGCTACCAAACCAAGTAAATTTTGTTTCTTTATCAGTTTCTGTTATTTGTTTCGGAGACTTAATCTTCAGCAAAAGCGTGTCACCTTTGATGCAGCTGACTTAATGCAACATGTTTATTCCCTAACGTAATAAACAGAAATCGTTTTCGGTTTGCAGTGTCGTTATTTTATATGGTATTTATGTCAACTTCGCACTTTCCTTTCACATCTCCCGGACGTTTATCCACCCCGTAATGAAAGGGAGTTGAGACAGTTTGACGTTAGATATTACCAATAACCACTTAACATCTCAGCGGTGTATAAAGTAATATGTTCACATACTTTCACGTTTTCCCTTTACATGTGAGATGGTTTTAGCGATAAACAGTTACGACAATTTGATGCTTAATACTAGCCACACTATTGAATAACTCTGTTGCGTACAAAGGTATTTTATTTGCAATACGAGCTTTATACGTGGTACAATGATTGTACCCCGTATTTGTTATGAGGATTAGATGAGATAGTGAAGTGAGGACCTATGTTTATTAGCTCCGTGGTCGATCACCGTAGATGAAATTTCCTGGCGTTGGTAGTCCTGCTCATTCTTAAGAGTCAAAATCGGATGCAACTTGCGACAATATTTCTTTACTTGAGAGTGTGCTTCCCTCTATAAAATGCCATACACATTGTTGTTTTACACAAGACGCCAACTTCTTTCCCTACTAATTTCTCTGAAATCTCCTTTTGGTTATTTTCATATACAAGGGTTGGAACTTTAATAGTGGCAACTATTTATTTACAGCTAGTACAAAATAGATACGTGTTTCAAAGTTTTACTGACCTTCAAAGTAGTCACCAGCATTGCGTAAAACCCGTTGCCAGCGATGTGGAAGTCGTAGGATACTCTTAGTAGTGCCAGCTGTGGTGACAGTTCGAGCGACGCGGTCTATTGCCCAACGAATTTGTAGCATTTCCGAAGCGTATGCCGAGAAGTGTTTCCTTCAGTTTAGAAACTGAGTTGAACTTACGAGAGCTTAAGTCAGGGGAGTGCGGTAGGTGGTATAGCACTTAGCAACCCTATCAGTCAAACAAATCAGTAACAGCTTGCACTGTACGTGCTTGAGCATTGCCCTGCAAAATGATGGTCAGGTCCTGCAGAAAGTGTCATCATTTCTGTCTATATGCTGTTCGCTTTTGGAACACAACATACGACCATTTTATGTCTACACCCTTATAATTTTTCAAATTGTGTGAAGGTACGAACAGTTTAGCTTGCGAATCTATTATCAATCGAACACACAATAACGCAAACTTTGGAAACTTTGTCCTGAAGGATGTCATTAGACTCTCCAAAGAGCTCCGATCTTCAAGAAATATCTTACTGTTACACCCACTGCTGCCATAGGCTCTCTACATAAATTACTAATTATAATCTTCAAGTTGTTAAGGCATAAGGGTTGTTAAATCAAAAGCTTACAAGAAGCTGAAATCGACACTGCTTCTACACTGTTTTTTGAAGGATCACCTCTGGTGTGTAAATTAACTTTCTTTTAGAGTTTGAAGATGTTTCATTCTTGTGCATGACAAACGGTTGTGATACTGCTCCCAAACAGTTTCTGGTCCAAACGGTTGGTGTATATAGCTGTTTATATTGTAGGTGAGGCTGGACGTACTGACCTCTGAAGTCGGCCCTGATGAGCTTGTCGCCCCTGGCTCGGTCGCCCTGCAGGGCGCGCACGCGGACCCAGAGCGCCATCCCGCTGCAGCTGTAGCCGCCACCTGCTGCTGCTGCCGCTGCCTCTGGGAAGCGCCTCGCGCACTGGCTGCCGCTACCCGCGCCACAGGCGGCCGTGCTCGCCAGGGCCACAGCGCATGCGCACCGCACTCCTCGTTCTTATCGTCGGCTTCCAGCCGCTACGATATCGGAATGCTCAGCTCGCGATCAGCTCTCCCAAGAAAAACACTCCGGAACCTGTTACTCGTACTAACTACCTATACAATGGACTGGAATGTAAAAATAGGCTTTTGCCTTTTGTCTTTTCTATGAGTACATCTGGTGAGCAAGATGTATGAGACAGGAGAAATACCCTCAGACGTCAAGAGGAATATAATAATTCCAATCCCAAAGAAAGCGGTTGTTGACAGATGTGAAAATTACCGAGCAATCAGTTTAATAAGTCACAACTGCAAAATACTAACGCGAATTCTTTACAGATGAATGGAAAAACTGGCAGAAGCCGACCTCGGGGGCCGCCCGCTGTGGCTGAGTGGTTCTAGGCGCTTCAGTCCCTAACCGCGGGACTGCTACGGTCGCAGGTTCGAATCCTGCCTCGGGCATGGATGTGTGTGCTGTCCTTAGGTTAGTTAGGTTTAAGTAGTTCTAAGTTCTAGGGGATTGATGACGTCAGATGTTAAGTCCCATAGTGCTCAGAGCCATTTTTTTGACCCAGGGGAAGATTTGTTTGGATTCCGTAGAAATGTTGGAACACGTGAGGCAATACTGACCCTACGACTTATCTTAGAAGAAAGATTAAGGAAAGGAAAACCTACGTTTCTAGCATTTGTAGACTTAGAGAAAGCATTTGACAATGTTGACTGGAATACTCTCTTTCAAATTCTAAAGGTGACAGGGGTAAAATACAGGTAGCGAAAGGCTATTTACAATTTGTACAGAAACCAGATGGCAGTTATAAGAGTCGAGGGACATGAAAGGGAAGCAGTGGTAGGGAAGGGAGTGAGACAGGGTTGAAGCCTCTCCCTGATGTTATTTAATCTGTATATTGAGCAAGCAGTAAAGGAAACAAAAGAAAAATTTGGAGTAGCTCGTAAAATCCATGGAGAAGAAATAAAAACATTGAGGTTCGCCGATGACATTGTAATTCTGTCAGAGACAGCAAATGACTTGGAAGAGCAGCTGAAGGGAATGAAGAGTGTCTTGAAATCAGGATATAAGATGAACATCAACAAAAGCAAAACGAGGATAATGGAATGTAATCGAATTAAGTAGGATGCTGCTGAGGGAATTAGATTAGGAAATGAGAAGCTTAAAGTAGTAAAGTTTTGCTATTTTGGGGAGCAAAATAACTGATGATGCTCGATGTAGAGAGGATATAAAATGTAGACTGGCAATGGCAAAGAAAGCATTTCTGAAGAAGAAAAATTTGTTAACATCGAGTATAGATTTAAGTGTCAGGAAGTCGTTTCTGAATGTATTTGTATGGCGTGTAGCCATGCATGGAAGTGAAACATGGATGATAAATAGCTTGGATAAGAAGAGAATAGAAGCTTTCGAAATGTGGTGCTACAGAAGAAAGCTGAAGATTAGATGGGTAGGTCACATAACTAATGAGGAGGTATTGAATAGAATTGGGGAGAAGAGGAGTTTGTGGCACAACTTGACAAGAAGAAGAGACCGGTTGGTAGGACGTGTTCTGAGGCATCAAGGGATCACAAATTTAGTATTGGAGGGCAGCGTGGAGGGTAAAAATTGTAGAGGGAGACCAAGAGATGAATACACTAAGCAGATTCAGAAGGATGTAGGTTGCAGTAGGTACTGGGAGATGAAGAAGCTTGCACAGGATAGAGTAGCATGGAGAGCTGCATCAAACCAGTCTCAGGACTGAAGATCACAACAACAACAAATGAGAACAAATTTTATAAATTGATAAATTATTATTCATTCACGTATTAGACATTTTAAAAACTAAAACTCCTATCACATTTATCAAAACAGAAGACTTGTGAATTGTTGAACATGTGAAAACGCATTCTGTTCCCTTGCTCATTGGTACAATGCAGTATCAGCATATTGTTCGCATACGAACCTGGCTGCTGTCGCTTTGTTAACATATAGAGCACTAGTCACGCGATGTTACCAACTTTTCTCGTTTACGGCCGTTTGTGTTTACTTTTTCCTAGACGCCCATTTACGCCTATACATGATGCATTATTCTTTCTCACGCACCAGCAGACAAGCAAAGCGTTCATATTCTACATCTACATATGCATCTACATGGATACTCTGCAAATCACATTTACGTGCCTGGCAGAGGGTTCATCGAACCACCTTCACAATTCTCTATTATTCCAATCTCGTATAGCGCGCGGAAAGAATGAACACCTATATTTTTCCGTACGAGCTCTTATTTACCTTATTTTGTCGTGGTGATCGTTCCTCCCTATGTAGGTCGGTGTCAACAAAATATTTTCGCATTCGGAGGAGAAAGTTGGTGATTGGAATTTCGTGAGAAGATTCCGTCGCAAAGAAAAACGCCTTTCTTTTAACGATTTCCAGCCCAAATCCTGTATCATTTCTGTGACAATCTCTCCCATATTTCGCGATAGTACACAACGTGCTGCCTTTCTTTGAACTTTTTCGATATACTCCGTCAGTCCTATCTGGTAAGGATCCCACACCGCGCAGCGGTATTCTAAAAGAGAACGGACAAGCGTAGTGTAGGCAGTCTCCTTAGTAGATCTATTACATTTTATAAGTGTCCTGCCAATAAAACGGAGTCTTTGGTAGCCTTCCCCACAACATTTTCTATGTGTTCCTTCCAATTTAAGTTGTTCGTAATTGTAATACCTAGGTATTTAGCTGAATTTACAACTTTTAGATAGACTGATTTATCGTGTAACCCAAGTTTAATGAGTTCCTTTTAGCACTCATGTGGATGACCTCACACTTTTCGTTATTCAGGACCAACTGTCACTTTTCACACCATTCTGATATTTTTTCTAAATCGTTTTGCAGTTTGTTTTGATCTTCTGATGACTTTATTAGTCGATAAACAGAGTCGTCTGCAAACAACCGAAGACGGCTGCTCGGATTGTCTCCCAAATCGTTTACATAGATAAGGAACAGCGAAGGGCCTATAACACTACCTTGGGGAGAGCCAGAAATCACTTCTGTTTTACACGATGAGTTTCCGTCAATTACTACGAACTGTGACCTCTCTGACAGGAAATCACAAATCCAGTCACTTAACTGAGACGATATTCCATAAGCACGGAATTTCAATACGAGCCGCTTGTCCGGTACAATGTCAGAAGCCTCCCGGAAATCCAGAAATACGAAATCAATCTGAAATCATTTATTTATTAATCTTTATTCATCGTAACATCATCTCACTATGACATAGGATTTGTCAAGTTCAATAAATACAAATCAGTAGGCCAAAACATAGAACACACAAAATACATACATGCTTTATTAGGATAGAACAGGTAGCCTACGGGGACAGGACATGTTGTCAGCTGCGGCCTTGATTAAGGAACCATCCTAGCAGTTGTCCCAGCGATCCGGGAAAACCATGGAAAATTCAGATGAGGATGGCCGGACAGAACGGCTCCATCCTCCCGAATACGAGGTCAATGTCATGACAACTGCACTGCCTCATTCGCTATTTCCCTATTGTCTAATGTTCCTTAATTTACACACAATTTGTTTCATGTAACTTGCAATATGAAACATTCACACGTCAAAAAAGTTTTGCGTTACCTCGATTCCGAGAGTTCCGGATCATGTTGGTTGGTTTAGAGACGGGAGAAGGGAGCAAACTGAGAGGTGATCGGTCCCTTGTTTCTAATAAAACAACGCCACAAGTGTGATAATAAAACGGACGAAACATAACAAAACGGAAAAAAGGAAAAGCCACAAGAACGAAGGGAATGCAACGTATACTAAAAGGAACAAAAGAGGACAAGGTAACAACAGAGAGACCCTAGAAACAGAAAAGAGTAAAACATGAAAGCAGATTACGGTGGCTGGCCAACCACGAGAATAAGAAGGGAAAGCCAGCCACTCTGCAACACATTAAAACCTCCACCCTAAAAGCACTGGGGTGGAGGACATAGAGGGACAAAGGACATGCGCTAAAACCTACATCGAAGTATAAAACCCACTCTCACGGATAAAACGTAAAACTAAAGCTGCTGTGGAGGCATTGTCGCCCAACACCGAAGGCAGGATGCTGGGAGAGTCAAAAGTCTGCCGCAGAGCGGCTAAAAGTGGGCAGTCCAGCAAGAGGTGGACGACTGTCATTTGGGAGCCACAGAAGCACTGAGGGGGGGTCCTCGCGACGGAGTAGGTAACCATGCGTTAGCCACGTATGGCCAATGCGGAGGCGGCACAGGACAACTGATTCCCTGCGAGAGGCCTGCATGGAAGACTCCCACACATTCGTAGTCTCCTTAATGACACGCAGTTTGTTGTGGGTGCTGTTATGCCATTCCGTCTTCCAAAGCCGGAAAACCCTGTGGTGTAAGAACACAGGTCAGCTTCGGAGATGCCTATCTCCAGGAGCGGTTTCCGCGTCCCCTGTTTGACCAGTTCGTGGTCGGGGATTTCGACGTGCCCTGGCATTCATACAAACACCACGGAACGGCGGGACTGTTCCAGGGCATAGATGGACTCCCCAATGGACGCTACCAGAGGGTGGCGAGTGTAGCACTGGTCGATAGATTATAGGCTGCTCAATGAGTCAGTACACAGGAGAAATGACTCGGGAGGGCATGAGCGGATGTACTCAAGAGGACGATATATAGCTGCCAGCTCTGCAGTGAAAACACTGCAGCCAACAGGCAAGGTGTGCTGCTCAATATGCGAAGCCTACGTGACCGTCAGCCATTGAGTCGTCAGTGTAAACCACTTCAGAGCCCCAGAACATGCCAAGAATCGAGAGGAAGTGACAGCGGAGAGCGGAGGGGTTAACGGAGTCCTTAGAGCCATGCGAAAGGTCCAGACGAGCTGCGGCCGAGGAGTACACCATGGAGGCGTATGTGAACGGACCGCACGTAGAAGTGGTAAAGGGAAGGACTCCTTAGCCCCGATCCGGGCCGCTGATGCGGGAGATGGACTGGCGCGGGCGGGAAAAGGAGACGGTAACTCGGATGCTCAGGGGAACTATGAATGTGTGCTGCGTAACTGGCGAGCAGTTGCGCACGTCTGATCTGCAGTGGAGGGACACCAGCCTCCACCAGTACGCTGGTCACCGGACTTGTCCTAAAAGCTCCTGTCGCTAATCGAACCCCACAGTGGTGCACAGGGTCGAGTAAATGCAATTCTGAAGGCGCTGCCGAACCATAAACCACACTCCCATAGTCAATTCGGGATTCGACAAGGGCTCTGTAGAGCTGGAGCAGCGTACAGCGATCTGCACCCCAACTGGTGCTGCTCAGGCAACGGAGGGCATTGAGGTGCAGCCAGCAGTTTTGCTTAAGCTGACGAAGATGAGCGAACCAAGTCAATCGAGCGTCGAAAACCAGTACTAGGAATTGATATGTCTCCACTACAGTGAGAGGATCGTCACTGAGGTAAAGTGCAGGTTCCGTATGAACAGTACGACGCCGACAGAAGTGCATGACACACGACTTTGCGGCTGGAAACTGAAATCCGTGGGCTAGAGCCCGTGACTGCACGTTGCGGATGGCTCCCTGGAGGCGCCGCTCAGCAACTACAGTACTGGAGCAGCAGTACGAATTGCAGAAGTCGTCTGTATAGAGAGAAGGTGAGACGGAGGACTCTACAGCTGCTGCTAGACCGTAAATAGCCACTAAAAACAGGGAGACACTCAATATAGAGCCCTGCGGGACTCCAATCTCCTGGATATGGATGGAACTATGGGAGTCACCAACTTGGACACAGAAAGTACGGAGCGACAAGATGTTTTGGATAAAAATAGGGAGTGGTCCCCAGAGACCCCACTCATACAATGTGGCAAGGTTATGATGTCGCCAAGTCGTGTCGTACGCTTTACGTAAGTCAAAAAAGACGGCAATCAGGTGCTGCCGTCTGGAAAAGGCTGTTCGGATGGCAGACTCGATGGACACAAGATTATCAGTGGTAGAGCGACCATGGCGGAAGCCGCCATGAGTGGTAGGTCCGCTGTTGTTGTCTATCTACATAAATGATCTTTTGGATTGGGTGGATAGCAATGTGCGGCTGTTTGGTGATGATGCTGTGATGTACGGGAAGGAGTCGTCGTTGAGTGACTAAAGAATGGCAGGTAATTCTACATACAGATAAATGTAAATTAATGCAGATGAATAAGAAAAAGAATCCCGTAATGTTTGAATACTCCATTAGTAGTGTAGCGTTTGACACAGTCACGTCGATTAAATATCTGGGCGTAACATTGCAGAGCGATATGAAGTGGGACAAGCATGTAATGGCAGTTGTGGGGAAGGCGGATAGTCGTCTTCGGTTCATTGGTAGAATTTTGGGAAGATGTGGTTCATCTGTAAAGGAGACCGCTGTTCTTGAGTACTGCTCGAGCGTTTGGGATCCCTATCAGGTCGGATTGAGGGATGACGTAGAAGCAATTCAGGGGCGGGCTGCTAGATTTGTTACTGGTAGGTTTGATCACGCGAGTGTTACGGAAATGATTCAGGAACTCGAGGGGAGTCTCTGGAGGAAAGGAGGCGTTCTTTTCGTGAATCACTACTGAGGAAATTTAGAGAACCAGCATTTGAGGCTGACTGCAGTACAATTTTACTGCCGCCAACTTATATTTCGCGTAAAGACCACAAAGATAAGATAAGAGAGATTAGGGCTCGTACAGAGGCATAAAGGCAGTAATTTTTCCCTCGTTCTGTTTGGGAGTGGAACAGGGAGAGAAGATGCTAGTTGTGGTACGAGTTACCCTCCGACACGCACCGTATGATGGATTGCGGAGTATGTATGTAAGTGTAGATGTAGATGGAGCCAGCAAGCCACGTGACTCCAGGACCCAACCCAACCGCCGACATTCCATACGCTCCAGCAGCTTACAAAGTACGTTGGTGAAGCTGATGGTCCGATAGCTATCCACATCAAGCGGGTTGTTACCGGTTCTGAGCACCAGAATGATGGTGCTCTCCCACAATTGCGATGGAAAGACGCCATCGCACCAGAACCGGTTGAAGATGACTGGGCCTGGTACCCGGAAAGACGTTTGATCTTTGCCCAGACTTGGGAAGGTGACGTGTGGCACCCAATGGTGGAGATGTCTCTCTCCCAACATTCCTTCTTCCGTTGTTTGATAAGTTAGCGAACACGGGCACGTGGCCGTTTAAAGGCTACGAGGAGCTCCAGGTAAGGTTCCGCTTATGCCGCTGTAGAACTCGCCGACGCTTCTTAATTGCTTCTGCGATTTCCGGCGACCACCAAGGGGCTGCATTACACCTCGGGCACCCTAAAGAGCGAGGGATCGCGTTTTCTGCCGCCGAAACAATTGTGCTAGTCACCTGCTCAACCATCACATGGATGTTACCGTCTGGGGTAGATTCAGCGGTGACAGCAGAGTTAAAAGTTCCCCAGTCCGCCTTGTTCAAAGCCCATTTGGGCAGGCGTCCGTGTGCCTGAAGCTGCGGCAGTGATAGGAAGATTTGAAGGTGGTCACTACCACACAGGTTGTCATGTGCTCTCCGGTGGATAGATGGGAGAAGTCCTGGGCTGCAAACTGATAAATCAATGGCCGAGTAACTACCATGAGCCACACTGAAATGTGTGGCGGCCCCAGTATTTAAGAGGCAGAGGTCGAATTGCGACAGTAAAGTTTCGACATCTCTGCCTCGGCCAGTAAGCATGGTACCACCCCACAAGTGGTTTATGGGCATTAAAATCTCCCAGAAGTAGGAAAGGTTTAGGGAGTTGATCAATCAATGCAGCTAATACATTCAGGGGTACTGCTCCATCTGGAGGAACATATAAATTGCAGACAGTTTTTTCCTGCGTCGTCCTTATTCTGAAAGCCACAACTTCAAGAGGGGTTTGAAGGGGCACATGTTCACTACAGACCGAATTGAGGACATAAACGCAAACTCCACCTGGCGCTTGGTTACAGTCGCTATGGTTCCTTAATTATCCCTTATAGGTGTGGAGGCCATGGGTCCACATTGCTGGGAACCAGGTTTCCTGGAGGGTAATGCAGATAGCAGGTGTAAAGCTTAACAGCTGCTGTAGCTCAGCCAGGTGGTGAAAACACGGCCGCAATTCCACTGAAGGATGGCATCGTGAGACTGGGAAGGCATGGAACATTCAATGAGGCAGTTTACGCATCAGAGTCACCTGCTGCCACCGATTTATTGCCTGAGCAGTCTATATCCATTGTGTCTGAGGGTCTGGCAAGATCTAGGTCCTCAGCCGACGCCAAAATCTCCACCCGATCCTCAGATGCAGAGGTTGTAGGTAGTGGTGGTGTGGGTACCACTGCAATTTCCTTAGTCTCAGGGGTTTCCTTTTTGGATTTCTCCAGGACTGAGGATGAGTGTGAAGCCCTACAACCAGCTGCTTTTGGGCTCTTCAGCCACTGGCAGGTGTCGTCTTTCCCACCAGAAGAAACCTGGAGTGACCCAAGGGTCCCCTTCCTAGCGAGAGAAGCTGAAGAAGATTTACGCTTCTCCAGCTTAGAGGTGGGGACTGATGTCCCCGATGGTTCGGGGGTGTTGCTCTCGAAGTAGGTGGTGCAGGAGCAACAGGGAGGGAAATGCCTCCCACCATCAAGGAGGCAGGTGTAGTATTCCGGCTCCGAGGGGTGAGCTGGGTTGGCAGAGCTGATGGTGCCAGAACTGTTGTAGCGGCGGCGTAAGACGGTGTCATACGCACAGGATGCAGGTGTTCGAATTTTCTCTTAGCCTCAGTGTAGGTCAGTTGGTCCAGGGTCTTGTACTCCACGATTTTCCTTTTCTTCTGGAGAATCCTGCAGTCAGGCGAGTAAGGCGAATGGTGCTCCCCGCAGTTGACACAGATAGGAGGCCGGGCACATTGAGTATTGGGATGTGATGGGCGTCCGCAATCTCGGCATGTGACGCTGGAAGTACACCGGGAAGACATATGCCAAACTTCCAGCACTTAAAGCACCGCATTGGGGGAGGGATATAGGGCTTTACATCACAATGGTGGACCATCACCTTAACGTTCTTGGGCAATGTATCACCCTCGAAGGCCAAGATGAAGGCACCAGTGGCAACCTGATTATTCTTTGGACCGCAGTGGACACGCCGGACGAAATGTTCACCTCGCCGCTCAAAACTGGCGCGCAGCCCATCGTCGGACTGCGAAGGAAGGTCTCTGTGAAATATTATACCCGGGACCATACTTAAGCGTGATGGTTACAGAAACATCCCCCAGCTTGTCACAATCGAGTAACTTCCATGACTGGGCAGAGGATGCTGTTTTGATCAAGACTGACCCAGATCTCATTTTGGACAAGCCCTTTATCTCCCTGGACTTGTCCTCTAAATACTCAACAAAAAACTGAGTCTTAATCATCGTGAAAGATTCCCCATCAGCTCTTGAACATACAAGGTATTGGGGTGAATAAGATCCTCTGCCATCCTTAGCCTGACGTTCCTCCCATGGTGTGGCCATGGAGGGGAACGATTTGGGGTCATACTTCTGTGCATTGAATTGAGCTCGTGATCGCTTCGAGACTGCAGCAAAGCCACCTGGCAGGATGGCCATTGCCGGGAGTCCCGATACCCCAGGGGAATGGGCTTCTACCCCTTGGAATACGTGAGGAGTTAACGGCGCAGGCATCAGCAGAGCGATCCTTGTGTGGTCAGGGGGCTACAACCAGCATGGTACATGGCGGCCCCAGATACCGTGCTGGATATCAAGTGCGAAGATGACCATGGTCATCGTCGACGCAGAAATCGACACTGGATAGTGCATGGTGGAAAACGCTCCCAGGAAGGTGTACTCGCCCAAGAGATGGAGAATAGGCAGGAGTGCAATGCGACAACGAGAAAGTGGGCTAAAGATCTCAATGCACGATGGACATGATGCACCTTCTAAGGCGCCCTTGTCCAATTGGCTCGCTCTTCGGGAAAATTTTGAAGAATGGGGGTCAAACCCAACAGGGGATCATCACATAAAGGCCGAAACGTGTGAAACTCCTTTTAGTCGCCTCGTATGACAAGCAGGAATACCTCCGACCTATTCTAACCCCGGACCTGCAGGGGGGTCCGGATCATATACTGAAAATTGGAGTAGAGATCAACATAAACGTCATTTCCGCCCTTCAAGGGCTTGTTGGTCCAGATAGTCCCACTCCTCAACGCTATTCGGCGTAGATCCCTCAGAATGCTTGGTGGGTTACGTCGTCAATAAACAGCCCTTTTTCAATCTATCCCAGGCATTCGATACGGTTCATGTCTGGAGAAAATGCTGGCTAGTCGAACGATGTGGTTACCCTGAAGGTCGTCATTCACAAGATGTGCACGATGGGGGCACGAACTGTCGTCCATGAAGACGAATGTCTCGGCAGTATGCTGCCGATTTGGTAGCACTATCGGCGCCACCAGCGGCGTACGTCGGCCCCACATAATGTCACCCAAAAACAGCAGGGAACCTCCACCTTTCTGCACTCGCTGGACAGAGTGGCTAAGGCGTTCAGCCTGAGTAGGTTGCCTCCAAACACATCTCTGACAATTGTCTGGTTGAAGGCATATGCGACACTCATTGGCGAAGAGAACGTGATGCCAAACCTGAGCAGTCCATTCGGCATATTGTTGGGCCCATCTGTACCGCGCTGCACGGTGCCGTGTTTGCAAAGATGGACCTCACCATGTATGTCGGGAGTGAAGTTGCGCGTAACACGACATCCTGCAGCTACACGAAAAGCTTTATTCTAAATGGTGGCGTTGCTGTCAGGGTTCCTCCGAGCCATAATCTGTATCTGTCATCCACTGCAGTAGAATGCCTTGGGCGGCCTGAGCGAGGCATGTCATCGACAGTTCCTGTCCCTCTGTGTCTTCTCCATGTTCAAACAACATCGCTTTGGTTCACTCCGACACGCCTGGACACTTCCTTTGTGTGAGAGCCCTTCCTGGCACAAAGTAACAATGCGGATGCGATCGAACCGCGGTATTGAACGTCTAGGCATGGTTGAATTACGGACAACACGAGTCGTGCACCTCCTTCATGGTGGGATGACTGGAACTGATCGGCTGTCGGAACCCCTCCATCTAATAGGCTCTGCTCATGCATCTTTGGGCGGGTTTAGTGACATCTCTGAACAGTCAAAGGGACTGTGTCTGTGATACAATATCCACAGTCAACGTCTATCTTCAGGAGTTCTGAGAAACGAGGTGATGCAAAACTGTTTTAATGTGTGTAGGTTTTGTCTTCGTTGACACACGCTAAGGACATCCGTTGGTGCCTCCTGGACTGAGATGAAGCTGTTGTGCACCTTGTCTCAGCTCCCAGACGCCATATTCAGATATGTTCCACCATATATCTGATAAACGTATCCAGCGGACATTACTACCATGCTCTGTACATCTTCATACATGGTCCTTGTGAAGGTAGTAAACCATCATCATATAGTGAAACGTGACAAGATGCTGTACCTACCTCTTTCATTTATATCAACTACTTCGGCTCCTGTAAATAATCTTGAACTATCTAATACTTTTAATCATTTTAGCTAACTTTCCAAACTAGTGTATTTGACCGATCTTTTTTACTTCCTCTGACAATTTATCATAAAATTTTATCCCCTGATAAAAAATGCTGTTTGTTATGTTTGTTTGCTTTTCCTAGGTAAATATAACTGCAAAATAACTCTTATTCCATATTTATGTATAGAACTACGACTGCAGTATTGAGTCGAAAGGGCGATCAATAAGTACTGCAGCAATTTTTTGTGAAATCAGGCTGGTTTTATTCAGAATTCCAACACACAGTATTATTTCCCTCTGTTTTGGCTACATAAATCTATACTTCTACATATTCTCTGTTCAATGTGATGCCCGCACACTACCTCACTGGAAGAGCGTGTATGCTAGCATGGCACCAGTCTACTGGTCGACGTCGTAGCCAGCATCATACTGCATCAATAACTTCTCCATTATACACCTAATATTTCCGCGGAGCGCATCCTTCATTAGGCCAAACAGATGTATGTC
This sequence comes from Schistocerca piceifrons, assembly GCF_021461385.2. Taxonomy (NCBI): domain Eukaryota; kingdom Metazoa; phylum Arthropoda; class Insecta; order Orthoptera; family Acrididae; genus Schistocerca; species Schistocerca piceifrons. Next base: position 597,374,247 of record NC_060138.1, on the reverse strand, counting down.
GGAGGGTACGAGATCTGGGCTGTTGGGTAACTGAAGAAGAACAGTGCAATGAAGTTTGTGAGCTCCTCTCAGGTGCGCAGACTTGTTTGAGAGCTTCCGTTGTCATGGAGATGAAGTTCGTTTGCATCCGTCGATCAAGTCGAATGAGAGTGTCCGGACGTTCCAACACTGCAGGAGTCACAGCTGTGTTCGGCCGGCCAGTGTGCGGGAAATCCGAAAGGTTTGCGCGGCCTTGTTGCTATGATGACAGACGCCTCGCCCAACGACTCACTGTACTTTCGTTCACCGTCAGGTCTCCGTAAACATTCTGCAAGCGCGTATGAATATCTGAGATGCTCTGGTTTCCCACCAAAATAAACTCAGTGACAAATCTCTGCTTGGAACGCACCTCCATTAGAGACACCATTTCGAAGGATAAGTATCTGAACGTCTTGAAACGATAGGGGCTGAATCAGAAATATTCCACCACGTCCCACAAAAATTTTGCACTTTATCAACCAAAGTTGGCCGAGAAGAAAAATGCGTTACATTACTTATTAAACACCTCTCGTAATATTTTCCCTGCTATGTTACACAGATTTGTGGATGTACTCACTTGGTACAGTAAGGACGTCCGATTTTGTAAACAGCTCTTTACGATGAACCGAAATACTACTTCCAGTTATTATTATTGTTGTAGTCTTTTTCTGCAGTTTAAAAAGCGTGTCCATGTTTTGTGCTTTCGATTCTCAGAAAAGAATCCCAAGGCTAAGCACTGAATGTACATAGGTATAGTATGTCACCACAAGAAATAGGCTGTTGTAAGCTACCGCTTCTCTTTTGCTCTTTTCTGCTGATGGGTAAGCCTGAGAGCCGAACGTATGAGTCGAGCGGTTCTAGGCGCTTCAGTCTGGAACCGCGCGACCGCTACGGTCGCCGGTTCGAATCCTGCCTCGAGCATGGGTGTGTGTGCTCTCCATAGGTTAGTTAGGTTTAAGTAGTTCTAAGTACTATGGTGCTGATGACCACAGCAGTTAAATCCCATAGTGCTGAGAGCCATTTTTAGGAAATTATGAGAGAAAACTTTTACACAACGGATTTTATAACGCTAATTTTTCCCCCTGGCACTTATACGCTCTCCAGAAGGATAAGCTTATCCTTTGCTCTATATGTGACGTTAACTAGTCGTATGCAAATCTGGTTGGTTTCTAACCGTATCCTCCGTAAATGCTAGAATGTTCAGATGTGCTGACCTACAAACACTGCCTCCACCAGGTGGTTGCAAACATGAAATACACAAATAAGGACATAATAAAATGACGAAGGAAAGTACTAGCTATGAAATGATACACTCAGTAGTGTTAAATTCTTTACTCTTCTTCAATTTACTCTATACAAGATTACGCAGTACGAGCAACATTTCAGTTCTGCCTATTCACGTTTGGTAATCGCTCTGTCTGGCACTGTCCTGTGATATATTCGTGGCCCGTTAATTCAAGCGCGGCATACTGACATCAGCTGTGGCAATTGCAATTATATTTAGAACTACACTCGCTTCTAGCAACAGAAGCCTCAGCATAGAGCGAAAAAGACACGTGATCAGCAGTTTACTTCACTTCCCTAACCGCCGTTGCGAATGTACGACCACTACAGTGATCTGACGCTTATCGCTGCGAAGGTTCTCGCCTCAGCGAGGTAACATAAATTCTACCTCGCCAAAAGCTTCCGTAGGCACCCCCACAGCTGCCGTGGAACACCAGGAGATCCTCAAGCTCTCGCTACAAGTGCTCTGTCCCAGTAAGGAGGTCGCACACCTCTCCAGGACCAACCTCTCTCCTCGACGCCCCAGGAACAAGTGTTTCTTAGTCGCTACGGTTTTTCGTTGTTCCTGTTCTTTTTTTCTTCTCCCCTTTAATGTGCGTGGCCAATCATGTTGCTGGAAGGCGTTCGTTTCCGAGCGCCGACCAATCTCAGTTTTGCAACCGACCGTAGTTTCTAGAAGCATCCAGACTGTTCCAGAAGCTTCCGCTCCGGCCATTGGGAAAACCACCTACACGCCGCCACGCGTTTTGTGAGCGAGCCCCTGTGTCTTCTCCTTGTCCTTGGCCACGTGGCTCCCGCTAAGCCGTGGTCCACCCGCCTGGGGTTTCCAGTAGCTTACGGGCGCTGTTGTCTTCAGCTCTCTGGCCTGCCTGTCTCGCTTGTGTCTTTCCCGTTCTCCTGCCAACCTCCTGTATCCGTCCGCTTCACTGTCGTCCAACGTGCAGATATTCTGCTACAAATTAAGATCCCTAGCCGATGTCAGTATCGTTAATGGTTCCCTGTCTCGATGTTTATTTTATTAAAGGGTCTTCTTTCCGGAGTGGTAGTTGTAATGTGGCTCAAAATGATGCCACCTTACAACACCGTCCCGTTCCCAGCAGTTTTGTACTTGTATGAGGTGACTCTAATAGTGTCGTCTTATGCAGTACAAAATTCATTTACTTTTGCCCTTGTTATCATTCCAAATTTGGCAAGGGCAGTGGGACAGATGAATACCAATTTGTCTTTATTGCATATTCATACTTGGGATTCTACCAACTTTGGCTAAATTTAATTTAAATTAATTGACATGATAATTATTTATAGATTGATTCATTCATGCTTTATGCTGTTAATAGTCCTTGTTTGTGGCACAACGATTACAATGTTCAGGTGCAAGATTACGCATGTCAGCAAAAGAAAACTGTAAACTAACAATGAGATTTATCTATTTAATTATGGCAAATGGTAGTCCCTTTATTTTAAATTAAGTTCTTGTTACGTAGCCACTCATCCTTCCCTAACTGAATCTATAGTAATGCAACATAAAAACATATTTGATACACGTGGTCGTCCAAAATTAACAGTTCTCATGTTCGCAGAGGGCAGTTTCGTCATTATCAGTTCATTTAAACAAATAGATATTCAATTTCATTTTAGCTAATTAATATTCATCGCATATACAATTTCCTGTGTAATTGGATCTGGAAGTGTTTCTGTCTCTGGTGTATGAGTCAGTTAGCTTTACATAATTGATAATCTGTCTGGGTAAGTCCAGTACTTACTTTTAGTGTACATCTTGTAAATTCAATAGAGTCAATATTGTCATTTACTTTGGCAATTTGTATTAAAGGAAATTACCACTGCCCGTTTTTGGATCTACCTCTCAGTATAACAAAGAAAAACAATATATAAGTATTCAGTGAGTTCGCTTACAGGAAAATCGGTAAACATGATTAATCAGATACACTTTAAATTAATACAGTTTAGAAAATACAAAATAAAGAAGAAAAAAAAAGGCATCGATAAAGTTGTGTCTGTGGGTGTTAGTACGAGTCTATCTGATGTGGCTCTACTGTTTGTTTGATCATAACACATAGGCACTGTTTGACATTACACTGACACTATCGATGCTAGTTTATTTACAGTAGGACACTGTAGTCTGTGTGTGTGAATTATGGCATGAACTGACGCGCGTCTCTGGTCTGAATTCACTCTAGTAACTTGGCAATGGGGGGATGGCATGTCTGTTCACAAGGTGAGCAGCCAGGCAAAGTGCTGCTGTGAGGGGCAGTTTCATGGGTTTTCTTCACCGTGACAGATAACTGGTCGATAGGAAGGTACACAGGTTTTTATATGGTGCAAGTAGTGGATATATGGAAACCTATAGTTCTTCTTCGTTGTCTAAGAGTTTGTGTAGCTGTCCCTATTTCAGTCTTCATGTATTTCTTCTTTGGCCTTTAGTTTTTTGTGTTCCTAATCTTTTTGCTTCGTGATCTTCTGTCTCTTGTAAACTCTTGTAATCAGGTAAGGAACATAGGTTTTGGTGGTTAATATTACTATGAGGATTGGGTTAGGTCTCCTGCTTGGAAGTTCGAGCTTTTGTAGTCGCCTCGGTTCCCGTTGGATGGTGTCGGAAGACGCGAAACTATTGTATTCACGACGTAGAAGTCGCTCGTTAAGTAATAATTTTACTACAATGGTAGCGATGCTGTTTTCTTTCTCAGTACACAAACGTCGTCTGTGTGAGGCCTGCGTTCGGTTGCTGTGACCCTATCAGTTATCTGCCATGTCATCTGCTGTCGATGTCTTATTGAACATGGCCCTCGTTAGGGCGCTTGCTGAGCGGGCCCATTGATACCTGGAAGGCAGCGGCGCGTGTCTGCTGTCCCGTTATCTTTTGTGCCTGCAGTCCTCGCCAACCGCTGTTTTCCCTACTGCGTCCGCCAGCAGTTCAGCCACCCCGGCACCTGTCTCCTCCAGTGTTATCGTGAGAAGCTCGTCATACTCGTCCCGGTTCTCTGAATACCTGCACCCACTAAAGTACACAGTCTCAATCATCAATACCTGTACATGGAATTTAACACATACATAAACATTTTACATACATAGAATGACTTTCTAAGATGGTCGGCAGTGACCCTTTTTCAGCAGATATTATAATTTCTAATTTTATCCTACTTCCAATTTGATGGTTACATGTATTCTATGAAGCTCTCGCTTTAAATTTAAACCTGCTTACGTGGGAGAAATATTTTCATTAGTACATTTTGTGCAGTCCAACACCAAGGTCCATGACATGAGTAAATCTTATGTGATCGAGTAACTGTACTTGACATTATGACATTATGACGTCAAATTCCCTCATATTTTTCTCTGATTTTAGTGCGTTCATACGCCATAGCGTAGATCAGTCCACCCGTATACATTTTATCACCAACAAACATAAAAGAATTTCCTCTCAATAATCTCTCGCGAACTTTACGCAGAGCTGGCCACCCAATTGACCTCTTATCACTATAAATACATCAAACTTCCCTCTTTATTTTGCGGTGCGCTTTTGCGAACTTTACGCAAAGCAGGCCACCAATTCATCAACATAAACACTTCGACATAACACTGCAGGCATACGCATTTGTTTCCGTAAATAATGTCTATCAAGTCACTTACTGGTGGCATTGTATTCACGCAAATTAAATATTCTGTACAGTTAATCGTTCCGAAAACTGTCGTCCCCATTTATACTGGTGATTCTGTTATTACACACTCAGATGACTAGAATATGTTTAAATAGATATAGCTTTTCATGGCTAAACTCATTAGTATCGTTCTGTCCTTTTCAGGTGCAGACCAGTTGACATCATTAACAGATCCTTCATATGCTGGTGTCATATCTATTATTCATTTCCCACAGCGTAATACTATTCATTTTATACTAGAATTATTATATCTGCTTACTCTAGACTTAGCAATAATTTACATAATGTACATCTCATTCTACGTTTGTCTGTTTTCCGTTCCTTGTTTTACTCTACGAAGCACTTGATACGGCTTACGTGGCATAAACCAAGTGACTTCCCTGTTTTGATGGACTCCAGTTCCACTGCGTTCGCATGTGCCAATCGCCTAATACTTACAGGCCCGTCTCTTTTGTTTGTTGGCCAAACGGTGAGATTTTACTAACACTCGCTGCCCAACAACAAATTCACGCTCATTTGCCTTTGTATCTGCTCGCTTCTTACGGTTTTCTCCTGCCATGCGAATGTTACGTAGCGCCTCTGCTACGAGGGCTCCATGTTGTTGTCGTTTCCTGGGCGGGAAATCGACTAGTTCCCTTATCCTATCTGGGGCCGGCATATTTTTTAATACAGAGATTGGTGGTAGCAATTGGTGCTATGAGGAAGTTCATTAATAACATCCTGAAAATCTTTCAGGAAGACATCCCACGTTGCATGTCTTTTGTCACAATACAGTCGGCACAGGTTTCCTAGGTCCTTCATCGTTCTCTCTGAGGGGTTTGAACTGGGTTTAAACCCCTGTGATGAACACGGGCTTTATTTTGTGCCTCCGTAACATTCTCTTCCGAATCTCTGATTTGTATTGGGGGCCGTTGTCAGAAAGAACTACATCAACCGTCCCGACCTGGGTCAAGAAGTCTTTGCAGAACGCCTTGCTTACCGTGAGGCCTGTGGCTCTCCGTAGTGGTGTCAGAGTAACGAACTTAGACGTTAGGTCTAACACTACCAGGATGTACCTATATCCCCTTGGCGTTGCCGGCGAAGGACCCATTAAATCACTGGCCGCGATATGGCATAATTTCTTGGGTATGATTGGGTACATAGGGGCTTGCAACGCTACTGTTGTCGTCTTTGCCTTTTGACACCTTTTGCAGACGGCCAACACCTTTCTTATTCGCCTCTCCATGTTTTTAAAGTGACATATCCCTTTTAATTTTAGAAAACATTTACGAGCATCAAAGTGCGCATAACTTAAGTGGGTGTACCAAATTAATTTATTGATGACTTCTTCTGGCACACACACTACCCATAGTGACTCGTCCATATTCGTTCTATAGAAGAGAATGCCCTTTCTAAGGAGGTAGTGTTGGCGTATATTTGGCTGTGTACGATCCCTCCATTTCCGTTTTATCTCCGCGAGTGAGGGATCCTTGTCCCTGTTCCGTCATGATATTCTGCATAGTAACGGTAATGAAATTCTCGAACGCCACCTTTAGGAGGCAAAACAACGAAAAATGTTCGTGTTATAGCTCCTCTGCTGCCTGTTCAGTTATGCCTATCGGTGAACGCGACAACGCGGGGGCAATAACATTGGTGGACCCTGGTACGTCTACTGTCGTGAACTCGTATTCCTGTAATGCGGTAATCCATCGAGCCAATCTTCCGTGCGTGAGTTTGGCAGCCAGCAGGAGCTCAAGTGCCTTGTGATCAGTATATACCTTTGCTTTTCTGCCAAAAAGGAAATATCTGATTTTTTGAAAACCCCAAACTATGGCTAGGGCTTCGAGTTCCGTCACCGAATAATTGCGTTCACTCTTCGTCAAAACTCTACTCCCAAACGCGATTGTTTTGTGTACCTGTTTTCCGTCCTGCTCGCACTCCTGAAATATCATCACCCCTAATCCAGTCTTCGCACTATCCGTCGCCATGCAAAATTCCTGCAATAAATCCGGGTGTGACAGTATGGGAGCCGTAACAAGTGCTGATTTGAGCGCCCGAAACTCCCTGTCCGCATTCTCGTCCCATACCCATGGTGTCTTCTTACTCATTAACTGACAGAGGCGAGGCGTCGCTAAAGAGCTTACATAAACAAATTTCTTGTAGAAATTGGTTATTCCGAGGAATCCCCTCAGTTGCTTCCTCGTTTTTGGAGTAGCAAATTCGGCTATAGCCGCCAGGCTTTCTGGATCAGGAGAGATACCTTCACTATTTACAATGTGACCCAGAAAGTGCACCTGACTGCTTCCAAAACATGATTTCCTGATGTTTGCCGTTACCCCAGGTTGCTTCAGTCTGCCCAGCATTTCCCCCAATAGTGCGTTATGTCGTTCCCACGTGCTCTCAGCTATGAGGACGTCGTCGACATAAGAAATGATCCTTTCTTTTAGGTTGTCACTTAATATACTACTAAAGTCTCTAATGAAAGCGGCTGACGAGATACATAAACCGAATGGCAACCTACAGAATTCGAAGCACTGTCCAAATGCAATGAATGCAGTGTACTTACGGCACGCTGGATCCAGCTCGATTTGCCAGAAGCTAGACTTCATATATAATGAGGTGAATACAGTGATCCCGTGGAATTTCTGGAGTAGTTCCTCTAATCGTTCAGGTCTATCCGTTTCCGGGACAATAATTGTATTGATCTGACGCGAATCTAATACAAGACGGATTCCGCCATCCTTCTTCTCGACTACTCTTAAAGGGCTGCTGTACTCTGATGTTGCTGGTTCAATGACTCCATCATCCCTCATTTTTTGTAATTCTGACAAAACTCTGTCTTGGTATGCCCAAGGTATGATGTTGGGTGGGACGCGGAAAGGTCTATGTTTCCTGACATTGAATTTGTGTCGGTATCCTTTTATTGTACCGGTCTTGGGTAGAAAGACTTCTGCATTATTGTGCAGCGTCACTTCTAACTCTTGTTTCGACCTAGGAGGTATGTTAGTTAGCGCCTGCATTTTAGTGTCTATTTTCTGATGAATTTCCCGTAGCTCTTATCTCTCCGTCATGCAAGGTTCTTTATCGTTTATCTTTTCCCGGGGCACACTGTCGTTTTCGGCCTGTCGGTCAGTAAACTGTAACCTTCGGCAGTTTGTCGGGAATTGCGCCTTTATGGCTTCCTCGTCAAACCTGATTGTGATTCTTTCTTTCTCCCCTATAGTAAGTTCGCCTCTTCCCAAATATATTATTGCCTTTTGGGCGGAGAGAAAATCAACCCCTATTATGATGTCTGCAGTTAATTTGGGAATGACAAACAGATTTGCTGTGAGTTTGTGCCCTTGGCAGTCAAAGTGAATTAGCGTCTGTTGCGAAATTTCAGTGCCTTTCCCCATTAGCGCGCCCCTCACTTTCGATTTCCTTACTGCAAGCGTTGGTGGATTTACGGAGTCTCTCCATTCATTATATAGGGAGTCAGATAATGCTGACAGCTCGCTTACACTGTCTATTATCACCGTGCAGTTGATCTCGCCTATCTTTATTTTTACCAGAGGGTATATTTCTGCCCTACATTTCCTATCCTTTTCTTCTAATAGTAGTTTATCCATATCTTCGTATTCTAGCATGTTCATTTGACCGTATCCGATATTGTTTTCGGGCTATCTTTGTGTCGTGCCCGACCTGTGGCCTAGTCAATTATCATTGTCTTCTTCGATTGCTTGTACGCGTCCGGGATTTGGTGGCCGAATTTCAACTTCATGCCTGTTTTCGGTGCGACCGTTTCCTTGCCAATTATGATACGTCTGCGTTCGGTTGTGGTTTCTGTTGTTGCTCCACTGTCCGCTATTACTCCTCCACGTGTTCGCTCTCTGATCGTTATGCTGCCAGTATTTCGATTGTTTGTCCAATTGGGATTGTTCCCTGTCTAATTTTCACGTTGGAAGTCTCGCTGAGGCGATATACGACCATCATTGTGCCAGCCCTGTCCTCTACCGTTTTCGTTTTGGTTTTCCCAATTAGCTCTTTGTGTGTCCTTTTGCACTTTCCTTTCTCTGTTTTGGTGCTCATTAAAAGCGAAATCGAGTTCCCTTAACGTGCCTTTAAATATCTCGATGTTGTCACCGCACCTACCAGCTAGGGTTTGTTGATACGCGATCGGAGCGGCCAATGCGGTGGTAAACTTAGGTCAAATTGTCCGATGAATGTTTTCCGGTGCAACAGATTACCGTCGTCTTTGTAAAAAAAAAAAAAAAAAAAAGTGGCTCTGAGCACTGTGGGACTTAACATCTGATGTCATCAGTCCCCTAGACTTAGAACTACTTAAACCTAACTAATTTAAGGACATCACACACATCCATGCCCGAAGCAGGATTCGAACTTGCGACTGTAGCAGCAGCGCAGTTCCGCACTGAAGCGCCTAGAACCGCTCGGCCATAGTGGCCGGCTAGTCTTTGTAGTGCTGGAAACGCCGGACCGATATAAAGTGCTTAAAATTGAAGTTGTCTTCTGACTTCGGTATCTCACGTCTTTCTTGTCTTCCTTCCTATTCACTGTACCGGAAGTTTTCGTTCCTCAGTGTAACGGCACATTCGGAATTATACAGTTGATGTGCAATGGTTCGGATTAACGGACTGCAATTACTTGAGTCAACCGTAATGTTGCTATTCACACGATTGTTGATTAGTGGGGCAGGTGGATTCAAAGGATTTGTCCGTTCTGTGCCACCGTTGACCATATTAAATTCCCTCTCCGTGTTCCCATGGTGGATTACATTAATTCTGATCCGCTATTCGCCGTTTGCGTGTGACTGGTTGGCAGTGAAATTGCTCCTGTTCTCGTCGTTCCCTCTGTACTTGAGGGGCTGTTGCTTCGGTCTTCTATAGTCTCTGCATTTTTGCTCAGTGACTTTATTTCCCCTGCTAGCCGCTCCATTTCTTTAGTGACGTCTATTTTTAGTTGTTCGAGCTCTGCATTGGGTGCTCCATTCTGTGGTGCGTCTTTGGTACGTAATTGTGTTTCTTCGACTTTCTTTATCCGGTTCTGGAGTTTGTGTATTGCTCCCTTTCCGACTTTCACTGTTTGCAATGTTTCCTCTTTTGTTGCACGAGCCATGCGCTTCGCGCCTTTTGCTATTAATTTCGCTTCGTTTGCCGTTCTTTTAATTTCCGCTACCTCACGTGCCAATATGGCTTGTAACGCAGCTACATCGTCTTTCATGTCTTTCGTTTCCGTCTTAATCACATTAATATCCATACTAACGTGATCTATCCGGCTGTGAATTCCCTTGATTTTGTTTTTCATACTAGTTTGAATTCCCTTAATTTCGGTTTTCATACTATTTTGGATTTCTGTCTTGTTACTTTGCATTTCGTTACTCATATTTTTAAGAAACATGAGTATGTTTGCCATTCCTACCGCGTTAACACCTTGCACGTTATTTGACACAATAGGTTCTGAACAAGCGCGGACATACCGGTACTGTGCTCTATCAACCTCTTCTTGCCTGTTATACCTGCTATAACCTGATGCGTGGCTGCGTGCTGACGCATTTGATTGTGGTCGGTCGTAGTAATTACTGTCAGCTTTATGTTCACGTGGGCTAACTACACCGTAGTTTCTGATGGTAACAACTGCATCTACGTGTTCTCTAAGATCTTCCTTGCTATCAGATTCTCGTCCCCTGGCTTGGCTGAATCTATCTTCCTCAAGAAACTCCCTGTGATCCGCGTTCACCTCATCAGTACCCTGCTCACCTAGCATTCTCAATTCTGCCTCGTCCCATCGATTCTCGTTACTCCTATTTATTCCCGCCATTTCACTATTAATTTAGTCTATTGTATCTACTTGTTTCTGTAACCGAGCTTTAGCTCTTGTTAGCATGAGGCGTAGGCTTACTCACTATTATCCCTCACACAAATAATAACTAAATTGTCACACGCACACCTACAAGAAATAACATAGTAATCACTTAATTTTCCTACACAACGTCGTGATTGCGCAGTGCACATACAAACACATATATAAAACACTCCTTAAGGCTCCAACCAGCCAGAAGAAGCCAAAGCAAGTCATTATTTCAATTGAAAACACTGGAACCAACGAGCAGACGCCCAAGCGCAGCAGTAATTCTACAAATTATTCTAAGACAGTAAAGCCAGCGAGCAGACGCTAAAGCGCGGCAACAAATACAATTCTTATTAAACAAGCATTTATAACGCGTGGTTCTATGCATCTATGCATAATTTATTCAATCAAGCTGAGATCACGATTAATATGTAAGTAATTATTTACTGAGACTTCAAATTGCTATCTCTTCGAATTTTTGCTGACTGTGTTTCAGGATTCTCAGGAACTTATCCTTGCAGGGTAAGCCAATTGTAAGCTACCGCTTCTGTTTTGCTCTTTTCTGCTGATGAGTACGCCTGCGAGTCGAACGTATGAGTGAAAAATTTTCCACAACGGATTTTATAACGCTAATTTGTCGCCATGACACTTATAATCTCTCCAGAAGGGTAATATTATCATTTGCTCCATATGTGACGTTAACTAGTCGTATGCAAATATAGTTGGTTTCTAACCATATCCTCAGTATACGCTAGAATGTTCAGATGTGCTGACCTACAAACACTGCCTCCACCAGGTGGTTGCAAACATGAAATACACAAATAAGGAGATAGTAAAATGACAAAGGGAAGTACTAGCTATGTTCTCCATTCCCAACCACTGCTTCCTTTTCGTGTCCCCCGATAAGTCGAGGGACACGAAAGGGAAGCAGTGGTACGGGAAGGGAGTGAGACAGGGTTGTACCCTCTCCCCGATGTTATTCAATCTGTATATTGAGCAAGCAGTGAAGGAAACAAAAGAAAAATTTGGAGTAGGTATTAAAATCCATGGAGAAGAAATAAAAACTTTGAGGTTCGCCGATGGCATTGTAATTCTGTCAGAGACAGCAAAAGACTTGGAAGAGCAGTTGAACGGAATGGACAGTGTCTTGAAAGGACGATATAAGATGAACATCAACAAAAGAAAAACGAGGATAATGGAATGTAGTCGAATTAAATCGGGTGATGCTGAGGGAATTACACTCCTGGAAATTGAAATAAGAACACCGTGAATTCATTGTCCCAGGAAGGGGAAACTTTATTGACACATTCCTGGGGTCAGATACATCACATGATCACACTGACAGAACCACAGGCACATAGACACAGGCAACAGAGCATGCACAATGTCGGCACTAGTACAGTGTATATCCACCTTACGCAGCAATGCAAACTGCTATTCTCCCATGGAGACGATCGTAGAGATGCTGGAGGTAGTCCTGTGGAACGGCTTGCCATGCCATTTCCACCTGGCGCCTCAGTTGGACCAGCGTTCGTGCTGGACGTGCAGACCGCGTGAGACGACGCTTCATCCAGTCCCAAACATACTCAATGGGGGACAGATCCGGAGATCTTGCTGGCCAGGGTAGTTGACTTACACCTTCTAGAGCACGTTGGGTGGCAAGTTCCCTTGCCGGTCTAGGAATGGTAGAACGATGGGTTCGATGACGGTTTGGATGTACCGTGCACTATTCAGTGTCCCCTCGACGATCACCAGTGGTGTACGGCCAGTGTAGGAGATCGCTCCCCACACCATGATGCCGGGTGTTGGCCCTGTGTGCCTCGGTCGTATGCAGTCCTGATTGTGGCGCTCACCTGCACGGCGCCAAACACGCATACGACCATCATTGGCACCAAGGCAGAAGCGACTCTCATCGCTGAAGACGACACGTCTCCATTCGTCCCTCCATTCACGCCTGTCGCGACACCACTGGAGGCGGGCTGCACGATGTTGGGGCGTGAGCGGAAGACGGCCTAACGGTGTGCGGGACCGTAGCCCAGCTTCATGGAGACGGTTGCGAATGGTCCTCGCCGATACCCCAGGAGCAACAGTGTCCCTAATTTGCTGGGACGTGGCGGTGCGGTCCCCTACGGCACTGCGTAGGATCCTACGGTCTTGGCGTGCATCCGTGCGTCGCTGCGGTCCGGTCCCAGGTCGACGGGCACGTGCACCTTCCGCCGACCACTGGCGACAACATCGATGTACTGTGGAGACCTCACGCCCCACGTGTTGAGCAATTCGGTGGTACGTCCACCCGGCCTCCCGCATGCCCACTATACGCCCTCGCTCAAAGTCCGTCAACTGCACATACGGTTCACGTCAACGCTGTCGCGGCATGCTACCAGTGTTAAAGACTGCGATGGAGCTCCGTATGCCACGGCAAACTGGCTGACACTGACGGCGGCGGTGCACAAATGCTGCGCAGCTAGCGCCATTCGACGGCCAACACCGCGGTTCCTGGTGTGTCCGCTGTGCCGTGCGTGTGATCATTGCTTGTACAGCCCTCTCGCAGTGTCCGGAGCAAGTATGGTGGGTCTGACACACCGGTGTCAATGTGTTCTTTTTTCCATTTCCAGGAGTGTAGATTAGGAAATGAGACACTTAAAGTAGTAAATGAGTTTTGCTATTTGGGGAGCAAAAAAATTGATGATGGTTGAAGTAGAGAGGATATAAAATGTAGGCTGGCAATGGCAAGGAAAGCGTTTCTGAAGAAGAGAAATTTGTTAACATCGAGTATTGATTTAAGCGTTAGGAAGTCGTTTCTGAAAGTATTTGTATGGAGCGTAGCCATGTATGGAAGTGAAACATGGACGATAAATGGTTTGGACAAGAAGAGAATAGAAGCTTTTGAAATGTGGTGCTACAGAAGGATGCTGAAGATTAGATGGGTAGATCACATAACTAATGAGGAGGTATTAAATAGGATTGGGGAGAAGAGAAGTTTGTGGTACAACTTGACTAGAAGAAGGGATCGATTGGTAGGATATGTTCTGAGGCATCAAGGCATCACCAATTTAGTATTGGAGGGCAGCGTGGAGGGTAAAATTCGTAGAGGGAGGCCAAGAGATGAATACACTAAGCAGATTCAGAAGGATGTAGTTTGCAGTAGTTACTTGGAGATGAAGAAGCTTGCAGAGGATAGAGCAGCATGGAGAGCTGCATCAAACCAGTCTCAGGACTGAAGATCACAACAACAACAAATGAGAACAAATGCAGCAAGAACATTTGTGGATATAATGTGTCCGTAGATTATGAATTACCTCGAAGGGAGCGGTTTATTAATATATAGTGGAAACAAATTTAGAAAACACCATTCTTGTGAAACACAAGACTGGCAACACGAAGTGTTGAGTGCTATCGCCAAGGGATTTCAAATTGATTCCGTATTTCTAGATTTCCAGAAGGCTTTTGCCACTGTACCTCAGAAGCAGCTCGTAATCAGATTTCGTGCTGATGGAATATCGTCTCATTTGTGCGGCTGGGTTCGTGACTTCTTGTCAGATAGAGGTTACAGTTCGTATTAACTGACGGAAAGACATCGAGTAAAACAGAAATGATTTCTTGCGTTCCCCAAGGTACTGTTATAGGCCCTCTGCTGTTTCTTATCTTTATAAATGATTTAGGAGACAATCTGAGCAGCCGTCTTAGGTTATCTGTAGATGATGCTGTCGTTTATCGTCTAGTAAAGTCATCAGAAGATCAAAACCAATTGCAAAATGATTTAGATGAGGTGTCTATATGGCGCGAAAATTGAAAAATTGACCCTAAAAATTGACGCTCAATAATGGCAGTTGTGGGCTCACACACAACTAAACGGAATCCCTTAAACTTCGGTTACATGATAAAAGAATAAAATCTAATGGCCGTAAATTCAACTAAGTACCTAGAAATTACAATTACGAAGAACACAAACTGGAAAGAGCACATAGGAAATGTGGGAAAGGCGAACCAAAGACTGTGTTTTATTGACAGAATACGTGGAAGATGCAACAGATCTACTTTAAGTGACTGCGCTTTTCCGTTCTCTTTCGGAGTTCCGCTGCGTGGTGTGGGATCCTTACCAGATAGAATCAACAAAGTATATCGAGAAACTTCAAAGACTGGCAGCACGTTTTGTTCTATCGAGGAACAGGGGAGGGAGCGTCACGGACATGATTCAGGAATTGCGGCGGAAATGATTAAAACAAAGGCATTTTTCATTGCGGTGGCATCTCTTCAAGAAATTTAAATCACCAAATTTCTCCTCCGAGTTCGAAAATATGTTGTTGACTCTGACGTACCTAAGGAGAAACGACCTGCATAATAAACTACGAGAAATCAGCGCACGGAAAGATATAGTTCTATTGTTCCATGTGCTGTTAGAGATTAAAATAATAAGAGAATTAGTGTGAAGTTGGTTCAATGAACTCTCTGCGAGGCACTTAAGTATGATTTGCAGAGTAGCCATGTAGATGTAGAGCCAAGTTCGGTCGTCCACGTTTTCATCAATCATCACTGAGCGACATCTTCGTCGTCAATTTCTCATTCTCCTGGGAACTTGTGGACATCACACTGTAAAAAAATATGATTCTGAATTGACTGCCTCATCGCTGTCTCTCGGTACTGGCTCCAACTCTCTCCAATTTATGCCACGCATCTGTCGAATGGGAAACATCATCTAAGTTGACTGCTTTCCAGACCTTCGACGTGGCATCGACAGAGTTGCTTTCTCATTCGTTCAGCAAGAAGCATGTGGACAATGATGTTTAACTGATTCCAAATTTCCCTGGCCCCTGGGCTGAATCAGGGCTCTCACACTCAATGGAAAGCGAAGTATTTCTGTTCCACTGGACGGGTTGTCAGTTGTAAAAACAGCGCTCGATGGAAGCTTTTTCGTCTTTATATCTTTTCTCATAGCTGGTATAAATGATTCGTGGAACCAGTGAGAGAGTATTTTTACGTCCATCCACCCTTTCATTAGGTGAGAGACGTTTACCGGGACTGTCAGCTGCCGCACGCCCAGGACCGCTTCGAGTACATTTTCCACGTAAGCGGCTTTTCGTTTGGCTCTTCCCTCTCTTTTCCCTTTTCCACCGTACACTTCCACCAATCTACGTTTTCGCTACTACTTGTGATACGGATCGTACACAAACCTCGCACTTAGGCGCCACACTCAGCTTGGCTCCCTAAGCTGCGGCTTGTGTCCCTTGGGTCTTACACAGGCCATGCGCATGCCATGTCGTTTTATTGTTTGATAGCCAACTCTCGCTTGCTGCGAGCAAGTCACTGCCGCCAAGTTGTTTGCTACACGAAGCTGCTTTTATTATCCTTTATTATCGTACCACTGACTGGAAATCTTTTACTGCGTTGTTATGTAAACCATCTACAAACAGCTACATACAGTTCTGCAGTCTCATTGTTTCGCATAACCTTTCGTTTTCCAAACTCGCTCTCTATTTGTGTTGCGTACTGTCGAATAACAACTTTTTTTAATGTCATAAATAGTTGCTCGTCCGCGAGTGCACTCAGCAGCAATGGCTTTAAACAGGTATTTAGGGATGTATACCTACAGAATATCTGAGAAGTTGCATGAAAAGTTCTCTAAGTGTGTAAATACTGTACGACTTGCTTCAGATTTGACACAATGATTTCTTGGCGCACACCCCTTAATAGTTAATCTTCCACTGTTGAATACTCCTTAGTATATAGCTTACGCCTTTTTTAAAATTTTTCTATGTCTGCTCATTATGAGAAATAATTGTAATAGTGTTTAAATAAAGGCAGATCGTTAATCAGATATAGTCTGTCTCTCTTACATTGCCAGTACTCGTATGATATTAACGTTACAGCATTATGTTTAATACATTCATAGGAACTATTATGTATGTATTATAGTAACAACTGATTTGTCTAAAGTGTACGAAGAAGGGGACAAGTGGCAAAGTAGAAGAGTGGCATGTCTTACGAAATAGCTTACATGGTACTAGAGGGTGAAATAGGGGGCAAAAACTGTAACAGAACAGAGATGTTGGAATATAACACGTAATGGAAGGCGTTGAGATAGTGAAGAAGTAACTGAGACATGCTGGTTTGATGCTCAGGTAACTCAAGACGTTAGCTGGAAAATAGATATTACATTAAGCCCAATTTATTCTGCATTTCCACTATGTATCGATCATTCTGACAGAGCAATTATCTGATCCTCAAGTATTCCATTTTCGTAAAAGCTGTGTCTACAGAATCGGGCTACAGAATGAGCCAATTTATGGTCGATCGACGATCTCTGTCTCCGTCTTTTTGGACTCTGTAATTTATAATGGGGTAGTTTTATGCTCTTGTATTCTCATGGTGGTCGCCTATTACGAATGTTGTTAACTTTAAGACATAAGGACAGGTTTGTCAAGTGGTATGGAGAACATAGCTCAGCAAAGGTCAGGCAGCGCAGGGCTGCTAGAAGATCTTGTCGCTTTCTGTCTTTGGGCGGTCAAATTCTGTTTTCAAATGCGAAGGCTGCATAAGTTTTCTTCATTATTATCAACACTGTAATGTACATATCTGATAGCATAATAGAGTTGGCATAGTACATAGCTATCGATCGTACTCACAGACGCCAGTACACTGTGGTTCTCCTCCTGTCCTCAGTGCCAAACGATCACCACACCTTCTTTCTGAATTCCTCACAACCCAACATCCACACCTGGTTGTATCCCAAACAATTCCTCTGGCCTTCAGTAAACATTTACGACGCAGTCAGAAAATCCACATTTCGTTAATTATCATCTTGGAGATATTTTCGATTTCCTCATATAGTTTCATGATGTAAAAGGTTCATGGTAGCTCTGAAGATGGATGTCACGTTCATCATTTTAATATAACGATCGTGCTCCAGGACACCTTTGGTCGGATGCTTCAACAATGATTTTGAAAGTTTTTCAGTTCCTCTGCAGGCCTAAAGATGTTCTACCTCTACATCTACGGGCATACGTCGCATCTCATCGTATGGTGCCTGGCGGAGGGCACGTTGTACCACTGCTAACTATTTCCTTTCCTGTTCCATTCGCAAAGGAAAAACAACTGTCTCACAAATGGCTGTGTGCCTCCTTGCGAGTCCTAATTTCTTATCTTATCTTTGTGGTCCCTAACGTGAAATGTACATTGGTGGCAGTAGAATCCAGCACCATCTAAAGTTAAATTCTGTAAAACAATAGAGTTATTGTCATTCACTGCTACATTGGTGGGGGAAGTAGTAGTAGATGAAACTGTCGCGCAACACTTGGTGCCGTGCGTAAACTGTTTCAGGGCGCGCTCGAATTCCCGCCTCGCCGAGCAGTTGGTGTCAGCTTGGATCCTGCGGCCCCGTCGCGCCAGAGAGCGTCATTAATGGCGAGCCGGCGGATACAGCGCTACGTCGTGGTTTGCTGCGGCGGTATTGGGCAGCTAAGGGCAGTTATAAATTCAGAAATGGAGAGGCGACTTGGTGTAGGAGCCTGGACCGAGGGCAGTGGCTCGCAACGTCTCGGTTTGGCGCCAAGGGCGTCGCATGGCACATCGGCGGAACTTGCTTTTGTATCAGCGAGCGAGTTAGCTGCAGTGGTTAGGACACAGTACTCGATTTGCAGAGGACGGCCATCCAGATTAAAGTTAAAAAATGTGGCATTTCAGTCTTCGGTCGCTATTTTTTTTATTTTCAATAACCGCTTTCAGGCTAGCTGCCCATCTTCAGATCATATATTGCAGTTACAGGGTAACCTGTCAGTACAGAAATATTGGTTCGCTCAGTTATGACAGCGAACCAATAGTTCTGTACTGACAGGTTACTCTGTAACTGCGATAAATGATCTGAAGATGGGCAGCTAGCCTGAAACCGGTTATTGAAAATAAAAAAATAGCGATCAAAGATTGAAATGCCATATTTTTATTCAAAGAACGATCGCGGCTATCCCAATAAGTCAATCATGTCTAGTTTTGATATAGAGATTAGAGTTTTCTGTGATTTTCCTAAATCCCAGAATGGTTTGAAAGAGCACGGATGATTTTCTACCCCTACCTTCTCTCATCTGAGCGTGAGCTCCATAGCTAGTGACCGCGCTGTCAACGAGACGTTAGATCTTTCATCTGTCCAGTGCGACCGGCCAGTGGAGTTGCCACGTTGAATGCAGTTCATTGTAAAAGAGTTGCATGAGAGGAATGGAATCAGTCACATCTTCTGGGAGACAGCGCCGTGTCGCCGTGGGAAGCGGTGGACAAGGCTGTGGTGCGTTAACGGGCACAGACGTTGGCGCGACAGCAGATCCTGTTTCACTGTACGCTAATGTGTTGTGGGGGACGGGCGAGCACTGGTGGGAGTGAGATTGGCGAAGGGGACTGGCAGATCCTGGAGGAAACTCAAGACTGCCACCTGGACTCGGAGAGGATAGCGTAGAGACAAAAGGCAGTGGGGTTGCGGAACGTCAGCACAGGGTGCGGTCTGTTGTTAACGCGATACAACGTTTAGATGGTGCAGCATACAGTGTTCGCCTCTGTACTTCCAGAAGATACGTCAGCTGGTCATCAATTAATCAATAATGAACGAAATAGAATAACTCCATATTAATGTGACAAATCACTGAGACTGGTGGATCCGCCAGAGGTGGGTGACAATGGCGTTTACGTAACTTTAATGCAGAAAGTCCAGTTGTATCCCCGAACCCCGTTTGTCAGGATATGCTGAAGCATTCTCCTCGGCTGCTTTTTCGCAAACATTCAATTTATCACACCTTGCACGGTGTGTTATGCAATTATTAGTAATCGGTGACATTGCAAATCTAAAAGCGAAGGAATTAAAATTGGACTGATCACTGCATGCAGTAATAGCCATCTTTACAGCTGATCCTACGTTACAGGACACTACATGTGCTACCTTTCGTTGTCGGACACCAAGTCGGTAGTGGCGCTGCTCGCACGTACAGCGGGCGATGTGACTTCAAGCTGGTCGCGGACTGATGAGGCCGTCACATGGTTTACTGCTAACCTCTGGATGCATTCTCCCTGGTGTGGTATCGATAATGTAAGACATTACAGCACTTGGACCCAGCAGTGATTTAAAATTAATTGGAATGTAATCACTTAAGTTGTTAGGTACTCAGCCACACGGGGTGGCCGCGTGGTTTGAGGCGTCATGTCACGGACTGCGCAGCCCCTCCCACCGGAGGTTCGAGTCCTCCCTCGGTCATGGGTGTGTGTGTTGTTCTTAGCATAACATAGTTTAAAGGTGTGTAAGTCTAGGGACCGATGACCTAAGCAATTTGGTCCCTTAGCAATTCACACACATTTGAACATGTTGTTAGGTCTCAAACAGAGATGCACCAATCTCATCATTAAAGCCCATCACTTAAAATATAACTGAATGTGCAAGTGAAGACCTTGCCACAATTAGAAAACAGATTGATTAAAATGATAATCCAATCCGGTAATCATGAACGAAAAGATTTACACTCCTGGAAATTGAAATAAGAACACCGTGAATTCATTGTCCCAGGAAGGGGAAACTTTATTGACACATTCCTGGGGTCAGATACATCACATGATCACACTGACAGAACCACAGGCACATAGACACAGGCAACAGAGCATGCACAATGTCGGCACTAGTACAGTGTATATCCACCTTCCGCAGCAATTCAGGCTGCTATTCTCCCATGGAGACGATCGTAGAGATGCTGGATGTAGTCCTGTGGAACGGCTTGCCATGCCATTTCCACCTGGCGCCTCAGTTGGACCAGCGTTCGTGCTGGACGTGCAGACCGCGTGAGACGACGCTTCATCCAGTCCCAAACATGCTCAATGGGGGACAGATCTGGAGATGTTGCTGGCCAGGGTAGTTGACTTACACCTTCTAGAGCACGTTGGGTGGCACGGGATACATGCGGACGTGCATTGTCCTGTTGGAATAGCAAGTTCCCTTGCCGGTCTAGGAATGGTAGAACGATGGGTTCGATGACGGTTTGGATGTACCGTGCACTATTCAGTGTCCCCTCGACGATCACCAGTGGTGTACGGCCAGTGTAGGAGATCGCTCCCCACACCATGATGCCGGGTGTTGGCCCTGTGTGCCTCGGTCGTATGCAGTCCTGATTGTGGCGCTCACCTGCACGGCGCCAAACACGCATACGACCATCGTTGGCACCAAGGCAGAAGCGACTCTCATCGCTGAAGACGACTCGTCTCCATTCGTCCCTCCATTCACGCCTGTCGCGACACCACTGGAGGCGGGCTGCACGATGTTGGGGTGTGAGCGGAAGACGGCCTAACGGTGTGCGGGACCGTAGCCCAGCTTCATGGAGATGGTTGCGAATGGTCCTCGCCGATACCCCAGGAGCAACAGTGTCCCTAATTTGCTGGGAAGTGGCGGTGCGGTCCCCTACGGCACTGCGTAGGATCCTACGGTCTTAGCGTGCATCCGTGCGTCGCTGCGGTCCGGTCCCAGGTCGACGGGCACGTGCACCTTCCGCCGACCACTGGCGACAACATCGATGTACTGTGGAGACCTCACGCCCCACGTGTTGAGCAATTCGGCGTTACGTCCACCCGGCCTCCCGCATGCCCACTATACGCCCTCGCTCAAAGTCCGTCAACTGCACATGCGGTTCACGTCCACGCTGTCGCGGCATGCTACCAGTGTTAAAGACTGCGATGGAGCTCCGTATGCCACGGCAAACTGGCTGACACTGACTGCGGCGGTGCACAAATGCTGCGCAGCTAGCGCCATTCGACGGCCAACACCGCGGTTCCTGGTGTGTCCGCTGTGCCGTGCGTGTGATCATTGCTTGTACAGCCCTCTCGCAGTGTCCGGAGCAAGTATGGTGGGTCTGACACACCGGTGTCAATGTGTTCTTTTTTCCATTTCGAGGAGTGTATATTAACCAACAATTATTCATACACGGCATCCAGAAAACAGTATTATCAAAAGGACATTAGCGTCCTACAGCCCATTGCCACCATGATTTGTCATCTCAAACATTGTCTTCAACGGGCACAGCTGACGATCCACCCCAGAGCTCGACGCGCATGCACAAGCCCGTTTCTCCGCGGCACACTCCCCGGTGTGAGCTCGTTGATCGCCACCACATGGTGACACTTAGCGGCACGCTTTCCTGCCGTCCTATGTAACCCGTATTGTTGCAGCATTTTAATTGCCACGGATTTGTGACGTCTAGCGACGTCACAGTACAGGGTGTATCAAGAAGAATCATTCGATTTTAAAAATCATAACTGTCACGTTATTTTAGATATGTGCATGAACAACGTACTGGTAGAAAGAGCAAACTAGAGTTTTACATGGTTACCGCTATGTAGCAGTAGTGTGCGCTCACTTCAGTTCTAGTAAAAATGGTGTCAGGACAACAGAAAACGTTTTGTTCAAAATGGTTCAAATGGCTCTGAGCACTATGGGACTTAACTGCTGAGGTCATCAGTCCCCTAGAACTTAGAACTACTTAAACCAAACTAACCTAAGGACATCACACACATCCATGTCCGAGGCAGGATTCGAGCCTGCGACCGTAGCAGTCGCGCGCTTCCAGACTGTAGCGCCTAGAACCGTTCGGCCACTCCGGCCGGCAAGCGGTTTGTGCTCTACGTTTTGAACATTGTGGACCAGTAATAACTGTCCAGCGTGACTTTCGTACTGGGTATGGTCTGGATCCTCCTGCAGCACAGGGCGTTAGACAACGCAATGAACAGTTCCCAGAAACAAGTTTTTTGTGTAAAGGCAAAGCGCCGGGCCGGCCCCGAGTGTCTGACACATACGTCGAACGCATCGGCCATAGTTTCAAAAGGAGTCCGCAGAAATCCGTTCGTCGTGCAGCTCGACAGCCCAACATGCCCTATATGTCCGTCTTTCGTCGACTTTTACGCACGAAACCATACAAAATTCAACTCCTGCAAGTTCTTCGTGAAGGTGACAAACAACAACGTGTGGAGTTCTGTAATTTCGTTCTTGGCAAGATGGATGACAGTTTTGTTCCACGCCGTTTAGTGACGAGTCAACATTCTATTTAAACGGAAAGGTCAACCTTCATAATTTTAGAATATGTGGTACGGAACAACCACATGAACTTGTACCACTCTCCAAAATTCATTGTGTTCAGTGCAGTTTCACGGTAAAAGGTATATGGTCCATTTTTCTTAGCCGAGAACACTGTCACGGAGGCACATATCTCGATATGCTTGAGAACTTTCTTTTCCCGCAGTTGGAGACTGATGTGATCGACTTCATTTACCAACATGATGGGGCACCGCCACACTGGCATCTGGAAATGTGGGAGTTCTTCAATCCAAAAAATATAGACGTGTCAAATCGGATGATTCATTTTGATACTCCCTTGTTGTGTTCTGGTGAAACGCAGTGGGTTTCGGATATTGTAAAGCTGCAAATTATTTGAGGAATTGTATTTTAGGGATGAGGTTCTAACAGCTCATGTTGCCTTTCTGTGTGCCTTGGTAACTGATGTACGTTTGGTTGTTTTGTAGCTGTAGATTGTCTATTTTGTCTTATTGTCTGCGCGTGTTTGTTTAAGTTGTTGGACTGCCTTTGTGCTACCTCATTGACTAGTGTGTTGTTGCAGTTTATATCGAGTCTCCTTTTGTAAAGTTAATCTCTCTGGGGCGAAGCTTTTTTATACGATGGTACTTGTATATTAGTTTACAATTTTATTAGTCTCTATTCATCTTAGGTTTTTTATTATTACTGTGTGGCGACTGCTTATTTTCCTGAATATTGTGTTATTGTAGCAGGTGTGATATCATTTGGAAAGTTAATAGCTAACTCCAGGTTTGTTTCGACTATGGCATGGATTCTGGTAAATGTATGAATTATGCTGTTAATAAAACTAAATCACAATTGATTTCAAAGTCCACGCTTCCGCCAACCTCAGTGAAATCCGGCGCCACAGCTTTGAAATTATTGATTACCATAAAATAAAGTATTACTAGTCAAGGTTTCAGAAAAGAAACGATAGCATTCAAGAAACTGTGTGTAAAATCGAAGGAATCACTGATAAAAATCCAGATAAATGTTGACACTGAAGGAAGAACTGGGGATAACTCTAGGCGGTGCTGACAATGGGAAAGATCTGACGGTTACAACTTTTTGTTTTCGTTCTGTTCATTTCTACGAATTAGGTTTACTCTAGGCAGCTATTTTTGAATCCCACATAGTAATATTAGCAACAGGTTCCCAGTAACAGAATTGGCTTTAGAACCAAGGGAAGAGAAACTTCCCACAGTCTAAGGATCTGAGTCACTATTAATTCAGTTCTGCGAAAATACGTCCCACGCTGAAATATTAAAGAGTAGAGCGTGTCCGTGTATCTGTTTTATATTTAATAAAGTATTTTTGATGATTTTCTCCACAAATACCGTTAACCTACGACGTAAAGGGCCTAGAAGAATGTTCTACATGTGTCGTCGGCTTTCACCAGTGGCGTAGTGGTGTGTAGCGGAAGAGCTGTTAGCCGAGAGACACGAATTACTCGCGTTACTTCTAGATATACTGGTTTGGCCGAATATTGGCGTTTATGATATAAATAAAGGTTCCTTATGGGCATTTCTGTAGCTAATGTGTGCCATTTAACTGATTTTTTGTGGAAACATATATTAATCAATACGTCTAAACTACGGAATATTTGTTGTGGTGACAGGCTGGTAGTAGTTAATTCGTATGAAATTTGTAACTTTACTTGTGGTGGCGGACGCACACGGAATACTTGCGTTGTCTAGACGGCCTTTTCTTCGGTTTGTGCTATTGTATCGTATTTTCGTTCTGTCATTGATGTATCTAGCAATTTATAAGATTAAATATTACTAATGATTTATTTTTAACTGTGTATGCTGTTTTTAATGACACCCCTAAGAATTGTTCGTTTTTTGTGGACGGCCCGTTATTAATTTTCTAGTTTTGCTGCGTCTTGGCGTTTCTGTTACCGCTATGCATGGCAGTTTGGCACTTTTCTTGTTGAAGTAATTATTATGGGATCTCTCACAGCTCTGGAAATTTCTGTTTTTTGATAGTCTGATCTGAAGTTATTTGTATGAAATACGCAATTTTGGTATTGATGACAGGCTCTCACGAATTATTCTCGTAGTGTGCATGGCCGTTTGTATATTTTCTGCTACTGCAGAATCGTGCCGTTATAAACTGTAGCCTAACCCGATTACATTGGAAGCCAACAGTCTAGTTGTGAGTTGGCGAATCACATGAGCTAGAAAGCAAAGAAACTGATTGTGGTAACAGACTGATCTGTAGCACAGCCAGAAATCTACTTTACATAAATTCAACTGTTTGAAAACCACGAAAACTACATGTGTTGAAAGACTTACTTGTCTGTATTAGGTATACGAGTTCTGTCTAAAAAGATCCGACCTCTGATTTTCCCACGCAAAATAGAGACGATAGCGCGGCGCCACTGTACACAGTAAAGGAAGAGACCTTTACGCGCGTGCGTGAATTTTGTCCCCGCCTTCCTGCGCGTCAGTCGCTGCATGTAGGTCGCTGAGTGAGGTGCTACACAAAGTGGTCGTCGGATTACCGATGCTCTCAAGATGACTGAACGTGTTGAGAAAAGATACTGCATCAAATTTTGTCAAAAGCTTGGTGTTTTCAAAGTGAATCAATTCGTAACATTCAGCAGGTGTTTGGAGAAGATGCGATGTGTGTAACACAAATTAAGGAGTGGTTCAACCGATTAAAAAATGGCCGCACATCAGCGGAGAGTGACCAGTGTTCTGGCAGGCCCCAAACTGCTCGGAGTGAAGCTGTTGTTGAGAGGGTGCAAAATTTAGTGATCGCAGATCGTCGTTTGACCGTGTGGAAGATTGCCCAAGAGGTTGGAGTGAGTAAAGATTCTGCACATGCAATTTTGCTTGATGATTTGAACATGCACCGAGTGGCTGCGAAATTCGTGCCAAGTTGTTGTCACCGGTACTAAAAGACCTCCGTTTTGACGTTGCGGAGAACCTTCTGGACACCCTACACTGATCCTGGGTTTCTGAACACTGTGATTAGTGGAGATGAGGCCTGGGTGTACGGTTACGCCCCGGAGAAAAAAGACAGTGGTCGCGATGGAAGCACCCCGAGTCTCCAAGGCCGAAGAAAGTGCGGCAGGTTCGAAGCAAAATCAAAGTGATACTGACTGTCTTCTTTGATGCCCGTGGAATTGTGCATCGCGAATACGCACTGGAAGTACAAACAGTGACAAAGGAGTACTATCAAGATGTTCTCCGGCGAATCCGTGACGCAGTTTGGCGCAAAAGACCAGACATGTGGACGGCGAAAAAGTGGCAACTGCATCACGACAACCCTCCCGCACACTCATCCCACTTGATCCAAAATTTCTTGCCCAAATATGGAATTACAGCCGTTCGCCAAACTCCCTACTCTCCAGACATGGCTCCCTGCGACTTCTGGTTGTTTCCAAATAGAAGACACCACTGAAAGGTTCGCGTTTTGAGAGTAGAGAAGAGATAATGCGGAACACGACGACAGTGTTGAACACTATTCCAAAAGAAGACATCTAGAGGTGTTTCCGACAGTGGAAGGATTGGTGGGCTAAGTGTGTGCAAGCACAAGGGGCCTACTTTGAAGGGGATTCGAAATATTTTTTCTGGCCAATGGTCAGATACATTTTAGATAGCCCTTTTACATTGTCGAAGGAAACGAATGCTAAAATGAAAGTGATGGTACCGTAATATTTGCTCTAGTTGATCTGTATCGTATTACAAGATTTTTGTTTCACTTTGCAACAACCTAATTACATGACTGATTTTTCTCGATATTTAGACGACTTAATGGAATAAAATATCTGTTGACGTTGTTTATGAACGAATATTATCGTTGGCTAAGGACAACGTACAGAGTACTGAACGTATTCAGTTCGTTGGTTGTCATGCTAATTTGGCTATTAGTTCCCAGTACATCTAGATTCACGAGGTATCCGTTGTCAGAAATATTTCGGGGTTTCCGAATACTGTGTGAGCTACATTTATTGCCGAAACAAATTATATTTCCAAGAATATGTTGGCTACTTATATAGGACCGATTTGTTGTGTTTACCTTCTATCATTCATCGCAGGGGCCATCGTTAACAATAGCAGACTTTGGAAGACTCCGTGGCATTGTAAGTTCACTTTTAGTTTGCAGTACTTCTATTGTGTGATAGCTTTCACCTCTTTCGCTTAGTAGTAAGTTGTTTTCAGCTACATGGACAATATTTTAAAAAATGTCCGTCGATTTCTATACAATTAGTATCCATTTCTTAATTTACAGTTTCTGTACCAATAGTGATGCGAACGGCCTTGCCGCAGTGGCGACAGCGGTTCCCGTCAAATCACCGAAGTTAAGCGCTGTCGGGCTGGGCTAGCACTTGGATGGGTGACCGACCGGTCTGCCGAGCGCTGTTGGTAAGCGGGGTGCACTCAGCCCTTGTGAAGCAAACTGAGGAGCTACTCGGTTGAGAAGTAGCAGGTCCAGTCTCGGAAACCGACGTATGGCCGCGAGAGCGGTGTGCTGACCACATGCCCCTCCATATCCACATCCTATGGGCTGAGGATGTCACGGCGGCCGGTCGGTACAATTGGGCTTTCATGGCCTGTTCGGGAGGAGTTTAGTTGTCGGTTATGATTCGACCTACCGCCTAACAGGTTGTCTGAAATATTAGGAAATTGGTACTGAAATCTTATCATAAAAACTGACGGAAACTAACCTAACCTAACCTAACCTAACCTAACCTAACCTAATTGCAATACCGAAAAATAATTAACCTAGAGTAATGAAATTTCGGTAATACTTTTGTGTAGGTAACGTATTTAAGTGATTGTCATTGTAAGACAACAAGTTATTGTAAGCGCGAGATAAGCTATTGCAAATAGGAAATGCCGGTACATTAATAATTGGCGTAACCGCTAGAATGTTGAATGGAGGCATGCAAACGTGCATGCATTGGGTTGTACAGATGCTGGCTGTCAGTTTGTGGTATGGAGTTCCGTGACTGTTGCACTTGGTCAGCCGGCCGGTGTGGCTGAGCGGTTCTAGGCGCTTCAGGCTGGAACCGCGCGACCGCTACGGTCGCAAGTTCGAATCCTGCCTCGGACATGGATGTGTGTGATATCCTTAGGTTACTTAGGTTTAAGTAGTTCTAAGTCTATGGGACTGATGACCTCAGCTGTTACGTCCCATAGTGCTTAGAGCCATTTTAACCATTTTTTGCACTTGGTCGGTCGATACAGGGACGAGTATTGCTGGTTGTGGGTGGAGCTCTGGACTCCATCTGACAAACACACGGACGTCACTGGCTCGAACACAGAAACGGCTTTCATTAGACAACACAACAGACATCCACCCAGCCCTGCACTCAGGTCTCACTTGACACCACTGAAGTCGCAAACTGTGTTGGTTTGGCGTCACTAAAATACACGCTTCTCGTCGTCTGGCTCGGAGCTGTCCTTGAAGTTACCGATTGGTAACACTTTCTTGTATCACTGTCGTGCCAATTGCTACTCAAACTGTTGCTGCAGGCGCAGTACGGTGCGTCGGAGCCATACGCCGAACACGATGGCCTTCCCTCTGGGTAATGCCTCGTTGCAGTTCTGAGTTCGTCCATCGCACATTCTCGTGACCACCGCTGCCAGCAATCATATACAGTGGATACATTCCTTCCATATCGTTCTGCACTATGGCAGAAGGAACATCCAGTCTCTCTTATCCTAATAACACGGTCTCGTTCAATCTCCGTGAAGTGTTGTGTCTCTGTCGCCTTAAAGGCATTCTTGACTAACATCAACTCACCACGTCAAATCTCAAAGGTAACTAACGCTCACGACCGTTACAGTGTGTATTTAAAGGAAACCTGATTAGCATCCTCATAGTGGCACTACTAGCACCGCTCTTGTGAGACAGGCACAATATTTGAATAGAGTAACCTTTCAGATACAGAAACACGCCTACCTACTTCGTTTCTGTCTCACAACTCCTTCTTTTTTGTCAGTGTATATATAACTGAAGTATATTTTCGAATAAGTTCCGCTTTTACGAGAAAGATTTATTTCCAATTCGTGCTTTAGGTTCTGACGTCCATTATAGCGGCAGGGCATGTTTCTACGATATTCGATTCAGTTTTCTTTCTGTTGCTGTAGTTATTTCTTACAGCATTCATTACAATATTCGTGATTCGAAGTATTTTTTTCCCAAAGTGGTAAACCTTCTTACTAAAAACTGTGCAGTGCAGGGTAGCCGCGCGATGTGAGGCGAATTGTCCCGGTCCGCGCTGCTTCCCTCGGCGGAGGTTCGAGTCCTCCCTCGGGCATGGGTGTGTGTGTGTGTGTGTGTGTGTGTGTGTGTGTGTGTGTGTGTGTGTGTTTGTGTCGTCCTTAGCGTAAGTTAGTTTACGTCATATTAACTAGTGTGTAAGCTTAGGAACCGATTACCTTAGCAGTTTGGTCCCATAAGACCTTACCACAAATTTCCAAATTATTTTAAAAATTGTCTTCCTTTAGGTTACATTCACTCAATCGGCAAATACGACGTGACAGTTTGCCCATTATTTAAGACGTTTGTTGCGTGTTTCCTACGTCAGTCGCCAAAGCCAACGACTGGTACCTAACCTTCCTCTTTATAGCAAAGCAAGTTCGTTGCCTCAAACAAAAATTTAAAGAAAAATATTAATATGTTTTGTATGTGTGTGTGTGTGTGTGTGTGTGTGTGTGTGTGTGTGTGTGTGTGTGTGTGAAGGTGAACAAATTCTGCCGCATAAAATTTTTGAAATTTTTGAAAACATAGTCAGCGATCTTAAAATTTATTAAAATTAAAATTTAAAACAGTCTTGATTTTTATATTAAGCTGACGCTTGTTTTATCATTAGTATTTTACAACTATGTTTTTTTAACTATCTGTATGTCATTTTTATAATGGTTCTTATTTGAAAAACTACAGCATGTAAACTGTCACTTCACACTTTGCTAATTTTCATTTTGTTATCCATATATTTCTATCAAAGGATGCTAGTCGTCGCTTATTTTTGATGTCCACTTTATACTTTGCCATAACGGTATTAGGCACCTGGTTCCCACCAATCACCAATCACTTTCATTAGCATCCTGTTCCCAATATTTGAAGCTGACACAGACAATTTCTTGTGAACAGATTTTAGAAGAAAATGTAATTTTAAGCTGATTTTAAACCTATAATTTTATCCTTTTATGACGTATAATTTTGTCATAATGACGAATAGTATGCTGTATTGACAAAGGCGTCAAATTCTGTCAATTATAACCTTGTTACAGCATCATTGACTGTCACAGTGAGAATAAGACGCTATTTCCATAGCAACCGCCGATATATCTATGCAAACACTGTTTTCGTGGTCGAAATGTCAACCCTTGAGACATCATTATTAGTACACAATAATCTCCGATCGTCTGATGCTTGCCTCACCGGGCTAGGACGCCGTTTCTACGGCAACTATCGATGCACCTTAGTAACATCGTTCCCCTGTTATTACAGAAATGTTGGTGTGGTTCCGCCATAGTACAGTTATTTTCATGGCGCTGACATCAGAAGAGAGCAAAATTAACCGTATTTCTATGGCATCGTATAACCGTAACATGCGACGTATATCCCCCTAGTACAATCTTTGACAGCACCACTAACGTCCACAGCGGAACAGGACGCCATTTCCATGATAACCCTCGATTATCCACGTAAACACTGGGGTAACGACATTCTTTGCCGCAGATTTGTAGTTCTGAGTTTAGAGGTCAGCACACTCTAAGCCTTATTCCATACCAATGAACCATTTTAATAGTATAATTTATATTAATTGACGCATAATTATCAATAATTGACATTACGATGTATTTCAACTGCAACTGTTCCTTCATAGTTATGTGTTAAGTTAACTAATGATGAACGTGTTTTCTAATTGGCTACTTACGATGTCATACTCAGAAGGGTGGGTGTGACCAGCCCTATTAACACCCGTTCCCTCCTTGCACAGTCAGCAGTTACACGAGAGCCGAGGGTTGACGGAACTCCTCTAGCAGTGTCCATCCACCGCTCAGGGTGGCTGTTACTCAACTACTGTTTTATTATAATGTTAATGTCGAAATGCAGTAGCACCACACCCTCAAAGATTGCATTCACTATAGGTTCCCTCAAACACCTCCATTTTCCTGCATTTATTATTTCTGTTTATCTTACTGATATTGCTTAAGTTCCTTATATATTCTGTAGTTACATTGTTAATTGTCTCTTCTTTCGATTGGTTTGTTTATCACACTCCATGTTTCATACCTCCTGATGTAGGCTTGTCTAGTACTAATTTCATTTTATTTTATTAGTTTTGTTTATTAAAAGAAACTTACGTGGGAAGGCTATTAATATTTTGTGTTAAAGGTTTACCTGTTTGCTCTATTGTTATTTATGAACTGTTCAATTTTTACTTTTTCATTGCATTACCACAACACTGTCAAAGATGTTACGTGGTTCGCAAACATTGTTAACTTCTATGGTGATAATAATCAGTAAATGTCTGAAGATGGCCTTGTAAGCCGAAAACCGGTTAACAATAAAAGTAATATTGTAGAACAAAAGCAAACTAGTTCTTTTCATTTATTGTAATGTTGTTCTACAAAGAACCGACGGAAGATTCTGTTAACATAATTTATTACTATTTATTTTATCTTTATATATATAATTCTACCGTACGTGTGTATGTCACTGAACTCATCCTAAACGGCTGGACCGATTTGAATGAATATTTGTGAATGCATTCAAGTGGGGGCCTGGAAATTTTACATTCTCAAATCAGCACGGTATGTGGCGTTGCATTTTTCTGTGCAATATTGAGCGTATTATATTCAGATGTAAGTTACGTGAATACGATTTCGTTTATTTTTCGACATTTTAATTTGAGTTCATCATATTAAGTGTGATTCGTTACTTTGACATTTTAATCTTTCATTACGGTGTCTTTAGATATTTCAGGTGTCGCATATCAGTGAATATTAAGTGTATTATATTCACATATACGTTACGTACATAAAACAATGCCACGTCTTCGTGGACGAGGAGGAAATATTGGTCGACGGACTCAGAATTCATAATTAGTCCAGAACCGTCGGTTAAATAGATCGGCAGAAGATTGGTGACGGACAATGAAAATTTAAGAAACCAGGCTGCAATCAGACGTGCTAATGAAAGTCAAGAGCAACGCAACGAACCCCTTCGAGCTAATGCATTGAGACAAAGACTGGCCTGTCAACGAGTCACCGACACATTCAGAACACATGAACAACAGCGTTTGCACGTGTATCGCGCATTGACACGTGCATCACTTCTTCGCCTTTCGTTTGAATATGAGTCGGACATCGACTGTTCGTCACATTCACAAATAGTAATCAGTGCTATGAACAAACAATGCCAACACTGTCATGCACCCAAATGCAAAGGTGAATCGGCCGGTTTCTGCTGCGCGTCTAGAAAAGTTGTATTGCCACCATTGAATTCGCCTCCAGAACCATTGAAAACACTATTGGCTGAAGCTACATCTCAAGCTAAATTATTTTTGCGTAAAATTCGCAAATTCAATTCGTGCTTTCAAATGACATCATTTGGAGCAACAAAAATCGTTCAGAATGAGGATGGTCGCAATTTCCAATCAACGTTTAAGATTCAGAGCCAAGTGTATCATCAAATTGGTTCTTTAATGCCGATGCCTGCTACCGATTCAAAATTTCTGCAAATCTACTTCATGGCTGATGAGGAGCAGTAAATAAAGGCACGCTCCCAGTACCATATTGAGCAGATGGAGGAGCCAGAAATTATGTGTATTTTAGAATCGTTTTTACAGAATCACAACCAGTTGGTCCAGTTTTTCAATACCGTTTCAAACAGACTGCAAAACGACAACTATACGATCGTCATCAAAGCAGGCAAAGTACCATCTCGGCAGCACGCGGGCCGATGTAATGCACCGACCATTAATGAAGTTGCAGTTGTTATGGTTGGCGACGCATTTGAACTTCGAGATATACGAATCCAACGCAGAGATATCACAGTGCATAAGATTGAAGATAGTCATCGCTCTTACGACGCTTTGCTTCATCCATTGATATTGTGGGAAAGAGAAGACTGATATCATTTAAATTTCAAACAAAGAAATCCAGCAACAGGTACAATCTACAAATGTCATTGCCTAATATTTTATTTTTATGCACGATTAATTTCTTTTTGTTTTACTTATATTTTTACTTTGCAGGTGCAGAAACCAGCAAGAAAGTGAGCGCGATGAACTTCTGGCATATCGGTTGATGATTCGTGCCAATGAAGACAATAATGTTCTCCGATGCCGCCAGCTGTTTCATCAATATATCGTTGATATGTATGCGAAAATTGAAAGTGAGCGATTACGATACATCAGGTATAATCAAGTGAAACTTCGAGCTGAGGAATACGTTCATTTGCGTGATGATTTCCGATATGCCACTCATTCATTTTAGTATGCCCTCACCTAATCGCCCAGCAACAGACATCATTAATAGCGAGATTCAGCGCGAACAACAGTTAAATACGGTCTGCTTAACTACTTTCGTTGAAAATAATGAGCAGCTACTCACTGATGAACAAAAGAATGTATACGATGGAATTAATTTGTCAATTGCAGCAGAGCAAGGTGGATTCCTTTTTTGGACGCACCAGGTGGCACTGGATAAGCGTTTCTCATCTCACTAATACTTGCACGCATTCAATCACAAAATCATATTGCATTAGCAATTGCTCCATCAGGTATTGCAGCCACTTTGCTCGATGGAGGACGGACTGCACATTCAGCACTTAAGTTACCGTTGAACATTCACACGAATCCAGATGTAGTGTGCAACATAAAAAAGCATTCCGGTATGGCAAAAGTTTTGTAAAAATGCAAAATTATTATCTGGGATGAATGCACTATGGCCCACAAGCATATTGGAAATCAGTATGCAAATATCTTCAATCTTTATTAGCGCCTCGTTATATATTTCAGGCGAAAAATCGATATTGGGATCTTGATCATCGATCCGAATGCGATGCAGAATGTCGTAGCTCATGGAATCTTCATATTTGTCCCAGAGAACAGAAGCTTTAGATGGATGACATGTCGTCAGTAACATGGCCAATAATTGGCGAATTTGATGAGGAGAGGAACTCAGTGCTGCATCTGCAAGTGTATTATCCCAGTGGTTGTCATCTTCCAGCAAATGTAATTCGCGACACGCATCATTATATGTGTCGTACAAAATGCCATTGACTGTTCGCTAGTATTGGAAGGACGTCGGTCCAGGAACATTAACCAACAATAAACGCAAGAAGAAACATTCACGTTGTTTTGGATGGACTGTGTATAATCGGCCTAATGTATTTCCCATAAATATGCCGTTTTATCCTTCAACCAGAACACCTCGCTTTCGTGGTTCCCACTTATTTGACTGTTTGTTCCATATGAAATATCGTGGCACATCAGTATACATTAATGTCCTTGCGAATTGACTGGGAATACCTGGTCGATGAATAGTTCGAATAACTCAGTTAATGTGATTTTGGGGCAATTGATGAACATTGTAGAGCAGTCTCTTCCGTGTAATAAACACGCTGTCCATTTTCAAGGTGCACGGCCAAATGTGTATCGGAAAACCCGAAGCCGGCCGGGGTGGCCGAGCGGTTCTAGGCGCTACAGTCTGGAACCGCGCGATCGCTACGGTCGCAGGTTCGAATCCTGCCTCGGGCATGGATGTGTGTGATGTCCTTAGGTTAGTTAGGTATAAGTAGTTCTAAGTTCTAGGGGACTGATGACCTCAGAAGTTAAGTTCCATAGTGCTCAGAGCCATTTGGAAAACCCAAAATACGCCAAACTGCTTCATTGCTGCTGATGTATCGGCCCATTTGATACCGTGCTATTTCATCGTTTTAGTTAACATTCTGAACAGCAAATACAGCCATATCACTGCCCTTATGGACATATTTGTCTATATATTTTCTGAACTTCACCGAAATGCAGAGCTCAATGTTTATGTGTGCTTTGTAGATTTTACAGAGCAAGGGTGAATACGGAACCACCCAGTAATCGTCAATGTCAACTGTTGTACCGTTTGAGATGCGTAATTGATGTGATTGACCACCATGGTCAATGTCTCTACGACGATACAATGGGTAACCATCGATATTAGTGATTGAATCATTTATACAATTTTTTGGAACACGTTTCGTACATTTTCCATTGTCCATGCACGGCGCCGTCATGTTTATGGCACCGCATGGACCAGGGATCATGTTAGCGGTAACAATCTCAAACAATTCTTGATCGATATTCCGATCCGGAATTTCTGCTGGGATAATTTTATCAATTTCTTCAGACTGTATTTTGTCGACCAAGCAAATATAAATATGCGCGTGTGGCAAACCTTGTTTTTGCCATTCAACAGAATACAACCAGCAACGTGATTTGCCAAATACAGAGGTATGTATAATCAAGTTCATCAACGATTTTAACTTTTGTCTGAAGACACATGCCGTGATATCGTGCCCATCTACTGCAGTTTGACCTGGCAATAACGCAATTTTAATTTCATCGCATTTTGGATTACACGTAAATGTAATGAACAAACTTGGTCGTTCGTACGTCCGCATTAAAGTCATGGCATCTTGAATATATTCTTGAATACGACGTGGGCTATCAGTGTATGATGATGGAAGAATATATGAAGTACCGATGTCGTTAATATTAGCTATTCCATCTACGTTATCAACAATCGCATCACGCAAATGAACGTATTCCTCAGCTCGAAGTTTCGCTTGATTATACCTGATGTATCGTAATCGCTCACTTTCAATTTTCGCATACATATCAACGATATATTGATGAAACAGCTGGCGGCATCGGAGAACATTATTGTCTTCATTGGCACGAATCATCAACCGATATGCCAGAAGTTCATCGCGCTCACTTTCTTGCTGGTTTCTGCACCTGCAAAGTAAAAATATAAGTAAAACAAAAAGAAATTAATCGTGCATAAAAATAAAATATTAGGCAATGACATTTGTAGATTGTACCTGTTGCTGGATTTCTTTGTTTGAAATTTAAATGATATCAGTCTTCTCTTTCCCACAATATCAATGGATGAAGCAAAGCGTCGTAAGAGCGATGACTATCTTCAATCTTATGCACTGTGATATCTCTGCGTTGGATTCGTATATCTCGAAGTTCAAATGCGTCGCCAACCATAACAACTGCAACTTCATTAATGGTCGGTGCATTACATCGGCCCGCGTGCTGCCGAGATGGTACTTTGCCTGCTTTGATGACGATCGTATAGTTGTCGTTTTGCAGTCTGTTTGAAACGGTATTGAAAAACTGGACCAACTGGTTGTGATTCTGTAAAAACGATTCTAAAATACACATAATTTCTGGCTCCTCCATCTGCTCAATATGGTACTGGGAGCGTGCCTTTATTTACTGCTCCTCATCAGCCATGAAGTAGATTTGCAGAAATTTTGAATCGGTAGCAGGCATCGGCATTAAAGAACCAATTTGATGATACACTTGGCTCTGAATCTTAAACGTTGATTGGAAATTGCGACCATCCTCATTCTGAACGATTTTTGTTGCTCCAAATGATGTCATTTGAAAGCACGAATTGAATTTGCGAATTTTACGCAAAAATAATTTAGCTTGAGATGTAGCTCCAGCTAATAGTGTTTTCAATGGTTCTGGAGGCGAATTCACTGGTGGCAATACAACTTTTCCAGACACGCAGCAGAAACCGGCCGATTCACCTTTGCATTTGAGTGCATGGCAGTGTTGGCATTGTTTGTTCATAGCACTGATTACTATTTGTGAATGTGACGAACAGTCGATGTCCGACTCATATTCAAACGAAAGGCGAAGAAGTGATGCACGTGTCAATGCGCGATACACGTGCAAACGCTGTTGTTCATGTGTTCTGAATGTGTCGGTGACTCGTTGACAGGCCAGTCTTTGTCTCAATGCATTAGCTCGAAGGGGTTCGTTGCGCTGCTCTTGACTTTCATTAGCACGTCTGATTGCAGCCGGGTTTCTTAAATTTTCATTGTCCGTCACCAATCCTCTGCCGATCTATTTAACCGACGGTTCTGGACTAATTAAGAATTCCGAGTCCGTCGACCAATATTTCCTCCTCGTCCACGAAGACGTGGCATTGTTTTATGTACGTAACGTATATGTGAATATAATACACTGAATATTCACTGATATGCGACACCTGAAATATCTAAAGACACCGTAAAAAAAGATTAAAATTTCAAAATAACGAATCATATTTAATATAATGCACTCAAATTAAAATGACGAAAAATAAACGATATCGTATTCACATACCTTACATCTGAATATAATACGCTCAATATTGCACAGAAAAATGCAACACTACCTATCGTGCTGATTTAAGAATGTAAATTTTCCAGGCCCCCACTTGAATACATACACAAAAATTCATTCAAGTCGATCCAGCCGTTTAGTTGCAGTATAGATACATAACCTAGATGCCGACTGCAGCGCCATCTTCTTGGCTGATTTGTGAATATATATCATTCAGGCCCCAACTTGAATGCATTCACAAATATTCATTCAAATCGGTTCAGCCGTTTAGGAGAAGTTCAGTGATATACACACGCACAGTAGAATTGCATATATAAAGATTATAGCGTCTTTATTACTTTGGCAATATATCTTTACAGAGTCTGAAGATGACTTTTATGGATTCGAAACCGGTCACTCACTCCTATAAAAATATTTTAACGAGATTGCGATCAAGACTGATTTAAATTTTAATTTTAATAAATTCTCTCGCACTTGAAATTAGAAGTCTGCAGTGTGTGTGTGACGTCTTAGGTGCTAAGTATGGATTGTATGTGGTTTGTTTTCATTTTTGGTGTCTGCAGCTCGTGGTCTCGCGGACGCGTTCTCGCTTCCCATATACGGTGTTCCGGGTTCGATTCCCGGTGTCAGGGATTTTCACCTGCCTCGAAATGACTGGGTGTTTATGTTGCCCTCATCATTCACGAAAGTGGCGTGATTGGACTGAGCAGAGTTTGAAAATAAGCTGATGACGAACAGTGCCATAAGGCCATTAACAGTTTTGTAGCATTTGCTTAGTACTTGACTTATTTGATAATTTCATTTTAGCATTTCAACTTGGGGTGACCCTTGTTGTTTTTAAGTATCATCTTACTCTCACGCATTTCAAGTGTAACATTCAACCGTATATTTCCTCATTGTAAAAGGTTTAATTTTTGTGTTAAATGAATTTCTGTTCTAGTTTACTTTTTGGTATCATCAGTTTTCCACTTCCAAACTAGCTCCATACCACTTCAATGGTACGTTGCTGTTATCTCACTGAAGCACAACTCCATCCGAGGAAACAGAGGACTGCATTGTGGAGCTGGGACAATGCTCGCAGGTTGCATTGAGCCGTCGTCTTATCAATACACCGACATAGTGGGCGAAGCAAGTAATGCCCCTGCAGCTTGTGGCGGCCATCTTGCCGCTCTGCAAACCAATTGAGATATTGCAGGGGACTGTGTCCGCCCATGCTAACGTGTTCAGAATACAGGTTCAACTCAATTATCTAGCCAATCGGCTGAAAGATCTCGCCTTGTTTAGTATTGGCACTTGGCGGAAGGCTTAGCCATTTGAAACTCGAGAGTAGCTTGACGATAATGAGGCTTCTGTTCCTGGGAAGGATGATCAACAACAGTTGTTAAGAGTCGACTAGGTGTGACCAGGTAGAAGGGTGGAAACTCTTTACCAAACTGCCCAGCCCCCTCTATGGTGCAATGGATCACCAGCTTCTCTATTGGCACTAATGAACAAGTGGTAAACTTATCATGGTAATCTGTACCCTTGAAAGACCAAATTGCTATCTTGCACCTTTCCGATTCAGTAATGTTTCAATTTTTCGGCCCATTAAGTCATGGGAAGCTAAGTATAAGATTTTCGGAAGCCATTGGCGTGGGTGAAACATTAAGTGCGTTCCGACGGAAATTGTTACAAGAAAATTTGCCAATTCGATGTTGTAATGACGTAGCGAATCGATATTTTTACCACGTTCAAGGACATGATGAAATTTTAAACAGTCCATGTTTATCAATCGTGGGTACGGGGCAGTGGCTGGTCAGATATCTACCAAAGAAATGCGTTCAAGTGTGTGTGAATGCCTAAGGGACCAAACTGCTGAGGTCATAGGTCCATAGACTTACCCACTACTTAAACGAACTTATGCTAAGAACATCACGCACACCCATGCCCAAGGGAGGAGTCGAACCTCCGGCGGGAAGGGCCGTGCAATCCTTGACATGAGGACTGAAACAGCCAGGCCACTTCGTGTGGCTATTTACCAAAGAAAAATAGCCAAACAGGGATTTCTTTTCAGAAGCTATTTTGCTTAGACGACCAGCTTCGTCAATTATTTTAACTGGGAGGACCGTCTCCTTGACGGGAATAACGCACGAAAACCCCGCTACAGCGTGACTCACCGAAACGCAGCACAGTGGAAATGAGTAAACACCGACGAAACAGCTCTCCATCGAATGTGAAGATGGGAAGTACCATACACCTTCAGTGAGTGGCAAAGTAGTTAAGCATACTATGGCGAAATTCGATGCCTTGAATGCGGAAAAAATAGCCGATTTCGAAGACATTTTGAGTGAGATTTCGACCGTGCTGAATGTCAAAAGAGTGTCTCCAGTCATCTCCTCTTCTGTAAAAAACAAAATGTGGCCCGTAGTACTATCAAGGTTACTGCTAGAAGGGCAGATAGAGGCTCTCAACGTAGAGAATATCAGATTGGGACAGCAGCTAGAGGTGCTTAGCTCGGCAAAATTGTTATAAGAATCACAGTCTGATGAAGCTCCTCGCCAACCAAGACTTGAGGGATAAATAGATATGCTCAAGAAGGAAAATTAGAGGCTACGGAAATGAATACTTGTGTTGTCAGCTAGAAAATTTCCCAAATGCCAAGGAGAAGATTAACGACTTAGAGACAGAACTGCAGAAATTACGAGAACAATAAACTTCTTAAACCCGAAAGCAGAACCTCCTCCCATACCGCAAACAAAGAAATAGAGCAAAACTGAGGTGGAAATAGAACAGGCTAATGAAAAGCAGGCCACGACCTTATGTTTTAGGCCCACTATCAACCAAACTACAAAGGAAGTAGCAGAAATCATAACCACCCAAATAGAGTCTAAATGGAAGTTGAGAATTGAAGCGATCAGAACAACACAAAGTGTGGTAAGCGTCGAGAAAGGAATGAAAGAAGATTGCAGGTAACTGTTGGTGAAGGCAGAGACAGTCGAGAACATCAAGTGTGAAGAAACACACAAATTAAACTTGTAAGACATCGTAAATGAAGAAGTGCTTGTTTAAGAGGTCACAATTTTTTTGTTAGCAGAAGAGCCAACACCGTGTTACCAGTGGAGGCCGAAATGCACGCGTTTTAGCTCACGCAGGCTGGCGTGAGAAGGGAAGAACTATACTGACGTGAGGTCTGGAACATGAAAGGAATGAGAATTCAGAAAGCGGACGTAATTAGTATGATACTTAACTTTAATCTATTAATGATGAATGTCGCTCTTGACGGTACATGATTCGCAATATTATCTGTTCAGAATACATTCTTGAATATAGTAATTATAGTAACTGAATATGGCGCTTTGCTAGGTCGTAGCAAATGACGTAGCTGAAGGCTATGCGAAACTGTCGTCTCTGCAAATGAGAGCGTATGTAGACAGTGAACCATTTCTAGCAAAGTCGGCTGTACAACTGGGGCGAGTGCTAGGGAGTCTATCTAGACTAGACCTGCCGTGTGACGGCGCTCGGTCTGCAATCACTGATAGTGGCGACACGCGGTTCCGACGAATACTAACGGACCGCGGCCGATTTAAAGGCTACCACCAAGCAAGTGTGGTGTCTGGCGGTGACACCACAACAATAACATTTAAGACGGGCACAAAAGGAAGAAGCACCACAGACTTGGTCCTGGAAGTGAAACAAAAAGTTTGAACTTTTTATTGAAAATGGAAAGAATTTTTATTATTTTCCAGGACCTGGCTGTGGAAGAATATGCTGCTGTGACAAAATAATTCAAATGTTGTGACTTGGGGCTTTCTGCCAGAGGTACAAATTGTCTGTGCAAAGTGTGGTGGAGTAGGCCATACAAAGGCGGAGTGCAGAAGGTCTCCTGTTGGCTGCATCACACGCAAATATCGAAATAGAACCTGCAACAAAGGAGGAGGAACGGATTGCCTTCTTACAGAACACTGTATGATCGACAAATCGCCAAAACTGAATATGAATAATCCCAATCACAGTTATAAAATGATGAGGAAACTACAGCTTAATGTGATAAGAAGTACACTTGCGAGTAATGAATTACCAAACATTATGGGCGAAGAAAACATAGATGTATCGTGACTGCTGGAACCCTACTCACATAGTGATAAGCGAGTATGTCTCCCTAATAATAAAAGAGCAATAACAGGAGGTACAAAACCAATTATTGTGGAAGCCATAGATACAGCTGTTACAAAAATTGCGCAGTTATGCGCCAGCCACACATTAGTAGTGAAGTTAGCGAATGATAATGACATCTGGATAATAGTCGCCTTGTATGCTCAGTACTTCCACGATATTCATCAGTACGTGGAATGGACAAAAGAGGCGGCAGAATATGCAAGAGATAAAAAGCTCGTAATAACAGTGGACATAAATGCGCGATCGACTTTATGGTATACGAACACCACAAATGGCAGAGGGTCAATCGTCAGTGAAACCATTGCCGAATTCAAGATGTATGTGCTTAATAAAGAAGGGCAACCCCCGGCCTTCAATACCAACAGACCACAGAACAATATCGATATTACACTGGCAAATGAAGGAGCGCTACCAACTGTGATGCATGAGAAATGCCAGACATAGTAGATAATGATCACAGTGTCATCATAATAGAACTCCAGATAATACTCGCCAGGCATGAGAAAGACGAGAAGTGTTTCAACCTGCAAAGAGCTAAGTGGATGAAACGTAAGCACTTAATTGAAGCAACGATTTAGACTCAGTAGAGGACAGCATCGACTATAGTAGTTCATATGATTACCCCGTCAGCACAAGAGGAAGCAAACCCTAGATTTAAAAATGGACATAGGACTAAAACAGCAAGGACGCACGAGCTCACACAGTATTATGTCGAGAATCGAGGAAGAAACGACCATTCTACCCAAGAGCAGCTACTATCCAGGAAAAATAATCCATATTGACAGAGTACAGAGAAGCAAAAGCCATTTACAGAGATAAGCTACTAGCAACAAAAAAGCAACATTGAGGTAATTATGTCCATACGCAGCTGACAGATAATATTGCGGAATGTCATATAAACTGTTAATAGAGAAGGTTAGATCTCCCCTTTTCCTGTAAACATTGAAGGAAGAAAATGGACTTAATTCAGAAGGATGGAGAAAAACAGCCGAATACTTGTTGTCCAAACTCCTCTCATATGATGATGTACCATCGGATCTACCAGTGCAAGAGCACTGCTGATTGTGTGACTGAAACAGTAACCTACCTTTTCGCGCAAGGTTCAAATGGCTCCAAGTACTATGGGACTCAATATCTGAGGTCATCAGTCCCCTAGACTTAGAACTACTTAAACCTAAGCGAACCTAAGGACATCACACACATCAATGCCCGAGGCAGGATTCGAACCTGAGACCGGAGCAGCAGCGTGGTTTAGGACTGAAGCATCTAGAACAGCTCGGCCACAGCGGCCGGCCAAGAAGATGTACCACGTGCGATATGAACAATCAAAAAGAAAAAGGGCACCTGGCCCAGACGGCATATATGCGAAGACACCTCACCATATCGCTCCACAAATAACATCTTTCTTAATAGGTGTTCTAAATGACGCACTAACTCAGAGAAAAGTGCCATCAACATGGAAAACGGCCAACAAAGAAATATAATGACAAAGTCTATTCAGATCCAAAGACGTACACTGTATGTCTCCTCAATATGCTGGCTAAGGTCCAAGAACGACTGTTACGTGATGGCTTACAGTCACATTGTGAATTCCATGACCACAACCAACTACAATTTGGGTTCCAGAAAAAGCTATCAACAGATGATACTATATACCGATTCCTAGGCCTCATTCACAGAATACGCAAGAAATATGTCACAGTGATACTCATAGATATTGAAGGTACCTTTGACAATATGTGGTGGCCTACACTGTTTGCACATATTAGAGATTTACGGGTGCTAGCATCTTTATATAAAAATCTGAGAGATTATTGTCAAGGAAGAGTAGCACAAAGGTGCGCAGGGTATCGCAGAATGTTGAAGAATGTGACCAAAGGATGCCCACAAGTATAAATCCTTGGTCCTGTATTCTAGGACATAACTCTAGAACCACTCTTGAACATTATAGAAGAAT
The DNA here is from genome assembly GCF_021461385.2 of Schistocerca piceifrons. NCBI lineage: Eukaryota > Metazoa > Arthropoda > Insecta > Orthoptera > Acrididae > Schistocerca > Schistocerca piceifrons. Next base: position 597,330,895 of record NC_060138.1, on the reverse strand, counting down.
ACTGATGGCATGGTAGTACATGCAGATAATCTACTAGTGGTGGTGTCAGCCAGTTCAAGTGATGGCACCGAGACAATAAGGTCGCTGTAGCCCCAAGTAAAACATTGTAGATCCTTGTGATAGGAAGCCTTCGAAGAAATCTGATCGTAATGCTTGGGAACCATAATACCGCCAGAAAAAGTATCACCAGGCACCTGGGAGTGCACCTGGATGATCAGCAATCGTTCAACAGCCACATACACCTAGAAACGTAGAAAGCAGTTAAAATTTTACATAAACTGGCTGGAATGAATACGTTCAGTATAGAATGCCACTGAAATACTATGTAGACAACAGTGAGCTTCACAGCGAGTACCTGGGCGCATTGGCTTCAGTTATCAACAAATGTTACGGCGGCCCATCGTAATCAGAGAAATGTTTTGTAACGAATAAGGGAGCTTTCGGCACGACGTCAATAGAGGCTCTATGTGTAGTATTAGGGACTTACCTAATTGACCTAAAAATGCGGTACAGAGCTGTAGTGAAAAAGGAAGATGTGTTTATATATTTTTCCCAGTTATCAGGGAATGTCTAAAAATGAAATACGCCGGTTCCAGCCGTGGGTATGATTCATTTCTTCACTGGCTACAGACCATATCCAACGCACCTAAACCGTGTGAATCTAAGACAATATAAGACAAGAAAGCAGTTGCGAATGCGGTGACCGTATCATCCCAGAACTGTATACTGCAACAAATATGAGCAGGAACGGCAACCAGAAATGGCTCACAATGATGTCAACTTGTCAATACGGGACCCCGAAAGGTGGAAATAACTCAACCAAATAGCTGACCACATTTCAAGAGCTCTCCAGGCTGAGTACAGAAGGGTAAGACCACATAGAGCACTGGTACCAAGAGCACAACATCAAGACTGCACAGATAGTAGCAGCCTGGCCAGGGAAGAAGTATTTTTTGTGCAGGTACCGGCATGAGAGTGGGATGTGTTCTGCAGAGGCAGAGCAGTCACTATTCCATAAATTCTGTTTGAGTAAAGATCGAGGATGTGGCTTGTAGGAGCTCATGGGGTCATACCCAGAAGTTCTCAAAGATAGGCTGCGGGTCACCGACTGAACTCAGTTCTTGCTGACGGATCAGGCGCCAGTACTGTACTAGCTGCACCTGTTGAAGACGAGAGAATTAAAAATGTTGATCAGCTTCTGGCTGACGATGTAATTCAACTTTCGGTCTCACCGTATGCATCGCCGATCCTTTTTGGTTCCAAAACCAACTGGGTAAGGTTACCGGCCAGTTGTAGGTAGCAAGACACTGAAAAGGTGAATCAAGAATCCATACCTTCATAATTTCTTTACTTCGTTTTCAGTTGTTCATTACTTCACCATTCTTGACCTGCATTAGACCTACCACCAGGTGACTCTCGTGTAGGAGTGCACGTCTTTTACTGCTTTCTGCATGAAACCTTTTTGAATATAACAGAGTTCTGTTCGGACTGATGTAAAATTTTAAATGTGTTTTGAACTATCTAGACGGCGTGGTTAAGTACAGCAAAAATCTCAGGGAACACATGGATCATATAGGTCACGTGGACTGTAAAACCAGTTAAGGTCAACCTGGCCTAAAATGAGATCTCGTTCGTTGGCCATCTTGTGTCCAGTAAAGGTGTGAGGGTCGATAAAGACATTCATCCGTGCTCCGAGCCCAAGGATAAGAATGATATGTAGGGATGGTGAATATTTTACGCCAACTCGTTCCCAACTATGCACAGCTGGCTGCCCCATTAACCAACTGCGGAGGAGGGTTGAGCATTTTCAGTGGGGTGATGCACACTGAAGGCAGCTTTGGCTAGTGCGGCCATTCTAGCGTACCATAATTTGATGGAGTTTATCGTTCTGGGAGTATAGCCGTTCTCCTACAAGACAAGGAAGGAGAAAGATAGCGTCTTCGTTATGTCTCTACGTCTTTATTCATGGTAGAAGGCAAATAGTCAGTCCACTAATTAGAAGCGTTAGCCATACTATTTGGACTAGAACGATGCAAATTTTTTTCTTGGACGCAAGTCATTCTGCTTAGAGATCGACAACCACCCTTAAATCCTCGGTGCTAGCTAGGCCACGGAAGACAGATGAGACAACGAGGTGGGCTGTGCCAGATATCCACCTGCTGTTTTAACATTCATCGTGTAACGGGCACGGATAAGTGAGTAACTGACGGCCGAATGTTCCAACACGAGTCAGAGACAGCGGATCTTCCGCAAGGTGAGGAAGAAGTGGCCTATTTTGGGACGGTCCTTAGAGAGATTCTGGGAATGTTTGGAGGGTTAGCCGAGAACCAAAATACTGGTCCTCCATTATGTACATTAAAACAACTGCTTAAAGTCGGAGAAGGATATTTTCTTAACAATGGATTACTTCGTTGTGAGGGAAAGGATTAAGATCTGTCTGCCCCAGAAGTGGATCCCTCCAATTTTAAATACATTCATTATTCTTTTTGGGAGGGCATTTGGGATTGTATAAGATCATTATAAGGATTGAAGAACACCTCGCATGGCCTACATCAAATGGCGATGTCTGTAGATTAGTGGCCAGAATTAGTGGCCAGTGAGAAAAATGCTTGAGAGCGGAACGTAACCCCAGCACCTTGTCAAGGCAGCTTAGCTCTGAAAGGGAGGCGTACCCTTTGGGCAATATATTCATTTAATATCTTTGTCCATTACCCCTATCCAAATAACGTAATCGGAATGTGTTGGAGGTGGTGGATGCATTCTCCCATTTTGTACACATGAAAATATGGGGTCATGCTCGACTAGCTATATTGAATTGACTTGCTGGAAGATGTGGGAGTTATAGGTCCGCGTTTACCGAGGATTTATGACCGATTTGTTGGGCCGAGCAAAGCTGGATGCCGGTGGCGTCGTCTGTGGATTGTTCCTAGCGCCTATACGGGGGTTGGAGTTTAACTGTCAGCTGCTCGACCGTTGGAGGGAGCGGGCCTGCTCCGGGAACTGGTGTGTGTCCATAATTTGGAGTATATGGCGAGACGTTTTCTCTATGTGTGACCCACTGTATCCTGATTTCTTTCGGGCCTTCTGCTTACGAGGGATGTCCAGAAAGTAAGTTCCGGTCGGTTGCGAAATGGAAATTACAGTGAAAACTAGGAACGTTTTATTTGCAACAGTTAGATACACCTTCCACCTACTTCTCTACATAGTCGCTGCTCCAACTTTGAGTTTTGTCGTAGTGTTGTATCAACTTTCCAATATCCTCGTCGTAGAAAGCAGCCGCCTGTGCTTTCGGCCAGTTTTCTGCACTGGTCTGCAGCTCGTTTTCTGTGGAAAATTTTTGTCTTCATAGCCAGCGGTTCTTGTGAGCAGAGATGAGACTCAGGGGGAGCCAATTACGGAATGTATTGTGGATGATCAAACACTTCTCATCGGAAAGGCTGTAGGAGCGTCTTCATTGCCCCTGCAGTGTGCGGCCGAGAATTGGCATGAAGAAGGAACTGTTCGATTGTTGTGTTATGTGGGCTGCCTGACACAGGTGAAATCTCTAACCAGGCCCTCCTACTTGATGGGAGATGTTATTCCCTGCACGTCTTTACGTGCTCACTGTTCACTCAGAACTGAAAAGAGCGACGCGATACGATCGACGGGCATACTAGAGACACTGCCCAACACATCTGTGCAAACCTTCACCGGATTTTCCTAGTGGTTTCGATTTAGTGACCGATCGGAACTTACTTTCTGGACAACCCTCGTATTTGTGTAATTTTTCCAGTCCGCTATAGTGTCTGGAGGATTTTCTGGACACGTATTCGCGATTTGTGGCAAATCTGTATGAATTTCAAATTTGGTTGTCTACTCGCCACGGGGCTGAATTGTTGTGTGTGCAAGACGTGCTTTCCGTCATATCATTCTGTAGATTATCGGCCCTAATTTAAAGTGTCTTGCATTTTATTAAAATAGTGTGTGCTTCCTCACATATTACTTAATGTCTTGTGCTTTATGAAAATAGTATTTAATCAATGTTCGGCAGCTTTTAACTCATTAATGGTTTTGTCATTGCATTAGAATAATGTTTTGCCCTTAATGTTTGCCCAGTTAAGCCTCCTTATTTTGTTAGAATGCTGTTTAACGCATTCGTTGTTTGACAAACTTATTTTATGATTTCCTTTAGTATTTAAGTGGAATAGTGTCTAATTCTGTCTATACATGAGTGTTATACCACAAAATATTATTTAACGCATTATCTATCAGGGCCCTCATTGTATGCATTGGTCGATCTGGTGACAGTCAAAAAAATGGTTCAAATGGCTCTGAGCAGTATGGGACTTAACTTCTGTGGTCATCAGTCCCCTAGAACTTAGAACTACTTAAACCTAACTAACCTAAGGACAACACACACATCCATGCCCGAGGCAGGATTCGAACGTGCGACCGTAGCGGTCGCGCGGTTCCAGACTGCAGCGCCTAGATACGCTCGGCCACTCCAGCCGGGGGTGACAGTCACTAAATGATTTTGTAATATCTCTGTGGTAAAGGTGCTTTAATGGTAAGGCAACTGGCCAGCAGATTATATCAAGTCCGTGATACATGTCATCTGCTATTTTCCGAACTAGCCGCCTGTGTAATAGATCGTCAACCGTTTATTTATCGTTGTTACCATTGCGGCTCACCGGGCTTAATTGATTCCGTCTGTATATTTGCTCGTCTACTGGCACTGCTTATTATATTGTAACATCTGAAATTAAGGGCTTAACTTGCTTTGTTATTTTACATGTCCGTTGTAGATGATTTAATCCAGTTGATTTACTCTGAATCCCGATTGCGTACATGCAAGCGACGCCGTTTGGAGGTGGGCGTTAGTTTAACTTAAGCGTAAGTTTAATTGGATCTTGCTCGGCCATTGCGCTGTGAAGCTCTTCGTGGTTAAACTTAAGCTCCTCAAAACTAATTACTAATTTCTATAAAACATGAAACACATCTTCACCAATTGTAAACATGTTACATAGCCGCTGGTCATATAATTTCGTTTCCCCTGTATTTATCGTAAAGGTACCCATTATGGTTCTTTGAAGTCTGATTCTGTCCACTTAATTTTGGTAGACGTTGATGGTAAACTGGTCTTATAGCCGTGAAATGTGTTCCTTAATGTAAATCGTATGTAAAATTGTATTACCTGAAATGGCTTCGCCATGGGAGACACATATCATTGGGACTTAAGCCGTTTACGCTGTTACGAATAATGTTCGATTGGTCCTGACCTGTAACTCTTCGTTAAACACTTGTACTGCAGCTACTTAAAACGTGCCATTATTTTTGACTTCACCTTGAAGACCCTTAAGCTGTTGTCCAGCTGCTAATAGTAAGTACAGTCAGTTGATGTTCTTCAATAATCTGTTAACGATCAACGCAGGGTGATTGACATTAGTAGCTACTTCTTCTGTTTGAATTATATAATAATTTCATTTCCGGCCTCCAACGTGGGGTGACCCTTTTTGTCCTCAATTATCTTCTTACTCTCATGCATTTCAAGGGTTACATTCTACATCTACATCTACATCCACACTCCACAGGCCACCTGACGGTGTGTGGCGGAGGGTACCCTGAGTACCTCTATCGATTCTCCCTTCTATTCCAGTCTCGTATTGTTCGTGGAAAGAAGGATTGTCTGTATGCTTCTGTGTGGGCTCTAATCTCTCTGATTTTATCCTTAATGTCTCTTCGCGAGATATACGTAGGAGGGAGCAACATACTGCTGGACTCTTCGGTGAGGGTATGTTCTCGAAACTTCAACAAAAGCCCGTACCGAGCTACTGAGCGTCTCTCCTGCAGAGTCTTCCACTGGAGTTTATCTATCATCTCCGTAACGCTTTCGCGATTACTAAATGATCCTATAACGAAGCGCGCTGCTCTCTGTTGGATCTTCTCTGTCTCTTCTATCAACCCTATCTGGTACGGATCCCACACCGCTGAGCAGTATTCAAGCAGTGGGCGAACAAGCGTACTGTAACCTACTTCCTTTGTTTTCGGATTGCATTTCCTTAGGATTCTTCCAATGAATTTCAGTCTGGCATCTGCTTTACCGACGATCAACTTTATATGAGCATTCCATTTTAAATCACTCCTAATGCGTAGTCCCAGATAATTTATGGAATTAACTGCTTCCAGTTGCTGACCTGCTATTTTGTAGCTAAATGATAAGGGATCTATCTTTCTATGTATTCGCAGCACATTACACTTGTCTGCATTGAGATTCAATTGCCATTCCCTGCACCATGCCTCAATTCGCTGCAGATCCTCCTGCATTTCAGTACAATTTTCCATTGTTACAACCTCACGATACACCACAGCATCATCTGCAAAAGGCCTCAGTGAACTTCCGATGTCATCCACCAGGTCATTTATGTATATTGTGAACAGCAACGGTTCCATGACACTCCCCTGTGGCACACCTGAAATCACTCTTACTTCGGAAGACTTCTCTCCATTGAGAATGACATGCTGCGTTCTGTTATCTAGGAACTCCTCAATCCAATAACACAATTGGTCTGATAGTCCATATGCTCTTACTTTGTTCATTAAACGACTGTGGGGAACTGTATCGAGCGCCTTGCGGGAGTCAAGAAACACGGCATCTACCTGTGAACCCGTGTCTATGGCCCTCTGAGTCTCGTGGACGAATAGCGCGAGCTGGGTTTCACACGACCGTCTTTTTCGAAACCCATGCTGATTCCTACAGAGCAGATTTCTAGTCTCCAGGAAAGCCATTATACTCGAACATAATATGTGTTCCGAAATTCTACAACTGATCGACGTTAGAGATATAGGTCTATAGTTATGCACATCTGTTCGACGTCCCTTCTTGAAAACGGGGATGACCTGTGCCCTTTTCCAATCCTTTGGAAAGCTACGCTCTTCTAGAGCTAACTATACATTTCCTGATTTTAAAAGGTTTAATGTTTTCATGTTGATAAATCACTGTTCTAGTACACTTTATTTTGGGCTTCCTGTACCTTCCCCTCCCCAAACCAGTTCGCTGCCGTTTCAGTAGGGAGAATAGCAATTAGACAATCCTGAATACCAAGTATGAAAAGAATAAAGGTATTTACATTTTCAGGAGAGTATTTTGGATTGTGGGCACATTGAGGAACGAGAAAGCGGACTAGCACAAGTGAAGAACGTTTTCTTTTAGACAAACAAAAATCAGATCGTTAATATAGAATAACAAAGATCTACATGTCTGGAATCTAATATTTTATGACATTGAACCTGGGAAAGTAGCACCCAGGAACAACAGGTGACTGAGACGTCTGAAATGAAGATTTACGAGCACGTGTTGAAAAAGACGCAGAGAAACGAAATATCAGTTAACAATGTTGTTGGGATGTGTCGCAAAGCATTCAGTGAAACACCACTGAATAAAGAAAATGACAGTCTTTGATCTGATATTCGTGCTATTACTTTCTACACACGCAGTAATAGATTACTGTATGTTCACTGTGGCTTCTTCACTCTGAACATCCGTGTTTTCTTTAGCTTTCTTTTCTTCTTAAAGTTTATTGCAACGAATGATTCTCCGGAACTGGGAGAATTCGGTGGAAAGCAGCAAAATACGTTTCTGGTGACAGCAAAATTATGAAAAATTTGTTTTTTGACAGCAGTTGCGCTCCGTACAGTTTTTATGAGGGGATTCCCTTGAAGATTGACGGCACAATTCAAAATAATTAATATGTGAAGGCTAAAAATTAATATCGAAATACACTCCTGGAAATTGAAATAAGAACACCGTGAATTCATTGTCCCAGGAAGGGGAAACTTTATTGACACATTCCTGGGGTCAGATAAATCACATGATCACACTGACAGAACCACAGGCACATAGACACAGGCAACAGAGCATGCACAATGTCGGCACTAGTACAGTGTATATCCACCTTTCGCAGCAATGCAGGCTGCTATTCTCCCATGGAGACGATCGTAGAGATGCTGGATGTAGTCCTGTGGAACGGCTTGCCAGCGTTCATGCTGGACGTGCAGACCGCGTGAGACGACGCTTCATCCAGTCCCAAACATGCTCAATGGGGGATAGATCCGGAGATCTTGCTGGCCAGGGTAGTTGACTTACATCTTCTAGAGCACGTTGGGTGGCACGGGATACATGCGGACGTGCATTGTCCTGTTGGAACAGCAAGTTCCCTTGCCGGTCTAGGAATGGTAGAACGATGGGTTCGATGACGGTTTGGATGTACCGTGCACTATTCAGTGTCCCCTCGACGATCACCAGTGGTGTACGGCCAGTGTAGGAGATCGCTCCCCACACCATGATGCCGGGTGTTGGCCCTGTGTGCCTCGGTCGTATGCAGTCCTGATTGTGGCGCTCACCTGCACGGCGCCAAACACGCATACGACCATCATTGGCACCAAGGCAGAAGCGACTCTCATCGCTGAAGACGACACGTCTCCATTCGTCCCTCCATTCACGCCTGTCGCGACACCACTGGAGGCGGGCTGCACGATGTTGGGGCGTGAGCGGAAAACGGCCTAACGGTGTGCGGGGCCGTAGCCCAGCTTCATGGAGACGGTTGCGAATGGTCCTCGCCGATACTCCAGGAGTAACAGTGTCCGTAATTTGCTGGGAAGTGGCGGTGCGGTCCCCTACGGCACTGCGTAGGATCCTACGGTCTTGGCGTGCATCCGTGCGTCGCTGCGGTCCGGTCCCAGGTCGACGGGCACGTGCACCTTCCGCCGACCACTGACGACAACATCGATGTACTGTGGAGACCTCACGCCCCACGTGTTAAGCAATTCGGCGGTACGTCCACCCGGCCTCCTGCATGCGCACTATACGCCCTCGCTCAAAGTCCGTCAACTGCACATACGGTTCACGTCCACGCTGTCGCGGCATGCTACCAGTGTTAAAGACTGCGATGGAGCTCCGTATGCCACGGCAAACTGGCTGACACTGACTGCGGCGGTGCACAAATGCTGCGCAGCTAGCGCCATTCGACGGCCAACACCGCGGTTCCTGGTGTGTCCGCTGTGCAGTGCGTGTGATCATTGCTTGTACAGCCCTCTCGCAGTGTCCGGAGCAAGTATGGTGGGTCTGACACACCGGTGTCAATGTGTTCTTTTTTCCATTTCCAGGAGTGTATTTGCTAAAGTAACACGCTTGCGTTACGCTAAATATTTGTATGAAAAATCCATTCGCCTTTGAGTAAGAGCACAGAATCTGTCAGTGACGGATTCACTAAAGTTTACGACGCTATGTTTGAAGTCTTTCTCGATGGAGAGCGGTACCCGAGTTACTAGCCGATCTTCACTCACAGTACTTGACACAAACGTTCTTATTCTCTTCGGGGTAGAGACAGATCGCTCTCCCTCAGACGTTGTCATAAGTATGGTATTAATCACTGTCACGAATTTCAGTGTTTCATAAACAGGCTCAAACGAATTATATTCGAGCAGTAACTACATAAGTTTAACAGCACCTGTTAGATTTCTAACATCATTCCTCATGAATAGTTTATGAAGCTTCGTTCTCAGCTTGTTGCATGTAATGAAGGGATATATTTCATTTGTGATATCCAGTAACGTTTACCGAAGCTGACGTGCATACGAGTAAACTTGTCAGAATTAAATAAAGTTGAATTGAATGTACGATACGCCAACATGTGGCATAATATATTTGAATACAGACAACAAAAATAGAAATTCTGAGTGTTCTAGTTTCAGACGGAGTCCTCGTGTTTGAGTTAATTTTAATAGTTTACCGAGACGTAAGCCCAATGTGTTCGACGCATTCAACAAAAGAATATTTTTGTACGCAACCTGTACAGTTCAGATTTAAAATTCTAGAAAGAGTTGGAAACGTGAGGGACTTTCCTGTAGATTGTTTCAATTATCACAGCTGTTCGCTATGAAGAACAATGAAAACATAATGAAAATCTCACTAATAACAGCAAAAAAACCAAACGTCCATATGCTGACATTTTGCTTGGGCTAAAAGCAGATTCAAGTTATGGGCATAACAATAAACAAAACAGGCATGTTTAAAATGCCTTTTCAGTAGAGTCTATCACCTGAACCACGACCACTCATGAGAGCTGCACCACTGTAGCTCTGAGAAATAACTGTGTGTGAATTATCCACAATACACCCAGTAAAGTTTCTTTAAATGTTTCTGCTAACGTTTTCGCATCATGTTCACGAGAAGTGAGGCAAGTCCAAAACATTTTTAGTCAAAATATATCTGATAAACTCGATAAACTGTGATATTGTTGAAATATAAGTTGGTACAAAATCAGCCGCAGCAATTTCCTTTCTTACTTGGTTACGTTAAACCTCCAGCATACAGGAAAGTAAATTATTTTGAATATGTTTAGAGGCACTTTTGGAAACGTAGCCTTCGAAACACGATCGTTACGCGCAACATCAGTTTTAACGCTGAAATTTAGAAGACAGCGGAACATTCCCGGATTAGATGAGTCACTGCGTTCGCCAAGTCCACGAAGCGCGAGCTCAAGATCATCAGAAAATTTGACACAGAGCACCGTTTTAGAGCTTACGAAAAGATTTTTGTGGAACTGATCATTGTGTCTTTGAATGGGCTGCCTATAAGCACTGTCCAGTTGTTCTGAAACATGCGTATTAGTAAATAATTGTGCTCTAGTTGTGCAGTCATATGTGACTTAGATCGCTCATGTTCCTTTCTCGCCTTAGCGCTCCCAGCATTTTCTTTTCCAAACAACTAACAGAAAACAGTACAATGTGGTATCACAACCAAAGACCCAATTCCTTTTCCTCGTAGATATCCGGTCTGAAAATTCTTACAATTTCCTTACTATTCATTTTAGTTTCCTTGACTAACTTGATTTCCGACGCCAGTATCGCTAGGTCCTTGATGCAGAGCTTAGCTTCAAGTGACAGAGAGAGAGATTACTTTCCCTAAGCCTCTGCACTGAATTATCACATACAGTGACTTGACACTGTAAATACCGCACACTTGGGAACTCACGTCGCAACGTCTCTGTATATCGAATCCTCCCGCATAACAAATAATAAAATCTGTTCACGGCGTTAGTAACTCAACTGCATCAAATACCAGCAAACTTCTGACTATCGTTGCTGACTAGACTCTTCTTCTTATTGTGGTTTCAGAACAGTAATAGTTCGCAGGTACCAATGACAAAACGGATATTAATGAGTTATGTTTGGCAAGGTTCAATATCAGGAGAGAAAGTAAAGGTAGTGGCGGATACACACTAGGCTGTTGATTAAGTGCTCAGAATAGGAGAAGCCTCCTGAAACCGCTTACTCCTCCAAACCTCGCCAAAGAACTCAACGGCTACTAGAATGTAATCTCTGGGGATGTAGAACTGGATCTTTCGCATGGGTCAAGCCCTGCACGTAAGAGCTGGCGGGAAATTAGGAACATGACTGCAGACGTCGTTGAGGAGGTTTAAAAATATTACTAAATGGTTGTCACAGAGGCAGGAGAATGGATTAAGTTTATAATGTGAGCCGTGGCTGGCTCATGCTATGCGCTGGATTAAGCCTTCGTTGCGGTTCTGTGTTTAGTCTCCCGTGGTTATAGCGATTGTGCTGTTATACTCTCCTTCCGCGGGTGGCATCAGCGATGTGTATCGATATTCACACCTTGGACTATCTTTGACCTGGCGCATGTAGTTTCCGGCATTGTATCGTTTGGAGTTCGCTGTTGGCTATTGGGATATTCCCGCGAGCGACAACGTGGTTTTCAAGTTGGAAAATTCTAGCCACCCTCCGGTCGAGTTTCCCTGTATTTGGTTATTTGAATTGAAGTGCACCAGCTGAATCTTCTACATTGTCGCCGTTGACGTTCCGGTTACCTGCCCTGGTCGTTGACGTAAATTTCAGGCTGTGTAGTTTCCTCATCGTGTTGTTGCTGTCCACCACGGTGTGTAGTTTAGCCGGCCGTGGTGGCCGAGTGGTTCTAGGCACTTCAGTCAGGAACCGCGCGACTGACACGGTCGCAGGTTCGAATCCTGCCTCGGGCACGGATGTGTGTGATGTCCTTAGGTTAGTTAGGTTTAAGTAGTTTTAAGTTCTAGGGGACTGATGACCTCAGAAATTAAGTCCCATAGTGCTCAGAGCCATTTGAACCATTTGAACGGTGTGTAGTTTGACAGCTCTATGTATTATTGGTTGTGGGCGCCAATATCTTCTACGTTGTTCTGTTGAACTCCCTGTTGTACCCTGGTCGGGTGAAGTGGAAGTTATCTTGTCGGTGGGTCCGTTGACTGTCGGCCGGTTGGGTTGTCGTCGGGTTGTGAATGGTTGGCCCGACTGCCTGTCTCACCTAAGCGAGTGTTAGTGGTTGAATTCCAGGCCGACCATCGAACGTGTGAGCGCCCTTGAGTGTACTGCCTTATTTTTTTAAACTTGTTCTTGTTGTTTGTACTTGTATGGCTTCTTAGACAATTTTGGTTTTAAATTAGAGTTGTTTTGCTCTGAAGGCCTTCAGCCTAGTTTAAAGTACTGTTTCACGCAAGCCCTTTGGCATTTTAAAATTTTTAATGTTGTTGAATTTTAAGTCTTGGGCGTTCAGCTGATTTTGAGTTTGAGTTGTTTGCTCTTAAGACCTTCAGCCAAAATTAAAGAATTGTTTCACGTAAGGCCTTTGGTATTAAAAAAAATAATAATGTTACGGAGTTTTAAGTGTTAGGCCTTCAGCCGATTTGAATTTAACTTGTTTACTTCAGCCTAACTAAAGAACTATCTTAAGATAAGGCTTGCCTTTTAAATTTCTGATTGTGCTTTCGTGTTAAGTTATTGGCCTTAGGCCGTTTTTAAGTTAAATGGCTTTCAGCCGGTAATTAAGTCCCAAAGATTAAAGCTGTGTGTTAAAAAAATTTTTTGGGGGCTCTTGTAATGTTTGATCAAGTTGTATGTGGTGTGTAACTGACAGCCCTTTATTTTGGCCCCTTTCCACAATTTATACCTTCTGTCCTGTCCTGCGGGATTATCAGGGCGTTTCATAATCCTTTTCCATTTCATTTCAAAAGTTTCTCAGGTACAAATATTCATATATTGGTCCATTGGTCCATTGGTCCATTGCACCAAAGATGATTAGAATCCGTTTTCATAATTGTGACCGAGCGAGGTGGCGCAGTGGTTAGCACACTGGACTCGCATTCGGGAGGACGACGGTTCAATCCCGCGTGCGGCCATCCTGATTTAGGTTTTCCGTGATTTCCCTAAATCGCTCCAGGCAAATGCTGGGATGGTTCCTCTGAAAGGGCACGGCCGACTTCCTTTCCCATCCTTCCCTAATCCGATGAGACAGATGAATGACCTCGCTGTTTGGTCTCTCCCCCCAACCCATAATTGTGAATTGTGATGGAAGCCAGATAAAAATGCTATCTGTGTTCTCTTCTCATATAACGTCTGCTCTGTTTGGCAGAAGCTGCAAAAAGTACGTACCCAAAGTACTTTGCAAAGTCTACAGAGCGCAGTAGCTATTCTAAGGGAATTTTAAGACTTTAAAGGCCGAAACAGGAGGCAAGTAATATGTGTTGCTTGGATCTAAAATACCTAGGTAGTGGAAAGAGAGATTCACCTATCGCCTGCGGGCCTTCGGCAATGGCGAGGCAAGCACCTGTTGTTTGCACTGGAACGTCCCCTTTGAACAATTTATACAGGACTGTGCTTAAACTGACACACAATATTTTTAGCGCAACGCAATCTGACTTTCAAAAATCCCTACAAAAGAATGGCCCTGACTAACATTAAACTATACCTTTCACAAATCACTAAATCACTTACCTCACAAAAATCTTCGCTGCTCAAGCTACTGCAATACAGCAAGCGCCACTACTGCCAGCTAAATAAAAGATTCAAACTACTAAAGGCACTAACTACTGATAGGGATAGTTAGCAAATGAAAGATATTAATAGAGAACAAACAATGTATTTACCTTAATATCATCACAAGTCATAATATATATATCAGTTCATGACAAATTGCAAACCTCCGCCATCTCTCTCCCCACATCCACCACTGCTGGCGGCTCACCTCCAGCTGCGCAACGCTACGCGCTGTTCACAGCCAGCTGCCGCTGCCCAACACTACAATGGCGAGTATTACAACAATGCAAAGCAGACACAGACTGCCCACAGCACAGCCAGTGATTTTCATACAGAGGTGGCGTTACCAATGAAAAAACCTAAACAGCCTACTTACATAGAGAAAACATAAACAGCCTACTTGTAACGTTGCCAATAAGAAAACATAAACAGCCTACTTACATAGAGAAAACATAAACAGCCTACTTACATAGCCCCCATGCTCCCCACAAAAATTTTTACAAATAGGATTGGGCAGTGGCCAATACAGAATTGAAAAAAATTTTTCATAATTACAATAACAAAGAAATCAAATGCACACACTTATTGATACAACGTTGGTCAAAAGCTAAAAATTTCTCACAGTCCATAAAGACAGTCCACATTGTTCATCACAGTAAAATAGTGTTTTTCTCAAAGTCTGAGCAGTAGAAGAAAATGCACACGGAAGTAGTGGATTTCCATGCAGCCTTGAAGAAGTAGTGTTGTCCTTCCAACGGAAAGTCAGTGCTGACTCTCGACATGCTGACAGGTAATGGGCCACAACAGAGCAAACCGGCAGGGTCGCCATATGAAACGTCCCCTTTGAACAATTTATACAGGACTGTGCTTAAACTGACACACAATATTTTTAGCGCAACGCAATCTGACTTTCAAAAATCCCTACAAAAGAATGGCCCTGACTAACATTAAACTATACCTTTCACAAATCACTAAATCACTTACCTCACAAAAATCTTCGCTGCTCAAGCTACTGCAATACAGCAAGCGCCACTACTGCCAGCTAAATAAAAGATTCAAACTACTAAAGGCACTAACTACTGATAGGGATAGTTAGCAAATGAAAGATATTAATAGAGAACAAACAATGTATTTACCTTAATATCATCACAAGTCATAATATATATATCAGTTCATGACAAATTGCAAACCTCCGCCATCTCTCTCCCCACATCCACCACTGCTGGCGGCTCACCTCCAACTGCGCAACGCTACGCGCTGTTCACAGCCAGCTGCCGCTGCCCAACACTACAATGGCGAGTATTACAACAATGCAAAGCAGACACAGACTGCCCACAGCACAGCCAGTGATTTTCATACAGAGGTGGCGTTACCAATGAAAAAACCTAAACAGCCTACTTACATAGAGAAAACATAAACAGCCTACTTGTAACGTTGCCAATAAGAAAACATAAACAGCCTACTTACATAGAGAAAACATAAACAGCCTACTTACAGCACCTTCCTGTTTTTCTGCTTGTGAGGCAGAGTACGTTTTACTCCGGCGTAGCGGCCTGTCTTTGTGTCCTTATTCAACGACTATCATGCCGTTTTGCTATTGCCGAGCTACAATTAAATTACCTTTTCGTTTGGATTATACTAGAACAAAAGTATATGAAGTAGAACGGTTTATACGGGACGGAATGCGTCTCCACCGCAAGATGTTCCCGGGATTCATTTTTCTTTAGTAGTACTGTGTATATTAAGCTGGCCGATGAAGAGCTATGCGCCGTCGTGGTGTTGCGCCATTCTCACCATCTAAAGTTCCGATATTGACATCCCAATAGGGACTGTTGTGGCTGATCATGCTGTTTTTGGCCAGCGAACTTTGACAGTGCCGTCGGACGTTGAGGTAGGTGCCTTTAAACCTTACGGCAACGTCGTTAGTCACGTTGCTGAAAGTGCAAGAATTTCGAAACCTATGAAGTCCTCATTGATGTTCGCCAGACAAAAATTAAACTGAGGAAACGCTAGCTTTCTTGCTTGGCCATTGCGGGATGAAAAGCTGTCATGTACGATGGCCAGACGCAGACTTGTTCAGTTTGTGGTCAGGAAGGCCACGTTGGTTTGGGATATCTCCGACTGATTCAGATGCCTTTTCGGCACGTCGCTCTTCCTGCGGAGCCCACTGTGTTACATCTATCTTATGCGACTGTGGCAGGGCTGCCTGTTGCGCCCACTCGGAGTCAGTCGTCACCGGCGTCGGCTCCTCTCGACGACGCGATGGACATTATGGCTGTCTGTCTTACACCGCCGCCGGAGGAAGTATCAAGGAACGAGGTCCATAGGCAGCAACAAGACGTCTGTTTTTATCTCACGGTTATTAACAATGGGACTGTTTCGACCTCGCTTTTCTGCCGTCTGGTCACATGTCTGACGACAGCCGTCCGCCATAGAAGCAACGGCCGCCGAGGAGACCGAAGACGACTGCCTACAGCGGATGTATGCACGATATGACGACCCTCCTATTGATGATGCACTGTATTCCGACGCCCTGGCGCCGGATGACGCGACGTCTCTTCCTGACACCATCTACCTTCTCCAGCCTGCGTCTGATACGGTTAACCCCTCACTCCCTTTCTGTACCTGACGCTACCTGTAGACGCACCTATGAAAGTCTTCCACTGAACCAGGCTGGTGAGACATCTGTTTTCTCGGCGGACGACGTCGGTGCTAACGATGGACGTTCTAGAGGTGTACAGGACGATGGAATACGCCTTAGTGGAGTCGATATCCTCTCTGTCACAATGATGTGCCCTTCCACAGATGCCTAGCGGGGAGCTCTTCGTGCTTCCTCCGCGTTTGCATCGCCAGCCGATCTGGTGATAACAGCTTTCCAAACTTAGCGCATAGCCAAGGTCAACGTCAATACTGTTACGAATCCCCGAGCTCAGGGGCCGTAACACACAGAACGACCGAGAGGTAAGGTTTTGGTGAGAGGGGTGACTCACGCCGAAGAGTGCAGAGAAACACCAGCGTATATGTTACTGACTTTACTGCTGCCTCCTTCAAGCGCAACTCGTGGACTCGATCTAGAGCTCCGAAGGAAACAGCGGACCACCTCGAAGTAATGAGCCTCAGCAAATCCGGCCGTCCGCCCAGAAAACACCCATATCCACTAATTAACACTTTAAACTGATTGCTTCCCCGTGCAACGCTAGTCAATCATTCTACTGGTAACTGATGGCACGTCCACAGCCTGTACTCTCTTGCGTCTTATCCAGAAATACGGTACGCTAAAAGCCTGTTACGAACACACTTAACGGGTGGCCGATACGCACACTACTAATACTTCGCGCTTCTGCCCTTCCCGGAATTGGTGTACATACTGAGACATTTGTTCCGTCGAAATTTCTCCTTGGTGGCACTCTGTTAAACTGTACAAGAACTTCAAAAGCTCTGAATTGAGCGTATCATTTAAATACATCAACTTTTGAACGGGTAATACCCTCAGATCATTCTGTCCAATACAACGTAATCCGCGGCAGTTCATAATGGTTGAGCCTATAAGCTTAGCCGGAGGACGAAAATCCGTCGTCCCCTCTACCTCACAAGTTGTACCTACATCTACATCTACATTTATACTCCGCAAGCCACCCAACGGTGTGTGGCGGAAGGCACTTTACGTGCCTCTGTCATTACCTCCCTTTCTTGTTCCTGTCGCGTATGCTTCGCGGGAAGAACGATTGTCTGAATGCCTCCGTGAGCGCCAGAATTCTCTAATTTTACATTCGTGATCTCCTCGGGAGGTATAAGTAGGGGAAGCTATATATTCGGTACCTCATCCAGAAACGCACCCTCTCGAAACCTGGGCAGCAAGCTACACCGCGATGCAGAGCGCCTCTCTTGCAGAGTCTGCCAATTGAGTTTGCTAAACATCTCCGTAACCTTATCACGCTTACGAAATAACCCTGTGACGAAACGAGCCGCTCTTCTTTGGATCCTCTCTATCTCCTCCGTCAACCCGACCTGGTACAGATCCCACACTGATGAGCAATACTCAAGTATAGGTCGAACGAGTGTTTTGTAAGCCACTTCCTCTGTTGATGGACTGAATTTTCTAAGGACTCTCCCAATGAATCTCAACCTGGAACCCGCCTTACCAACAATTTTATGTGATCGTTCCGTATGCATACTCCTAGATATTTTACAGAAGTAACTGCTACCAGTGTTTGTTCCGCTATCATATAGTCATACAATAAAGGATCCTTCTTTCTATGTATTCGCAGTACATTAAATTTATTTATGTTAAATTGCCATTCCCTGCACCAAATGCCTATCCGCTGCAGATCTTCCTGCATTTCGCTGCAATTTTCTAATTCGGTAACTTCCCTGTATACTACAGCATCATCCTCGCAAAGCCGCATGGAACTTCCGACACTACTAGGTCATTTGTAAGTATTGTGAAAAGCAATGGTCCTATAACACACTCCTGTGGCACGCCAGAGGTTACTTTAACATCTGTAGACGTCTCTCCATTGAGAACAACATGCTGTGTTCTGTTTGCTAAAACCTCTTCAATCCAGCCGTACAGCTGGTCTGATATTCCGTAAGCGCTTATTTTGTTTATCAGGCGACAGTGCGGAACTGTATCGAACGCCTTCCGGAAGTCAAGGAAAATGGCATCTACCTGGGAGCCTCTATCTAATATTTTGTAAGTCTCATGAACAAATAAAGCGAGTTGTCTCACACGATCGCTGTTTCCGGCATCCATGTTGATTCCTACAGAGTAGATTCTGGGTTTCCAGAAATGACATGATACGCGAGCAAAAAAACATGTTCCAAAATTCTACAACAGATCGATGTCAGAGATATAGGTCTATAGTTTTGCGCATCTGCTCGACGACCGTTCTTGAAGACTGCGACTACCTGTGCTCTTTTCCAGTCATTTGGAACCTTCCGTTCCTCTAGAGACTTGAGGTACACGGCTGTTAGAAGGGGGGGCAGTTCTTTCGCTTACTCTGTGGAGACTCGAAGTGGTATCTCGTCAGATGCAGTGGACTTTATTGAGTGATTTCAGTTGCTTTTCTATTCCTTGGACACTTATTTAGATGTCAGCCATTTTTTCGTTCGTGCGAGGATTTAGAGAAGGAACTGCATTGAAGTCTACCTCTGTGAAACAGCTTTCGAAAAAGGTGTTTAGTATTTCAGCTTTACTCGTTTCATCCTCTGTTTCAATGCCATTATCATCCCAGAGTGTCTGGATATGCTGTTTCGATCCACTTACTGATTTAACGTAAGACCAGAACTTCCTAGGATTTTCTGTCAAGTCGGTTCATAGAATTTTACTTTCGAATTCACTGAACGCTTCACGCATAGCCCTCCTTAAGCTAACTTTGACATCGTTTAGCTTCGGTTTGTCTCAGAGGTTTTGGCTGCGTTTAAATTTGCAGTGAAGGTCTCTTTGCTTTCGCAGTAGTTGCCTACCTTTCTTGTTGAACCACGGTGGGTTTTTCCCGTCCCTCACAGTTTTACTAGGCACGTACCTGTCTAAAACGCATTTTAGGATTACCTTGAGCTTTTTCCATAAACACTCAACATTGTCAGTGTCGGAACAGAAAGTTTCGTTTTGATCTGTTAGGTAGTCTGAAATCTGCCTCCTATTACTCTTGCTAAACAGATAAACCTTCCTCCCTTTTTTATATTCCTATTCACTTCAATATTCAGGGATGTTGCAACGGCCTTATGATCACTGATTTCCTGTTCTGCGCCTACTGGAACGAAAAGTTCGGGTCTGTTTGTTATAGGTAGGTCCAAGATGATATCTCCACGAGTCGGTTCTCTGTTTAATTATTCGAGGTAATTTTCGGATAGTGCACTCAGTATAATGTCACTCGATGCTCTGTCCCTACCACCCGTCCTAAACATCTGAGTGTCCCAGTCTATATCTGGTAAATTGAAACCTCCACCTAAGACTATAACATGCTGAGGAAATTTATGTGAAATATATTCCAGATTTTCTTTCAGTTGTTCCGCCACTAATGCTGGCGAGTCGGGAGGTCGGTAAAAGGAGCCAATTATTAACCTAGCTCGGTGGTTGAGTATAACCTCCACCCATAATAATGCACAGGAACTATCCACTTCGACTTCACTACAGGATCTACTACTAACAGCGACAAACAGGCCACCTCCGGTTGCATGCAATCTATCCTTTCTAAACACCGTCTGTGACTTTGTAAAAATTTCGGTATGAATTTATCTCTGGCTTCAGCCAGTTTTTCGTACCTATAACGATTTCAGCTTCGGTGCTTTCTATCAGCGCTTGAAGTTCCGGTACTTTACCAACGCAGCTTCGACAGTTTACAATTACAATACCGATTGCTGCTTGGTCCCCGCATGTCCTGACTTTGCCCCGCACCGTTTGAGGCCAGTCTGCCTCCTTCGTAGTAATTCAACCATAGAGTTCCGACGTGAATACGAAGTATTAACAATGTGTTCACATCCTCTGAAAGTACGCTAGGGCTGTCAAAAGCTCCTTCTCACAACTCATCCCATCACTTCCTCCAGAAAGCAACTCGCTCCAGACGTCCTCATATCAGTCTATACTTGGTCACCATGGTACGCACCTTTACAACACTAGCGTTGACATTACCAAGTGAGGCTGCCTGTCGTTTGCGACAACAATACGTCCCGTATCCTCTGCGATATCTCCCATTTCGCTTTGTCAAGGGTGAATGGTGTAGCATTGAAATTCCGAGATTCTTCCCGCAGCAGGTACATGAACAAATGTATGCCGAATGGCTCCATCTCTCTCCATCTCGACCCTAGCTATATGGAAGAACAATACCATGTTTTCCTGTGACAGTTTGGCTATACGCTGTAACTTCGTGGGAAACAGCCTTTCCGACGGTGGCAGTCCCATCATTAATTCTCTTGGTGTAACCAACATGGAACTAAGTGGCCCGTTCACCGCATGAAACATCGCCTCCTGAATTATCGCCTCTTCAGTCATAGCATCCCTAAGCTGGTCCGCTAGCCCACGCAGTACCCTCGCTACGTTCAATTCGTTCTGCAACGTACTCAGCTGATTGTGTATTTTCTCCAAATCGCTACAAATCGTTGTTCAGAATCTCCTTCGTTTCACTAGCGCACCGTGTTAGCTCTGTTGCTAATTCCCGTACTAGTGTCGTGTTATTCAACACCCCTTGTTCGTTAACCGAATTGTGTACCACTCCACACCATCCTTCACAGAACTTACCATCTTCTGAAACTGAAAAACAGTGTTATTTAACTCCTACATTTCTTCTTCGTCCGTTGCTCAAAATATTGTCTTTAACAATTTTCCTCCAGCATTTATCCAGTCCCACTTCAATCGACTCCTACATTGAGGAACCACGTCCACCAACTGTTGCTGCAGGACCCATAATTTACTGTAAGTGAACTGCAACTCCTGGTACTCTCCCTTTATCTCCCTAAATAATTTATTCTCTCGTGTCTCCTTACACAGTTCCGAAACGGCATCCTCCAACCTACAAACCTCATTCCTAATCCGGCATATCTCCACTGTCGTTTTTAGTGTCCATTTATGACTAGCAAACCACACATCCGTCCGGCTCGAGTGCTTCACATCCGATTCTAGAGTCTGAACAAACATTCCCTCCCCTGCCTCGCCCTTGCAGACGTATAGCAACAGCAGGACCACACTTGTTCCCCAGGATGTCCTTTGCCTTTTCGCCACCTGTAGAACAAAATTACTTTCATAAGCTGCGTCATGGTCCCGATTTGAACAGTGACCCGAATATATTAGTAGAATAAATTTCCCTTACTTCACGACTATGATCACAAATTCTTTGTCATTGGACTACCGGTTTCGATCTATAATGACCATCTTAAGATCTGTTTTACGTAAGCACCCATAGACGTGAAGTAAAGTAAATTTATTCGAAATTACACTATCACCTCATCTCTCGTTACGAGGAAGCACAATCTACAAAAGAATAATATCAGTTAATAACGACATGAAAAACTACCAATTCCACAAAAAAAGGAATGTCCCTAGGTCAATAAAAATACATACTCCCTGGTGTACTAAACCAGAATTCCACCAACAAATAACAATTATACAACTTACTTACACTCCTTTATCCATAAGGCACATCATGCACTTTAAGTTACCTATTCCAGCTTCCTTCTTTTTACCCCTTTGTAACTTTCATCTCCTGGTTGGTTGCCAATAATTCATGTATCGCCTCTATCATTCCCTTAAACGGTTTTATACTACTGTTGTGTATAACAGAGGTTTTTTTGAGGAACTATATCTTCAAGTTGACCGATGAGGTCATTTCTACGACCTGGAATTTTGTTAAAATTTTCGTCATTTTCCCCTTTGATGTATAGGGAGTAGTGTCCATTACTCATTGCCCCTCGCGGTATTACTACAATTTGCCCATGCGTCTGTTCAGTTGTTCCTGGCTTTATAGCGCCTTCGTACATTCCTTCAAACGTCGCTAATTCTTCTGGCAAACTTCCTCACCGACTCATCATCTGGTCAAAATTTAGGAATTAAAAACTTCAAAGGGAGATTGCATTTTCCTGCCATACACCCCCACAAATGGCGACAAGGCAGGTGCAGCATGAATCTCTGCATTTTAGGTATACTGTACATAGGCGTCCCAATCGTCGTGTCTGGAACCTATGTAGTACCTCAACATCTTTGCAATTGTCTCATGCATGCTCTCGGTTCTCGCACCGGTCTGGAATGAAACGGACTACGCAATACGCAGCATAGTTGTTTAATTAAATCCGAGACAAACTTCGTACCCTGGTCCGTAATTATGGTCTCAGGCACACCAAACTTTAACATCCAGTTATTTAGTAAGGCCTGCACAAGCAAGGGATAAGAAGTGCCAGGTATTTAAATCACAGCCACGATTTTTTTTATTTACGAGGGTTTGTTGTGTGGACCACACCATAGTGTACAGTACTAATGTTGCGAGCAGTGTTGTGGAATTTTCCAGCACAGTAACGGTCCTTGTTATAAGGCAAGAATCGTGCCGGAGCGATTTCTCGAGATGATGGTGAGGTCACGTTGATGTCTTGGGCAACAGATTCACCTAGCCAGAACCTAACGCAATTCATCTGGGACGCTATCTGGCGGCCAGTACTTGCCCACAAACAACTGACCCTTTAATCTACGAGATTGGGTAATCCGTGCGCAGATATTTGGTCACATATACCTGCAGAAACCTACGAAGGAATTGTCGAATTCACGCCACACAGAATCTATGTCGTATTGGGTGGATCAACATTTTATGGGTTTCTGGAAAGCCCTGTGTTTCCAATGTTAAAGTTGCGCTTATAAATTACATGTTTTCTCGATGGATTATCTTCATCTTCTGCAAACTCCTCCTCCTGCTTACTCTTTGTCCTCCTGCTGTTTACTCTGACTTGTATTTCTTGGCTATTTAGAGCCCTGTCGCAGCCCGAAAACATTACTTGTCTAAAGGAAGCATCGTTTGTACCATGTTGAAACGTATTTTCATTCCCATATTTCTAAATACTTTGCGTCTTCAACGTTGCCATTATTGAAAGTAGCAACAGCATCATACACACCACAGCGTAGTGTTCTTATTCCAACAAACACAGTCTTGGGGATTCTTGACAATATAACATGATTTACACTTTCATTGGGGTTTTGAGTTTTACAATTAAAACATTTTTTGAACAGTTTAGGTGCTGCTCCGTCTCAGGAAATAGGTTTTATCACCTCCAATGCTGCATCAGGCAGGCTATGTATGTGACTGCACACATTACCAGTTAGCAATCCCTTGTTGTACTTAACCAACTGTTTTCTCCTTTGGGACAGAAGTAATGATGGGGATTTTCATCGGTTGAAAAAGTATGAAAAAAGGAGTCCAAACAACGTTCTTCAGTTCATCGTCACTGTGTGTGTGTGTTTTGCCTAATACATTCCATAATACTTCTATATTTCGTCAATTACACTGTCAGTTAACCTTCCCTTCCCATCCAACCCTGTGCCATCACTAAGGTTTTGTTTTTTGTAAGAAGCTTTCAGTCACCGAAGTCTTAATCCCATTTGTTTCTGTATATGTCCAATACAGTCAGATTTCTGCGCTACATTATCACCATAGGGCTTCAGTTCTTGAATGTGCTTGAAACTTTTAAAATCACCGTCACCGAAGGAATTCACATATTGCACTTTATCACGTGCAACACAACGTTGAAATATACTAGCAACACCAGCCACTTGTATTCTTACACTACTGCCACTATAGTTAGCTGTGCAATTATTTTCATGTGAACCTTTACTTTTTTTGTAGACACCTACAGTATTTAGGTATTACTGCTACATCTAAAACTTTCCCTGTATACATACTGATGGCGGATACTACACCATGATGTGTGTTCCCATTTGTGCAAGGTAGCATCGAATGCCGCAGTCAGGCCATTACCGCTGATTTCTATTACTGCCTCTTCCACAGCTTTCATCATTGATTCTATATAGACATCTTCCACTTTAGACCCTATAAATCTATTATAGTTCGTATACTTGGAAGATTCATCATGCCACAGAAAACTACACCTGCAGTAGCACCCCTACCAACTGTACGCAAGACATAAACAAATCTATTGTTTTCATAGATTTTGCTATCATTTTCTTCATTTAGAGTTACTGCAGCACTGTGCCAAACAGTGGTCATGTATGAACACTTAACAAACTTCAGATCCAATTTCACTGGAAGGTTCTATGTGGTTTTTATAGAGAGTTGCAGAGCGACTTCACTGCATTGAGTACGTCTTATAGTTTTGCAAAAAAAATCCCTTGAGAAATGACATATAAAATATTTAATTCAAATCCGATTCGCCCTTAAAACATTAAACTAAAACATTAAACTAAGCTTCCTGAGCGAAGTCCTTTCTTTCTCACTTTAATTGCAATGAGCAGGTGTACCAAAAATGTTAGGTTCACACCCTTGGTTGTCGTCTTAATTATTTGAGATATAAACACCTGCATTTGGCTTTTCAAGATTTCTCCATTTCTTACATGCCTTCAGCGGATTTATAGTCACTTTACTTTTACCAATGATTATCCTTCAATAAAACAGACACTTCAATGAACAGAATCCGCTACGAATACCTTCAGGATTACACAAGAGTAACTAAACATGAAACACACGACAATGCAGCGAGCAATTAACATACATCAAAAAAAGTTTTCCATCACCCCGGTTCCCTGAACTCCTGAGGACAGACGTTGAGTGTGGATATTGTATCACAGGCACAGTCCCTTGGACTGTTCAGAGATGTCACTAAACCCGCCCAAAGAGTAAACAACCATGCAAGAGCAGCACCTACTGGACGGGTGGTGTCCGACAGCCGATCAGTTCGTCATTCCACCAAGAAGGATGTACATGGCTCTTGTTGTCTGTAGTTCAACCATGCCTACACGGTCAATACCGCGGTGCGATCGCGTCCACATTGTTACTTTGTGCCAGGAAGGGCTCTCATCAAGCTAAGTGTCCAGGCGTCTCAGAGGAACCAAACCGATTTTGTTCAGAGATGGATGAGATACAGAGAGACAGCAATTGTTGATGACATGCCTCGCTCAGGTCACCCAAGGGCTACTACTGCAATGGAAGAACGCTACCTACGGATATGGCTAGGAGGAACCCTGACAGCAACCATTCTGAATAATTCTTTTCGTGTAGCCACAGGAAGGATGTCGTGTTACAACTCAAACTGTGCGCAATAGACTGCTTGATGTACAACTTCACTCCCGACGTCTATGTCGAGGTCCATCTTTGCAACCACGACACCGTGCTGCGCGGTACAGATGTGCCCAACAATATGCCGAATGGAACGCTCAAAATTGGCATCACATTCTCTTCACCGATAAGTGTCGCATATGCCTTCAAATAGACAATCGTCGGAGACGAGTTTGGAGGCAACACGGTCAGGCTGAACGCCTTAGGCACACTGTCCAGCGAATGCAGCAAGGTGTTTTGGGGTGGCATTCTGTGGGGCTGACGTACGCCGCGGGTGGTCATGGAAGGCGCCATAACGGCTATATGATACGTGAATGCCATCCTCCGACCGATAGTGCAACCACATCGGCATCATATTGGCGAGGAATTTGTCTTGATGGACGACTGTTCGCGCCCCCATCTACGTGAAAATTGCCTACTCGGCGGTCTCGCCATGGAAATAGTTGTTCTGGGAGACTCGGCTACGTGAAACGTGCTCTGGTTGTTAACTATATCTGTCTACACTGGCTTCGGTCGGTTTATAAAATTTTGCTTTAATTCCTTTAATTGTCTTTATGTTCTTATATAAATTAATAGAGTAGATATTCTGATTTGGAGCTGTTAATATACCTTGTGAAACCCAACAGACAAAATTTTGCTCACTTAAATCATGCGACAGGAAAATCTGAGTACCAAGTCTATTTTACCCAAAATCTATCTTATTATTTAGTATCGCATTAAATATTTGCTGGAATTGTACAAGACTTGGATTTCTTTTAAGTAATCGATTCAAATTATTTTTGTCCTGGTTGATCTGACTGCAAACACACAAAGAAAACACTCAGAAAATAAATTTCACAATGTATCAACATTGAAAAATTAACCACTTACACGCATTGCCTAACATGACCATCTGATTGGGGAAGGCATGGATGTGCACACAAAAGAACATGGGGATGAGGAAATTTGGAAATTTGTGGTAAGGTCTTAGGACCAAACTGCTGGGATCATCGGTCCCTAAGCTTACACACTACTTAACCTAACTTAAACTAACGCTAAGGACAACACACACCTATGCCCGAGGGAGGTCTCGAACCTCCGACGGAAGGGAGAGGGGGGGGGGGAGTTACGTGGACCGTTTCAAGGCGCCTCTGGCCGTGCGGCTACCCCGCGTGGCCATGGGGATGAGGATAGAAAATAGCGTAATTCATACAAAAAGAAATTTAAGTGATTTTCCACTACCGATAGCTGCTACCAAGCCTACTGCAAAGTCAGCGGAGAAGTCATGGCTCAACCCTAATCAAGCGCCAAGCGTCAGAAATATACATTAAATTACACATTACGAAAACCGAGATAAATACTTCACACATATAAGTATTCGATCTATACTGCAAATTTAATTCTATGTAACGATTAGATAAGAACTGAATTTATAAGAATTCTGAGTAAAACGTACATTAAAATGCCTATTGTGTACAGAAAGAATCCGTCTGTTCCATGAGAAAAATCAACTCTAATTTGAAAATCTACATGTGTACTACATACATGCTGAAGGTGCAAGTATTTACTATAGACCAAATGAAGAAATGAATTTGCTTCCTGACACTAGCTATGTGAGGTCATAACTGAACAAAGCCACCGACCTTCAACTCCTAGCAAATCATGAAAAATACAAAAATTCAACCCCATGTTTGCACAATAATACTTCATGAACTTATTTGAAACGTTTAAATCAGTTCCATACAACTAGCTGTAATGAGAATATAGAATCTTTGTATTGTACTTCACGTGATAGCAAACCTACTCAGACACAAACTGCTTCCTAGAAAATTGTAGTAATAATAAACACGAAATTATACACACTGTAACTAGCACGATTTCTCCCTAATGTACAAAAGGCTGAAATAAACAGTATTAAGAACAAGTAAAACAGTACATCCAAATACTGAAATCTAGAGTGTCAAAGGTACATCTGTTCTTACCAGGTCTCGGCGTCAAAATATCCCACACTGGACCTATTGTAACTGCTGTCGCCTTTCAAGAAGAGAGGTGGCAGCCACCAAAGAGGACCACAGTACACTCTGCCCGCCAGTATCTTCTGACCAAACACCTTTCTGTATTTTCCTCTGTTTTATTACTGGTTGGCAAACTGCTCGAGCGACGTATAGTTACCAGCCACCATTGCAAAACTCACATTGAGATGCGCATACTGGATTAAATTACACGAAAACCACGAAATAAGGACATAGTTAAACAAATATCAGTGTACGAACTGAGTGTAAAGTGACTCACTCCCTTCGTAAAGGCTTACTACTTTCGCATACAAGTAGGGGGGGGGGGGGAGGAGGGCAACGCAAAACAGTAATGACTTAACATGACTGCAAGATAATGCATGAGAAGATCTGAAGTATAGGGCTCACAAAAACAATCAGTATTATGATCAAGGTGTACAATATTTGGGAAACTGAATAGTATAAGACGACCACAATATTATTGCACTTGGGGGCTTAGGGAGTTTCGATTGGCATTTCATTACTCATGGTGTAGTCAGGATTCGTACTATGTGCACCAGTAATGATCTGAAACTGTTGATAGTATGATGCGGTTTCCTCAGCCACCACTGCACTTTTCTGCTGTAAATTCACCGTGTATAACGGCCAAGTACACTGATACCGTGGTCCAGTAGTAGTTGTTTACATTTCGCGTGCTTCTGTGGGAAAAAGCACTCATGAGTGAACTAGTGACTAATATGACGAGACGGCATATATACTACAGCAGTCTGTCTTTCATGTCCGAAGTAAACGAAGACTACCACAGTGTGAGGGAAGCCAGCCTACATGCTGCAGTGTACCATCAGGCCAGAGGCGAATAAATCAGAGGCAATTAGATCAAAGGCAAAGCAGCAATGGGGTCTTCCTGCAGATACTGTGTCTCTCATGACAACGGTGATGCATCGATCGAAATGATTTGGATTTATTTTAAAGTACTGAAGACTGACTGGTACTAACTGACAGCAATTATGCAGCAAATCGTAGCTAATCATAGATTCATGCGACTGACATCGGCGTATCTCGCAAAAAATATTGGAAAACACTGGTGAGTGAACACAATACGAACAGCCTTAGGTTTATTGAATGTTTTCATCCCTCCATGTCTATTATCCCACATGACAAGTATGTGTCTGCTTATGACCACAATTTTAGAAATCACGTACTCGCGTACGAGATGTTTACCTTGAGAACGTCGGAATCTTCCAACCAGACGTTTTCCTTAATACGTAACCAGAAGTGTCCGAAATGAAAGAAAAATGAAATTCAAGATTTCAAAATAATTGTAGAGACTCCAAAAGAGCGAAGGTCGTAGCTTATCGTTAATGTACCATCGATAGGAATAAAACAAGCCTTTACTTCAAAGAAATTCTTCCGGCAATTACCTTAAAAGATTTAGAAAAGCCATGGAAAATTTAAGCTTGGATGGCTGGCTGGGGAGTAGAAACTTGGTCCGCCCGAATGTGAGTATAGTATGGTAGCCGTTGCGCCACCTCACTCGATTCACAGCCTCTGCAGTTCCCATTTATTAACCCAGTAGAACTCACGTGACTCTGCCTTCATCCTTCAGCGATTTTCTTGGTGAACCCTCTGCTAAGATACCGCTTCAAGCGAGCCGTGCATGTGGGGCACTGCGGAATGGGGAGTGCCGGTCCAGATATGCTTACGGGACCTGTCAGAATCCGAGTCACTTTCAACTAGTGAGAACTGCAAACACCTGCTGTGAGAACTGCAAACGACTAACAATCAGGTGCATGTCATTATACTACGATAACTTAGCTTTATATGATCCATGATCAGTATTTTAAAATATAAAGACAAATAATAGAACATCAAGCATATTGTTTCAGTAAAATGTTATTTTAATTGTAACTCTCTATTTTTTGAGACATTAAAACTGAAAAGATTCAGCCCAATTAATCTTTAATGTATGCCCTATATACTGGATGGAACTTGTATATTCCATATTGGACTCAAAACGGCAATTGCAGGAGCAATGAAAAGAATTTTGCTGATCAGTAGCACTCTTCGTAGGAACAATATCATTAACCTTCGACACGATATAGCTTAGGTATCCTATATGAAGAAAACAACAGGTGTGAATTAGTTACAATATTCCAGAAATAACAGAACAGGATACTTACACTCCCTTCCCAGCGTTCGTACACCGCCACTTAATATCCACCAATGTATAAAAAATTTCACTTTACGTAGTCTGATTCATATGTGTCCGAACCTACATTAGTTTTTCTTGTTATTCAGAATCTGTTTGTCTCCAGGGCAGTGTAAAAACATCGAAATTTCGGTTCTGGTAGCTTTGATCCGTCACGACATTAATTTCTCTCATCATGCTTGTCCGATGTTTCTGTTAACAAATTTGTAACTGTAGGGTCTCATGGTACGCCTATACACTATTGCTATGAACACCTATCTAGTTTCATTATTTATACGGATTTTTAGAAATATAATTTGATCATTTCGTAGCGATTCTTTGTTTGTCTACAAGTTTAGCTGTCATTTGCTCAAAATGGTGTTATCATTACTTCGCTGTTTATTAGCGTGCAAAAAGGATAACGCCTGAATAAATAAGGTAGCAAGTCTGAGGATTTTCACTGTGTGTTATGTGGTTATCGTAGTGTATCACCGCACTTCTGTCACATTTTCTTCTCCACTGTCCCTCGTATTACATAGCATGGCGACAAAGTCAGTATTTTTAACTTCACTCTTTTTGAAACTAGGACTTTTATAATGTACAAATATTCGAGCCCTGAGATTACACGAGCCACTTGTTTTAATACTCATTCAGTGTGTTTCCAAGACGTATTTCAATTGATTTCATTTGATTCAGAAAGTAACCTTTGGTGGCCGTTTTCGATATTACTAAAATTTCCAGGGTGTTAGAACCCAGGGCTTTCTTGTTTAAATCTTTCGATCCGATATTTTCACTATTTGGATGAGACCTTTTCCAAGAACAGGCTTCTAATTTAAGTTGTGATTGAAACATCCTGGCAGATTAAAACTGTGTGCAGGACCGAGACTCGAACTCGGGACTTTTGCCTTTCGCGGACAAGTGTGGAATTAAAGCTGTGAGGACGGGTCGTGAGTCGTGCTTGGGTAGCTCAGATGGTAGAGCACTTACCCGCGAAAGGCAAAGGTCCCGAGTTCGAGTCTCGGTCCCGCAAACAGTTTTAATGTGCCAGGAAGTTTCATATCAGCGCACACTCCGTTACAGAGTGAAAATTTCATTCTAAGTTGTGTTTGCTTAATCTAGAAGAACTGTCCGTATTTTAGTTATTATGCTCACATGACAATTACTTTTTACTTAGTTTTAAACAAATCTTTCGTATGATACTCTACACAGTCATTGATCAAGTGCTCAGTACTTGTCTAACATTTAATTTCGATGGGTTGAATAATATGATACTCTGTGCCAACACGCTTGGTTAACTACTGCACTATCCTATTGTTCAAAACCGTATTGCATTCTAAGTTCCTTTGTGCTTAAATGTTCAGATTTGTGTCTCTTTCCTCAAATCTATGCTAATGAAAGTTCTTATTTGTTATTATTATTATTAATGAATTCTTCCAGTAAATGGAAGACGTTAAACAAGTAACTTAGTCAACTATTCCTTAGGTCCTTCTTGTTGTTCCGAAAGCTTTTCATTCTTTCTAAGAAAGCTTGTTTACGTAATTCCGATTACTTTTGTTGTACGGTTGTTGTTTTGGCTGCTCCGATGTAACACCATATGTCTACTCTGCGTCTGAAGGTGCATCTTCGTAAAATATCGGTTGGTCTTACGTTTCCGTCGTTGAGGTCTTTCTGAATTTCGTTCAGTCATGGTGTTGAGTTCTTAAGTGATGCTGCATAGTCGATCATCCTTTTTGTCAGTCGCTTTTCTTGTTGTCTGTTGAGATGACCAAAACATTTCATTCGCCTTTTCTTACAGTCAGTTTTTTGTCTGTTGTTCTGACTGATTTTAGCTTGTAACCGTCTTTGGTATTTTCCTAGTGATCTTTCTCCCTTTTTTTATTTCTCCAAGTATGTGTTTTCTGTCAAGCGTCAGTGTTTTGCTTGCACAGAAGACTGTTTGTTTTAAGTTATTCATTTGCATTATTATTTTACTGTATTCCTGACAAGTAATTTTTATACACATCGGCAAGTCAGTTTCCAAGAAGTACATAGCAATCAGTATTTCTTGGTTACTCTTAGCTTTATGATGTTTTCTTTATTTCACACGCCAAACATTCTTCTCATCAACGTCTGTATATTTACTTCACATATGACAAGGACTGATAAGATTCATGGGATACTGTTATACAAAAACCAGACTATTGCTTATGAAATTAATGACTTTAAGTGAATATTCATTTCATTTGTTACAATATTCTTATACAGCCTTTTTTCTACAACGCCCATGATAACTGACACAGATCTCAACATAAGATTCCTGGATATATGTCTGATAAATCTCTTCTCTCGTATTGTTAATAAGTTGCAAAGAAAAAGTCATCACTACTACTTTTCTATACACAATCAGAATCGAATAACAAATTCGAAGAGTTCTATGCAAAGCAATCTGCATTTCATTTGTTACAATATTCTTATACAGCCTTTTTTCTACAACGCCCATGATAACTGACACAGATCTCAACATAAGATTCCTGGATATATGTCTGATAAATCTCTTCTCTCGTATTGTTATTAAGTTGCAAAGAAAAAGTCATCACTACTACTTTTCTATACACAATCAGAATCGAATAACAAATTCGAAGAGTTCTATGCAAAGCAATCTGCAGTTGGTCAACACTGTAATGTAATAATAGATTTTCACATGAATAAACGAATTACTAGCGTTTTAACCAGATAGTAAAAGTGCTCTGGAATCTCAAGATAATTCTAAAGCAGGAAGGAGAATGATGAAAAAACCCCTAGAAATCGAGAAAATCCAGAAACGAACCCCTTAATAGACATGGTGGGGATTAAATGTAGCAAAAGTATGTAGCTGGTATAATGAAGAAAAGGATTGTTGGCACAAAACCCGGAAAATGACAGAGGCAGGTATTTCAGTTTTAACAGGATTCTTCGAGAAGTTATAATAATAAAAAGAAAAGAAAACCAACACAAAAATTGCATTAAGCGCTGAGCACGTAGTGTCTTGCATCCAAAGAAGCTTGCTTCGTACATGGGACCAAAATTTCTTCCACAGCAAGGTGATATGGATTTCTACATAGTGTAATGCCTGCGATAAAATTGTTCTGGCTTTTCAAAAAAATGTGATTATGTGCCTAAAAGTAAAATATAATGAAGTAATGATAGGGTAATATCCAATCTTACCACTTGGAGTGTGCAGTCTCAGAAGTCTGAAAGTGGTAGGGATCTAGAAAACCTGGGAATGGAAATACAAAAGTTGCGATTGGATACAGTTGAGGTCAGCAGAATGAAATGGCAAGAAAATTTGGATTTCAGATCAGACGAATGTAGGGTAATATCAACAGCAGCAGAAAAACAATGCGAGTAGTATTCGTTACGAATAATAGGTTTGGGCAGAGTGTGAGTTGTTATGAACAGTTCAATGACAGGTTTGTTATCAGAAAGGGCAGCAAACCAATGCTAACAATAGTGTTTCATGTACACATGCCGATGTCACAAGCGGAAGATGAGAATGTACAGAATATGTATGAGGGTATAGGACGCATAATTCAGTACACAAATTAAGATGATAATCTAATAATGATGTTGGAATGAAGCACAGTAGCAGGGGCAGGGATAGAAGAAAGAGGTATGAGAGAATCCAGTCTTGGTTGTAAGAATGAGAGAGGAAAAAGACTGTGTTTTGTAATAAAGATTATGATAGCGGGGAGACTTATTTGTATCTGCAGTATGCTATCGTGTGCGATTTTGTTTACGATGAGCCATCATGAGTTGAAGTTAATTGCACTGGAGGTAGCTACGCAGTAGTTACCGATCTGCAATAAAAAGATTAAAAATTTACGTCCTACGCTGCCTTTTCTCCTATCTTGTACTAAATTCTATGTTCTACCTTCGACCGGTGTACGAGAATGACAGATAGAGAACTACTTAAGTTCAGAAAAATAACAGTGGGGTACCTATTACATTGTAAGTTGAACATATGGTGAGCCTATCCTCTTTACTAACACCAGATTATGATGGGTCGCCTTCGCGAAACTATTGACCTGTGTTAATGGCTAACTCTTGGAGAATTGTGTAACATATATTATGCCCAAATGGCATGTAGGAATTAACTTTCTCCTTTCCTTGAGATCCAGAAGAACGTGGTCGTACGATAGAGATCACACCCGATGTTAATCGGAAAAGGGACTATGCACGCACTTTGTGGCATTCCCAGAAAATGTGAACACCCCCAGGTAGGATGATGAACATGTAAATTTTTACTGGAGACGGTATCCATAGCAAAAGGAATACTTGGTGTGAATCAGGTGAAACTACTTCACTGTAGATTAAGAGCTGTAGCTGGTGATAGTATTAATTCGTTCGGTTTGGCATGCACTTCCGAATGGGAGAGAAAGATTTCTGGGCCTGCTTGGAAGCGAAAACTATGATATTGTCCTGGGACTGGATTCGATGAGTAAACATCACTTCAAAGTTAATGTGGGGTGGAGCATAGTAAAGCTAGAAGGAACATCATTCCATTTTGGTTGCCTTGTCAAAAATATCATAACGCAGTACGGTGAACACAAGATGTTGGGAAGCTAACTAGACTGTGTGCAAGCTCTCTTACACTTGACTTCTGAGAGAAAATATCTAAAGTTACAGGGAATTTAGCAAGGATGGTGGTAGGAGCATATTAGCCAATTAACGCATAACCCTTAGCAGAATATCATGAACTCTACAAAGTGCAGTGCTTTGCAGGCAGTAATTTGTTTCATGTGCAAGAAGTTGAGTGAAGCTGGGCACTGCCGATTTGCATATATAATTTTGGACTACTGGAGGTGGAGTTATCATGAGGTGCACTGACAGCCAGCGTGGAACTGGTAAAAGAAGAAGAACAGAGATTTTTGTGTACTGTGTTCTAAGCCAGGACAGTCAGCTTCTTTAGCCATAGTTGCAATGAAATAATAGGGAGGTAACTGAAAAATTGTTAGTGGAATACATGTACCATTGCCAGTTATGCCAATGACAAAATATAGTATTCGAACTGGAAATTAACTGTCAGTTTGTAAGAAGCCATATTAAGTTCAACACTACATCGAGCTGTTAACGAAGTTATTTACAAAATAACAGCTCTGTGGCAGAATAATAAACGAAATTATCAGCTCGCGGGGGTGCTGGTGGTTATTGTTTCAAAGAAGAGCTCAGATGACAGTAGGTCCTATAGATGCTGCTATGACTAGCATATTTTAATCATCGAACAGTCACAGATGTGTACTCATTGTCATATACTATAGAAAAGTTGGATAACTTGGGAAAATTGCGTTATTTTACCACTATGGACTTATTAAGAGGTTACCATCAATTGGAGCAGCACCATGAGACAGACCTAAGACCTCATTTACAGTTACATCAAGTCATTCTTATTACTGCTAAATGCAATTCGTATAGAATAACTCGCTGGCAACATTCCAACATCAATTGTATGGGTTGTTATAAGACCCAAAACAGTAACAGTGTATATATATCTAGCCGATCTTACAGTATTTTCATAAGATATTCAGGAAAATGTGGTATATTCTCAGGATATCTTTAGTTGATTACAGATGGCACAGCTAACAGTTCATGGAAGTTTCACTTTGTATTGACAGAAATTCACTCGTTGGACCATCTTATGGTGTGTGAACAAAGCAGCCGCTTGTACTAGCCATGTGTGAATTCCCTGCTCCTCTTACTGGAAAAGTGTTTCCTTCTTTTATTAAAGTTAGCCAGTTATTATAGGAAGTTTACGCCAAAATTTTCTCGTTGAGATGGCCTCATACACTTATGTTAAAAAGGGAAGTAAACCTTAAGCAGGCTCTGATATGTGAGCAAGTCTTTGAATATCTGATATACTACATGATGGTGCTAAGCAAGGTCTGATGAATAACATGCATAGTGACAATTTAATACATTTATTAATAACAACACATACATCAAAACAGAAATAATCCTTTTAAAGCGAAGAGCACGTGCTCACATTCCAAGTCAAGCTTAACCAGTCAGCTATACAATTCATTAAGATAGTGGATATACTTCAACGGATGCCAGCTTATATTGAATTTAATTGTGATCACATACCAGCTTAATGCCCTTCTACAATCCAGATTTAAAAGTATTTAAGAATGAACTGCAATGTGAAATAATAACTTGAATTTAAATGTAAATACATTGTGTCTCAACTAGTTACTGATAAGGAAAAATAATACAATGTTATTTAATAACTGACATCAGGTTCAGGTAATGGTTGAACTAACTGTGCTAACATACCTATAAGCACCAATTAAATCTGCCAGTTACAATATCCAATTGACTCAGAAATAAATACCAGCTACAAGATTTTTTGTTTAGTCTGTGGACTGTACATCTGCCAAACACTAGAGTGGCATGTAATATTACTAACTGGAATGCATCATATGCCATAGGGTTCGCTGTACAACTGGTGTGGCTACATAATGGGTTACACAGTACAATAGCTCAGGCAATCTGAAAAGTAATCAGAGTTAGCCCTCGCCAACAACTATTATAATTCTATTGCACCAATGTGGGCTGCGTTTCTTTTGTGTACCCTGAGAGGATCACAGTGCTTAGCAGTAACCAAGAACTGTTCTTAGAGTACAAAGATGAAGTTTGTTTTAGATTTTGCGAGTTACCATAACCTTTAGTATATATTACTCAAGTTACATTGGGCACATAAGCCCTGACAGTTTGAAAAGTCACCGCCCAGCCTTATAATATAAGCTCTTTAATAGAATTACTCATTAAGTCACTGAACCTTAGCTGACTGACATAAATAAATGATATACTAATCCTGGCCATTTGCATGTAATTTCACTTGCACTTACAACACTGTATTCAAAATACAAGTGTCAGCGACTACTAAGCAAACAAAATGCACATTGATTAAATGGAGGCGCCACCTGCAGCACTGTACCAGAATGTTTAAAATAATGGTCATATTAGTCACACATATCAAACACCGTTACTGCAGTTACTATGTGGGTGGACAATGCTGATGTATTACTTGCCTGGGCCAACACTTTAAATTTAAATGAAACATACTGCCAATTTCGCTGTTCTTGATAGTGTCAAAGGCTGAAAATTTAGCTGTGACTGAATCTGTTGGGTTATTGTTTCCACAACTGTCAATAGTAACCAAGAACACGAATTGTAATAGAATATAGTTCTATGGGCAAGTCATGAGGTTGTTTACCAGGCTGAGTACAATAAACTTTTCTGTTTTACTGGCTTGGCAACTCATAGTAAACATGATAAACCCTTTCCAAACTGTCTTGTTCTCAGCTCATGATTGACTGCCTTGCTCCAAGTTCATGCTTCCCCAGCATGGTCTTCAGGTGGCACCCCACTGCAACCAAACATATCGCAGTGCCAGAGATGTGCCAACAGTTGGGGCACTAAAGGGTCCTCACTTTCTTTTTTTTTATAAAAAATATTTTTTACTATCTTGAGACGCCTGCAACCAACCTTTACAGGGTATGTTCTGCCAGGAAATAGGTTGGACCAAACACCTGATAGCATGTGCACTGAGACAGCCCAATGAAGCAGAAAAGGATTGGTAAACTATAGAGAAGGAGATGTTAAGACTGATTTATGGTAGTACATATTCCCATTGCTGCACCTATGGTAGCCATTTCAAAGCCATAACAGATCACACAGCTATAAAGTGACTTATGGGCCTTAAATATGTACTAACTGCTTCACCTAATGGGCTTTATGACTTAGTGAGCATGGTTTTGAAGTAGTACACTGTTCCAGGATATTAAATGGCAGTGCTGATAGATTAAGTTGCAAGGTATACACAGTAGAACATGGTAGTTCTGTAGATGAGTACCTTAAGGCTCAAGTGGCTGAGAGAGTGTCAGCAATTTGTGATGAAAGCCAAGCTCTGTGCTGAGAATAGGTTGAACCACAACCAAACTAACTGTGGGCGACGTGTTGTCATGCTGGCAAGTTTACATGACAGGGTACAGAGGCATGCCCATGACTATATTTTAACGGGGCATAGGGGTCGTCATACAACTAGATGACTGAATATTGATGGGAAAGGTGTGAACAAGAAAAACTGAATACCATGTGCATGGGGAGCTGAGCTACATCATCGAAAAGTTTTATGACAGAGATCAACAGACCATTCCAGATTATTGGTTTAGGTATCCTCAGACTGTTTGCACAGACACCAGTGGGGAATCAGTATGTCTTTACTAGGACAGGACACTCTTTACTTTATTTAACAAAGTTGAATCACAATGTTTAACTGACAAAGTACAGCTTGATGTCCACCTTTCAGTGGCCTTCACCCCCCCCCCCCCCCCGTCCTCCAGTTACAATTACTAATATGAACTATTGGAAATAATAATGGGATTCTTAAAGAATTGAATGGCGTTTTACTCACCAAACCCGTACAATATGTCGCAATTCTTATATTCATATATATCAGAAAAATTTATGCAAATTTCCCATTATAAATTATCAGGTGGTATTTTTATCACCTTTCTCAAGAAACAATGAATTTTTTTATGTTATATAGATGGATCTATGTCAAATAAAAGCTGATCAAAATAGATTGTTCTCTGTGATGACAAATTTCAAAAGAAAACGCACATTTGTTCCTTGTTATGTGGCATATGTACGGTTGGGCTGTGGAATGTTGAGTTTGTTTAATTAACATGGTTGAGCTAAACTTCCTTTATTTCAATACAAGCAAAACAAAGAAATGCAGTGGAGTTTCTGACATATCTTCATCTACTGTAGCAAGGCATAACTGCAGCATACACAGGTGAGTAGGACCAACATTGTGTTCTGAAATAGAGATCTGTATCGCTAGTCAGCCTTTAATTATGGCAACACTAACAGTTTGATTTAACTGACCGGTGTATGTGTAAGGGGCCTAAAGTAATCTAACAAACCTGACTATTTGGCAATGATTGTAGCAATTCAGTATGACAATTAAATTTCTAAGACGCCTATAGTATTTAATTCAAAATAAGTTACTGTAAAATGAATTCCAATTCTTTAAAAGTCTTCAGTAACTAAAAAACGTTATCAATTGCTTGAGGGCAAATAAATACAATATCTCCAAATGACACTGATTACTTAAATTTTGGTAGGCTGGATCATTTTAATCCATAATGGGGAGTAACTCAGGATGGAGATGAGATACAGCAAAATGTTACAGATAAAAGTTGTAGATAGCAAAGAGAGTCACACATTGCGACTAATGGTCATGACCTCGATCGTGATTTTCAAGGTGATATGGAGATTAAAGTAATTTTTTAATGGAGACCTTAATATTTGATTCAGGCTTTGAAAAGAGTGGCAACTGTTACAAATGAAATAAAAAATTATTCCAGTACTTGGCTATCTCAATGAAGATCAAATAACCAAACATTTTTTTAGTTCTAGTACGGATTAATTTAGAACAAAGGAGGGATACAACAAATACAGTGTTAGATACAAGCTGGAAGGAGCGGCCCAAAGAATGAAAGGCAAGTGGACTCATTCAGTGACCTGAAAATCAATTATCTACGTTTTATTTATGTTTGTTCTCTCTTACAAGTGGCACAATAACTTTTATATGGTATGATGTATTTATTTTTGACAAAAAAACGCGTCAATTAAAACTTAAAGTTCAAATCTTCAATTGAACTTTCTAAATCTGATGTCACAGATAGGGTTATCCATGAAACAAAATTCAATCTTCGAATGACCTTCGATAATTACCTTTAAGTCCGCAATCCGTAGCTGAGTGGTCAGCGTGAAGGAATGCCAATCCTAAGGGCCCGGGTTCGATTCCCGGCTGGGTCGGAGTTTTTCTCCGCTCAGAGACTGGGTGTTGTGTTGTCCTAATCATCATCATTTCATCCCCATCGACGCGCAGGTCGCCGAAGTGGCGTCAACTCGAAAGACCTGCACCAGGCGAACGGCCTACCCGATGGGAGGCCCTTGCTACACGTCATTATTATTATTATTACCTTCAAAATCACGGTTATTTGCAATGGTATATGACCCATATGCCCCTTCCAATTTGCATCTAACTTTGTATTTTGCTGCATCACTCCTCTACTCCAGTTAATCCGTATTAGAACTGACAACATAATTGCTTATTTGACCTTGACTGAACCTTGCCATGACCTTGAATAATGTATCTTTACCTATGTAAAATTTGCCGTTCTTTTGAAATCTTGAATCAAATATCAGATATTAGGTTTCCCATTTTAAAAAATCGCTTTAACCTCCAAATCGTCTTGAAAATCACGCTCAAGGTCACTGCCATTAGTTAGTAGGAATGCAGACACTCTTTCCCATCTACAACTTTTATGCAAAATATTTGGCTAAATCTCATCTCCATCCGAGATATTCCCTATAATGGATTATAATGGTCCACATGTGTGTAAGGTTGCAATTTGCTACGTACTAAATTGCCTTGCTTGTTGAAGTTTCAAGGTCTACGACAGCTTAAGTAATCAGAATCGTTTGGCGAGCTTGTAATTATTTGCCTTCGTGCAGCAGAGATCCTTTTTAAAATTATCTAAGAACTGGATTCATTTTGAAGTAGCTCGTTTTGCAGAGTATTAGAGATCAGAATTAAATATGTTAAGCACCTTGGAAATTTAATTGTGATAGTGAGACGCACACAGGACACCACTGTGATGTGACACATATGTGACTACAAACTGAAAACAGAATAACAGAACCAACCACACAAACAACACCCAAGGTCTAGTAGCCGTTAAGTTTACCAGTCTGACTTGTTAGTGTACTTAGCCACAACATAACAGCACTAACTTTACTGGATAACAAACCGTAGGTAGTAGTAGTAGGCGGCTCTAGGATTTTGAAAATAAACTTGACATTGATAGTGAGTTTATTAACTTGCCAAGCCTGTGGCGGATAAAACCGAACTGTGTAATGCTTAGTTAGTAATCAGAGGGTAGTCCCAGTCTCCATTCAGATCTTACCGGTAGTTAGCCTTAGCTTAGAACTACCGAGCTCACTCCACGAGTTTGAATGTGGCTTCGCCACTTGTAGCCTAAACCGAAGAACCAGAAGCCGGCGCTTTCTGACTCGTAAATAAACACACGCATCTGCGACTACGAACATCATTCGCAATAACCAGCACTGAAAACACGGGGCAACCTCTCCACAATAACAGCCAGTGCAATGTTTTGCCTACAGATATTTTAACAATTTTAATCGTAAATCAGCAATCCTAACGACAGTCATCAACGTGGTCACAACAGTTTAAAACACTTATTGTTCACCACGCAGAGTACCACATGCAAACCCATCAACAACCCACTAAGGTGGTGAAACGTCCCCTTAGAAATTACTGTGCTGGTAAATCCCTTGCGTTATTTGATTTTCAAACAGCTGAGCAAAACTGAACGTACTCAGACATTCCTCTCTTTACTTATTCCGATAATCACTAAACTGACACACAATATTTTTAGCGCATCGCAATCTGACTTTCAATAATCCCTACGAAAGAATGGCCCTGATGAACATTAACCTATACCTTTCACAAATCACTTACCTCACAAAAATCTTCGTTTCTCGAACTACTGCAATACAGCGAGCGCCACTACTGCCAGCTAAATAAAAGATTCAAACTACTGAAGGCACTAACTACTGATAGGCATACTAAGCTAATGAAAGATTTTGATAGAGAACAAACAATGTATTTACCTTAATAATGTTCAAAAGTCATAATATACATATATATATATCAGTTCATGATATCCAGTATTACAAATTTACTCTTTCTGGCGGACAAACGTCCAGATCGTCCGCTCTTAAAATTCTGCCATCTCTCTCCCCACATCCACCACTGCTGGCGGCTCACCTCCAACTGCGCAACGCTACGCGCTGTTAACAGCCAACTGCCCAACACTACATTAGCGACTATTTCAACAACGCCCACCAGCCACAGACTGCACACAGCACAGCAAGTGATTTTCATACAGAGCGCTAGGTGACGTGACCAACATAAAAACCTAAACAGCCTACTTACATATGTAGACCCTTAGCCGAGGATGCCTCACTGGAATCTTCTGATTTTTCCTTGTAGTATGTGTAATTAGTGTAGCTATTGTTTATTGCTAGCGCGTCATTATAGAGAGTATTTCCTTTGTAGTTGTAGTTTTTCATTGTTGTACAAGTAAAACAGTTGTGGTATGCATGTAGATATGCACCAAGTATTTCGCAGCTGCACTAGCAATTAACGAGATATTATTTTCAGTGCTATGTTAATGTGTTTTCCTATTTTGCTCTTCAAATTGTGCTTTTCTGTGTTATCGTGTGAAATATTGTGACAATAATGGCGTGTGAAAAGCGTAATACTAGGCTCCAAAGTAAACTGAAAAATGACAGTGAAGACGAGAGTAGTGTGTTAGCGCCACCGAGTAATGAATTAACTAATGTTCAAAGTAGTAATTTGGTAATTGTGCATAGGGAAATGGAGCATGCGGCAAATAATTATGTATACAGTGAATCAATTAGTGAACAGGGAAGCATTATCGATCAATCGGTCGGCAACAGCTCGCCTCAGGAATCCGAAATGACGGGACACAATATTGCAAATACTGTAGATTCAGGTTTTGGGTCCTCACTGTTTTCTCAAATAAGTCAAGACACATTTTCTGCTTGTCAAAACGTGAATGTTGCCGGTACAAATGCACTGCCGAAAAGCATAGAGGAACAGATTCCAGACACTAATACATTATTATTGCAATTGATGCAACAAATGAAACAAAATCAGAGACAAACACAGCAACAGTTACACACATTGGAACAAAATCTTCGAAAGTTAGACACAATGGAACAACACCAGAGACAAACAGAGCAGGAGCTTCAAAAGTTAGACACCATGCTTGAACAAACACGAGAAGGTCTAACTACTAAGTTACTTAAAATCGAATCGAAATGTCACAAAGTCTGTAATGACGTAAAGACACAAATTTTTGAGCATTTCCAACCTGATATTTCGCGTCATGAAAATGCATAACAGAATCACGAAGCAACCATAAAGAAACTGAAAACTATGGTTGATGAAAATCACGTCACCTTGCAAGCTAAAATTGACTCAGTTGCACCTACCGATTCGGTTACACAACTTGCAAAAACTCAGGAAAACTTAAGGGACACAGTAGATACGATTTCAACACAAATGGACAGACTGGAACTTGGTTCAGAGAAACACACTGAGGAAATAAATTCACTATCGGAGAAAGTTGCCGAACTTTCGGATCAGTTCACTGACTTATCTACAAAAGGTAGATGATGATCTGAATGACACAAGACCTGTAGCCTTCACTGACACAGAAGAGTATGAACAAATTAAGAAATTCAAACAAACTCAGAATCAAATTAATACGCAACACAAAAGAGATATTCGGGAAGTATAAGATCAGTTGGCACAAGTAATACAAGAATTACATATTTCAGAGGGCATTCGCGCTCCAACACGGGAAGAGGGACTTAGAAATACGGAAAAGCCACAAAATAATAACACAGGGCATTTCGGAAATTATGAAAGAAATTGGCAAGGTGCGCCGAATTTTGAGATGGAACCGCCGACACGACGTAACAATGACCGATATGGGACTCGCCGACACGATGATTTTGACTATAAGCCCACATCCACCACTGCTGGCGGCTCACCTCCAACTGCGCAACGCTACGCACTGTTAACAGCCAACTGCCCAACACTACAATAGCGACTATTTCAACAATGCCGACCAGCCACAGACTGCACACAGCACAGCCAGTGATTTTCATACTGAGCGCTAGGTGAATTTACCAACACAAAAACCTAAACAGCCTACTTACAGTGGGTGAAACTAAGGTTAGTAGTACAGAGTAGTAGGAAATGCTTCGTAAACAGGTTAGCAAAACAATTGCGAAAAACAGGGGAATTGCTTATCCACATCGTTCACGACAAGCATATGCTACCTTGTAGCGGAAAGGTACCGACACACGCACACAGGGAACAAATTGATTAACGGTTAAGAGAGCACGTGCGCAATGCATAAATCTCCTTAGCACGTCATCCAAAAGCTTACCTGAATACACCTGATGCCCGAACCCGAGCGAGTATGAGCCACACGTCCACAATCTCGAGTCAGATTGCAATTCAGCGATGTAATAATGTCAGTAGCAACGTACACTGGCGACAGCCAAGGTGAATGACAAACAGGTAAATCAACACCCACGATTCCACTTCTCTGCTCGTTCATCAACAACTTGATTTGAAATGTAAAAAGAAGTGTGCTCCTTG
Source organism: Schistocerca piceifrons (assembly GCF_021461385.2). Lineage (NCBI taxonomy): Eukaryota > Metazoa > Arthropoda > Insecta > Orthoptera > Acrididae > Schistocerca > Schistocerca piceifrons. The sequence goes on along the minus strand of NC_060138.1, from coordinate 597,286,795 downwards.
ATTGAAGTGATGCGGAATTACATAAGATATACTAGCATATGATACAGTGAAGCATTAAAACTGTTCTTCCTGGGTTCTCATAACAGACATTTCGACACCGTCTTACTCAAGAACAAAGGTTAATAATGTACTGAAACGAATTGCACCTGATGAGAGAACGACAGCATCGAAATGATTCGTGTCATTAAATAAAATACGAAAAAATTATCACTGAATGAGTTGTGATCCCTACTTCATAAACATTTTTCAGTCTCATTTTCACGTCGAGCTGGGTGGAGTGGTCGCATGGTTTGAGGCGGGGACTGCGTGGCCCCTCCCGCCGCAGGTTCGAGTTCTCCCTCGGGCATGGGTGTGTGTGTTGTTCTTAGCATAAGTTAGTTTAAGTAGGATTTAAGTCTAGGGACCGATAACCTCAGCAGTTTGGTTCCTTAGGAATTCACACAGATTTGAACATTTTTTTTATTATTATTATTTCACGTAGAGATTACACTCGAGATGACAACGTGGTCAAATACTGTATATTTTCATCGTGTCAACTACCGCTATTCAACATGCAGACCACAACACTAAAGCATGATTTATAACGAGGACTACATCTCTATGGAACTTTGTGTTGTAACAACAGGTTCGGAGCCTCTTCAGAGAGGGAGAAGTTATCGCCGCTGAGCAGCAGACTAGCTTACCCTGAGTATGTAAGGCTGTGTGTGCGTGCGTGTGTGTGTGTGTGTGTGTGTGTGTGTGTGTTTGGCGCTTACAGAGTGTGGCGGGACCGCCAGCAATTTCCGCCTACGGCGGGAACTAGCGCCTGACAGCGGCGCACGCTGCCCGTAATACACGACGCCTGCCTGAGTTACTGCCTCTCCCAGCAGGGGTTCCCTCTGCAGTCTGTAGCACATTTCCATCGCTAGCTAAACAAAGCCACTTGCCCTTCTTGTCTAAGTAACAGCTGTTTCTCAATATTTGCCCCAGATTATGTCCTGACTTATCAATTCTTATGCCCTTCATTACTACGTGTAAAGGTGTCCAACAAATATAGACATTTATGACAACAACACAGCATTGCACTTGCAAAATGCTACATTGGTTACACTGATGTCGGTTTGTGACTAAGTAGAGTCAATTTTAATTTTAAAAACCAACAGCATCAGTTGCACAGTTTACCTAGATTTACCTAGGTTTCAGTCGGGGTAACCCAACCTTCTTAAGAATAAAAGTAACTACAGTTTGTCCATAATGGACATCGTCAAGCTAAAACTACAAATCCAAAAAATTATCGTCAGACTGTAAAAACTTATCTGAAACTGCCTCGGGCCCACTTCGCGACCGCGTTGTGGCACTACAGCACTCGTCCCGTCGTCCACGTTTCGGACAAATACAGTGCTGTACGACAAACATATGTTATTGTAAATTTTCTTCTGTGGTCACAGTTTCCATTTTGTAATGTTAACGTCAATTTTAGTTTACAGAAAGCACTTTTCATGTGTAAAATACTTTCTGCAATATCTCTCTTGTATCTTCCATCTTGACCTATTCTTCTTCCGAGATCAGCTCTTCGAGAGTTTTGTCGAAGTTTAACATTGGGCCCACCATCACGCTTTCCAGCTGTCTACAGCATTGACTTGGTTGTGATACTGCTTTCTTTATTTGCCTGTTACCAAGCAACAAGTAAGTTCATACTAAAAGCGTGTGAGCTGTTTACTAACAGTTGTGAAGGTTACTGTCATTATGGAATCACATTAAAAAAAAAAAAATACAAAAATAAGGATACCACGAAACGCCGATGGTGAAGACACTTTTCTATTGTTTTCTTGTCGTCATTCTCCTTCCTGGTTAGGTGCCGCCTGTCACGAATTTACCTCATGTTCCAACCTCTTCATTTCAGAGTAGCTCTTGCAACCGTATGCCAGTCTCTGTCTTCCCGTACAGTGTTTACCCTCTACAGTTCCCTCAAGTAGCATGGAAGCTATTACGTGATATTGTGTCAGATGTCCTATTATCCTGCCCCTTCTTCTTGTCAGTGTTTTCCACATATTCCTTTCCTCACGGATTCTGCGGAGAAGCTCCTCTTTCCGTATCTTATCAGTTCACCCAATTTTCGTCAATCTACTGTAGCACCATTTCTCAAATGCTCCGATTCTCTCCTGTTACGATTTTCCCACAGCCCATGCTTCACTACCATACTGTGCTCCAAACATAAATTCTCACAAATTTCTTCCTCAAATTAATGCATATGTTGATACTAGCAGACTTCTCTTGGCTAGGAATGCCCTTTTTGCCAGTGCTAGTCTGCTTTTGATGTCCTCTTTGCTCCTTCCATTATGGGTTACTTTACGCAGTAGAATTCCTTAACTTCATCTACATCATGATCACCAATCCTGATGTTAAGTTTCTCACTTTTCCCATTTCTGCTACTTTTCATTACCTTCGTCTTTCTTCGATTTACTCGCAGTCCATATTCTGTAATCAGTACACTGTTCATTCCATTCGGCAGTTCGTGAAATTTTTCTTCACTTTCAGCGAATCTTATCATTGATATCCTTTCACCTTGAATTTTAATTCCACTCTTGAACCTTTCTTTTATATCCATCTTCGCTTCTCCGATGTAGAATTTAACAGTAGGGGCGAAAAACTATATCCCTGTATTACACCCATTTTAATCGGAGCAGTTCGTTCGTGGGCGTCCACTCTAATTCTTCCCTCTTGGCTCTTGTACATATTGTATATTACCCATCTATCCGAAAAGCTTACCCCTATTTTTCTCAGAATTAAGAGCATCCTGCACCATTTTATATTATCTAACGCTTTTTCCAGGTCGACAAATCCTATGAACGTGTCTTGATTTTTTTCTCGTTTGCTTCCATTATCATCCGAAACTTCAGCATAGCCTCTCTGTTGCCTTCACCTGTCACTGATCGTCATCTAACACATCCTTAGTTTTCGTTTCCATCTTTCTGTATATTGTTCTTGTCAGCATATTGGATGCATGAACTATTAAGGTGACTGTGCGATAATTCTCGCAGTCGTCAGCTCTCACGGTCTTTGTAATTATGTGGATGGTGTTTTTCCGAATGACAGAAGGTATATCTCCAGACTCATATATTCTACACACCAACGTAAATGGTCGTTTTCTTGTCACTTCTCCCAATGATTTTAGAAATTGTGATGGAATGTTATCCATCCCTTCTGCCTCATTCGTTTTTAAATCTTCCAAAGCTCCTTTAAATTTTGATTCTAATGCGGTATCCCCTATATCTTCAAGATCATCTCCCCTTTCTTCTTCAATCGCATCAGACAAACTTTTCTCTCATAACGACCTTCAGTGTACTCCTTCCATCTATCAACTCTCCAGTCTGAATTTAAAATTGAATAATACTAACTTATGTAGTTAAAAGCGTTCCACACTGATGAACTGAGCACTCTAGTAAAGGCAGTCTGATCTGAAAAATTTAGATACTTGCAAATATAAAGTAGGACCACTGTATCTGTACAGTAAGTGGAACATTTGATAAACAACGATGGTGATGATAATAGCTAATGTGTTTTAAAGCGTTCCAAACTGGTGGACTGAGTATACTACTAAAGACTGAATTGAAAAATGCAAATACTTTCAAATATAAACTGACGCTATTGTATTTGTGTATTAAATGGAACATTTGATAAAATTTCTTGATTACAATTAGTCGCTAATACGCTTTCGTTGGAACTTTCAACACCACCTTTGTTTTTAATTCAAATGGTTTCACTCTTTCTGTGGTAGTTTCTATACTCATTCTTCAATTATAAATTTAGAAAATGTTATTTTGGCAGCTATTGATTCTCAGTTTATCACTGCCGTTAAAGTTATGAGACTTACATTACGCTTCCTTTTCAGTCTTCCGTTACCACTTACTCTCCGTTTCCGTGATAGTCGATCGCATTTAGCTAGTCATCACGACCTATCAAGAGTAACAATAGCAAAAATCTGCAGATTGTGCGCCTTTTGTACACAGCAGGCCGACGGGTTGTTCGATCTACGTAGGACCTAGCATATCCCTTCCCTACCTAGCCTCTTCCTTAGTTTCAAAGGAGCGATGTGAACATATTGTTAATGCTGGTAAATTTATTGTGTTTATTGTATTCATATTATGCATCTGGATTAGGTGTTGTTCACGAGACTTTGTACAGTTCTGATTCTTAAGACCGCGACTACAGATGACTCGTCTGCCATGTTTGTAGTTTTGTTGCCGCTCTGGTTAAACAGAGCGTTGCCCCGGGTGCACCATCTTGGAGGTTATATTCACTTGGTACTGGCACTTCGAAACACCAGAACAAACACTGGAACACATTTTGGACGACGACGAAAAATGAAATTCACCTGCAAACACTGCGTAGATGCAACATCTGCAGCTATTAACTGGCTAGATTCTTTGAATATCCAACTATGGCGAAAAATGGATATCTCAACTTCTTTTAGCTACTGGTGGTTATACAGCTTTCATTACTGCTTATACATGCATGCAAATGTACTTGTTCATGTATCTGTTTTACTGATTCGTACCGTTTTACCTTATTTCGTATCAAATGAACTGTATACACTTGTAAGAAGACAACTGTATAGCTCATACTCTTAAAAACTAACTAAAGTTACAGGTCTTCCATTAAATCGATTCATTGTTCTTATAATTAATGCTATTTATTCATTTTGAGCTTACGTTCAAATTTTCTTCTCCTATTTTTATGGCGAAACTACATTTCCTGAAATTATGTCCAGTGTAATGACTTATGTATTACCTCATAAATAGAAAATGAATAATAATACTTACAAAGCAAAAAAAATATAATTTCATACTCATAGTTGTCTATCGGTTTCTTAATATGACTTTGCCTAGAAATCCGTTAGCAAAGGGAATAGAGAAACCGTTTAAATATACGCTGATAGGAGCTGCATCCAGAAGGACTCGAGCGATCCACTGCACAGTGGCTTGCTACGTCGCGCGCCATCATCTGTGCGAAAGATTACTTTTGCATGGTCAACCACGCAAGCGGGGCGCGTGGGTAGGGCTGTGACGGTTTGCTCGTCCATTTAAGTAAGGATGACAGTTATTGAACTGCATGAAATAAAATCATCATAACTTCTGAATGGTTTGGTCTAGCGACGAAGCCCCCTTTCGTTTGGATAGGTTCCTAAATAAGCAAAATTGGCGCCTTTTTGGGACTGAGAATCTGCTTTTCGCGATCAACACGTCTCTTCGCCCTAAATAGGTGACTGTTGGGTGTCCAATGTCCAGTAACGGAATAATCGGTGCGATATTCCTTGATGACACGGTGACTACCGAATTTTACATGAAGTTCCGGAAGATGCTGTCATCCCCATTAACCAAAATAACCCTGATTTCGACAAAATGTGGTTCATGCAAGACCCCATAGAAGCAGGAATGAGTTTGATGCCTGGAGGAGCGCTCTGGGGACCGCATTCTGGCTCTGGGGTACGCAGAGGCTACTGACGTGGGCCTCGATTGGCCCCCATACTCTCCGGATCCAAACACATGCGGCTCATTTTTGTGGGGCTTTATTAAAGACGACGTATGCAGCAATAACCCCAAAACCAATACCGAGCTGAAAAGAGCCATTCGGGAGATCATCAACAGGATTGGTATTCCTACACTTTAGCGGGTCATGCAGAATTTCGCTATTCGTCTGCTCCAAGTCATCGTCAATGATGGCAGGCATAACGAACATGTCAGAACCTAAATCCGAACATCTGTAGCGACGTTTACATGTTAAATAAAGGGTGTGCACGCCATTGTTTGTAACTAATTTAAGTTTTCTTCGTATAGTTAAATGATAAGGGACGCTGGCCAATAGGATAGCGTGTGGCGTCACCAGAGTGTCACATGCGCGTGCACATGTCCAGGTGACACGTTCGACAGCGGGTTGCTCAGCTAGAATAGGTCGAGAGGGGTCTCATCGTGGGGCTGTGAGAGGCTGGTGTAGTGTAACGACGTAAGTTTTGTATAAATTATTTTCTTTGGACATATGACCATGTGCAGACTTCGTCACCTACGTCAGTTACAACACACTTCAAAATTATTTAAACTCTTTTTAAATTGTCTCTGAATGGTTCTTGAACGAAACTGTAAAACATCATTTGAGCCGTATGCGCAGAATTAAGTCACTCAGTCCAATTGGTTTGCGCAAACTTTTTCAATTTAGATGTCGTTTGTTTCTCCTCAGAAATTATATTACTGCAAGTTATCTGCTTTAATAGATACTAGAACCACATTGAATAGACTTTCAAGACTCAAACTCGCGATGAACGTTGCCAAAAATTAATAATCTTGTCAAATAAATTACTTAACCTAATTCTTCATAAATAAATTCTCGGAACACGTATTTAAACTTTTGTAGTATACACTAGTTTATTATCTTCGTATATATAGACGTGAACCTGAGCCTTGACAAGATAGGACAGAACATTTACAACATGATTAAACTTTCTATGATGCCATTGTTGTACAAACATTACAAACTCTTATTTTTTTTTCAATTTTTAGAAGCACGACGCAACAACTCGGTTTCAGGATCTTCTGTTGCTCTTTGGCTGTCGACCCGCGACGTATAGTGGCCAGCAATTTTCTCTCTGGTCCCGGCAGTGAAGAAGCTGTCTCCGTTCGTTGCGCCGCCCTCTCCGTACACGAAACATAAGAAATAAATACAAAACTTTAGATAATTCACAGCCATTACAAATATTACAAAAAATACATAAACAAAACAGTAAATTAAACTTATATTCACCTGCAAACTGGGCTGACACTGGTGGATGGGTGACGCTTCAATTTCGCGTCCCACTACACTGGATTGCTCCACCGTCGTATTGCGCGCCTCACCGGTCTTACGGACACCACCATTGCCTGTTGTTGACAATAATGGATACAGGAACTTACAGATGCCCTAAAAGTAGGGCCTGGATGTCCGACATACGTCACAAGGGGGGGATCGACGAATTGTCCGCCACGTGCGAACAGACCCAAAGGCAATGATAGAGGACAATCAGCGGGCTGTCCTGCCTTGTATGCATCATACCCTGAGTGCATATACTACTGGCAAGTGGTTGTATGACGCAGGGCTCAATGCGTGCCGACGGTTACGACACCTGCCACTCACACCCACTCAGCGTCGCGCCCGACTCGCCTGGTGTCGCCAAGAACGTTCACGGGTCCCTGTAGACCGGCGACGGATCATCTTTACTGACGAATCCTGCTTCTTCCTTCAAGGCGACGACTACGTGGTCTGTGTCTTAAGGCGCAGTGGAGAGCGTCACGAAGCGGTCTCGCAACACACGTCTCGCCAGCATAGTGTGATGGTGTGGTGAATAATATCTTACGGAGCCCGTTCACTGCTAGTGCTCCTAGCGGGCCCCATGACAGCCTTACGGTACTTGAGGAGATCCTGCCACCTGTGGCTCTGCTATTCCTGAACGCCCATGACTGCCTTATTTCAACAGGACGACGCTCGTCATCATACCGCTCCACTTCCCGTGCTTTCCTTGCAGCTGTGGACTACTCTGCCATGGCTGATCTCCCTCCAACGTGTGGAGTGCCGTGGAGCGTCCCATCAAGGCAGGACCTCCACCCACCAGTCTGCGGGAACTACCCGCTCAGGTGCAAATGGCAAGGGATGGAGTACGACTGAAGTCCATCCGAGACCTGGATGACACTATGCCACGTAGTTTTGATGGTTGTGCTCACATCCATGATGGCGTGATGTCATTCTAACATGTACGTGTTGTTCCCTTACAGAGCAGTACATTTCGATCTTTCAAAGTTGAAAGTGTAATAATTTCCTATATCTAGTACTATCCATCTCCCTGTCAACCGTGATCGCAATCTGCCTTTTCCTTCTGACTACAGCTTTTTTAATGCCGATCAGTGTAGATAATTACGTGCAGTTCTAATTACGGTACTTTCACTGGATAGCATGCTTGGATCAAAGATTTAACACGCAATGGGTAAATCCCAACAACACATGAAATTAATTAAATATCACAATGGATAAAGCAAAAGCCAAGCATTCATACCAGTGAAGGCAACGAACTACGTATTGTGTCGTTGTAAATCACGTTTCCCACTTTATATTTCATACCTGTCCATCTTTCACGCTAAGTGCCATGTAGTTTGCATATTTATCACACCTAGCTAACAAAGTGCAGGAGTACAGAACAGTATCAGATGATAGAAAATCAATTATAGAAACACGGTAATTCTTTTTATAATGAATGATGACCATTTATTTATAGAAACAAATGAAACATGTAGGATCGTCACCAACAGATCTGTATAGCAATTTTATCGGATTGAAATTCATATTACGATTATGAATACGTTAATACAAAAGATTGTTATTTGGAGGTCACTTAGGATGTTATTATAATTGAGGTACAGGGATGTGGGGAATGAAAAATGGATTGAGACTCGCATCAAAGAGACTATGACTCCAAGAAGTCACCACAAAGAATCACAAAGTTTGATGTTCGCACCAATTTCGCACCGATTTATTTTTCTCCCACTGACTGTTAAAACAACCAGGGAAACAAAGAAGAGGTCATTAACCGACATTATTAAAAGTGCATGCAATTTCAATCAGTTTGTTAAAAATCGAAAAAAGAAAATTTCGAAATTTGTGATTAGGTCCTATGGGCCCAAACTGCTGAGGTCATCGGACCCTAGGCTTATACTCTCAATCTAACTTAAATTAATTTGCGATAAGGACAACACACAACGATGCCCGTGGGACGACCCGCGCGAACCGTGACAAGGCGCCCTAGACAGCGCTGCTACCCTGCTCGGCTCGAAAAAATAGATTAACAACAGTAATTCCCCATGGATGTTTGGATTTGGTCGATACAGAATTTCACTGGCTACACAAACCATGTGATTACTATGTAGAAGCTAGGAGATTATGAACGCATTAAGGCATGGTACACAATAAGTGTAATGCTAAACACAAAGGACGATCATTTGAAAACGGCATTACCTTTACAAGAAATTCTCCACAAAACACAAACACCATTAAATAAATAGACTTAACAAAAAATACTGAAGGCACACGATTCTGAACTCGTGGTGTGATGATTCGAGTTCCTACAAAGTCGAGACTACCAAAATACTCCTACACAATTTTGATTAATGTCGAAACAGAACAGACTGCACATGCCTAAAAACTTAAACAAATACATTCAAGTATCTCGGCCCACACAGGAACGAGCCAGCTCACGTGAGCACAGTCACTCCTTTACCTGGCCAGCGACACTGTCAAGCGCGGCGCCTAGCCGGAAACGGTCCCACTTTGAAACCGCGTGGCGATGGGGAGAGTTGACTCTGACCATCTACTGCACTACAAAACTCTGAACCTAATGTTTATCTTTGGCTCTGCTCTCAACTTTCTTTCTTTGCTAAGCTGCCCCACCAAGTTATCTTGACAATAATTTCAGAGCATCCATGCCAAATATGGTTGCCTGCAAAAACATTAGAACTACAGCCACAATCATTACTAAATGGGATTGAATTATCGTCATCATCATCATCATCATTTAAGACTCATTATGCCTTTCAGCGTTCAGTCTGGAGCGTAGTCCCCCTGATAAAATTCCTCCATGATCCCCTGTTCAGTGCTAATATTGGTGCCTCTTCTGATGTTAAGCCTATTACTTCAAAATCATTCTTAACCGAATCCAGGTATCTTCTCCTTGGTCTACCCCGACTCCTCCTACCCTCTACTGCTGAACCCATGAGTCTCTTGGGTAACCTTGCTTCTCCCATGCGTGTAACATGACCCCACCATCTAAGGCTGTTCGCCCTGACTGCTACATCTATAGAGTTCATTCCCAGTTTTCCTCTGATTTCCTCATTGTGGACACCCTCCTGCCATTGTTCCCATCTGCCAATACCTGCAATCATCCTAGCTACTTTCATATCCGTAACATCAACCTTGTTGATAAGGTAACCTGAATTCATTCAGCTTTCGTTCCCATACAACAAAGTTGGTCGAAAGATTTCACGGTGCACAGATAACTTAGTCTTGGTACTGACTTCCTTCTGGCAGAAGAGAGTAGATCGCAGCTGAGCGCTCACTGCATTAGCTTTGCTACACCTCGCTTCCAGTTCTTTCACTATGTTGCCATGCTGGGAGAATATCCATCACAACTAAGTCATCCGGATATGCGAGACTGCTTATTTTGTGTTCACATATCTTAATCTCACCCAGCCAGTCTATTGTTTTCAACATATGATCCATAAATAATATGAACAACAGTGGAGACAGGTTGCAGCCTTGTCTTACCCCTGAAACTACCCTGAACCATGAACTCAATTTACCGTCAACTCTAACTGCTGCCTAACCTTTAATTGCTTGTAAAAGTTTGCCTCCTATTCCATAATCTCGAAGAACAGACAATAACTTCCTCCTAGGAACCTTGTCACATGCCTTTTCTATCTCTATAAAGCATAGATACAATTCCCTGTTCCACTTGTAACACTTCTCCATTATTTGCCGTAAGCTAAAGATCAGGTCCTGACAGCCTCTGAGAGGCCTAAACCCTCACTGATTTAGATCCAGTTCGTCCTCAGCTAATACTCGCACTTTCCTTTCAACAATACCTGAGAAGATTTTACCCACAACGCTGATTAAAGAGATACCTCTGTAGTTATTACAATCTTTTCTGTTTCAGTGTTTAAAGATTGGTGTGATTACTGCTTTCGTCCAGTCTGATGGAACCTGTCCCGACTCCCACGCCATTTCAGTTATCCTGTGTAGCCATTTAAGACCTGAAATTCCACTGTATTTGATAAGTTCCGACTTAATGGACAGAAAATGATATTTATTCGTATATCTACGAGCAGATTGATCCAGCCCCTCTCCAGAGGCCAGGAGTAACTCGAATAGAACAACATGCATCACCAAACCCAGGACACAAGTATGCAAGATTAATCGCAAGTCCTACGGTTATGTAAGATTCTGAGTGAAACGTTTCAATGGGTTACAATGAAATTTTGTTTGTTGTAAATTGCTTTTCTACACGTTTAGTACTCAGATATGCCCTTTCAGGTGTAACAACTGAAAATCTAGCATTTGTACGATATATTAATAATTGTATTATTTAATAACATAAAGTACGTAATGAGTCAAATTTCAACAACAAAATCATTGCATAAAGTCAGTAAAATAATTTATTTGTTTCACGATAAGTTTCAATTGAGAGTGAGATATTGAACTGTCCAAACGAGTCCTGGAAGAAAGAAATTGGATAAAAGTAGACAATGCGTTTCGTTTCTTACTTTATGATAATACTGTTCACGGTGGAATACGTGTACCTAAAGTATTTCTTTTGAACGGATATATCTAACTGCTTCCACTAACTCAGGAAGTTGTATGTTCTGAAGAGCGTTTAAGATGTTTCTTGGGCAAGGAAGTAAACCATTTTTGTAAAAGGTGAAAACAGAGCTGGAAGAATAAACCGGAAAGCTGTAACTACAAACTGGTTGCGAATGGATTATTTTTGGGAAACCAACTTATAAATTGGGAACATAAGGAAATAGCATCTACGCTTAGGGACAAGGGTTTTTCAGAAAAAAAAACGGTCAGGCACAGCTCACAATAGGTATCCTTTCCTTTTGCAAATAAGGTATGACAGCTCAACGTAAATGTATATAAGGGCCGGCCGGAGTGGCCGTGCGGTTCTACGCGCTACAGTCTGGAACCGAGCGACCGCTACGGTCGCAGATTCGAATCCTGCCTCGGGCATGGATGTGTGTGATGTTCTTAGGTTAGTTAAGTTTAATTAGTCCTAAGTTCTAGGCGACTGATGACCTCAGAAGTTAAGTCGCATAGTGCTCAGAGCCATTTTGTATGTAAGGTAACTCATGCGGGATCAGATTATACAGTTTCACGAAATATTACTACAGTATTATTTATGATAGTCCACACCAAACAGGCATGCACAAAATGGTGGTGAACGATTTCTCTTAACAACACATACTTTGAACGACAGTGAGATTATGTCACCTAAGGCAGAGCTTGACGTCCTCAAAATGCAGGCGTAGAATATAGGCTAAGTTTACTGCTGGGAGCCATGAGACGTCCAGTCTTAAGGTAGATATAATATGCATTCCAATATTTCAAACATGTAGTTTCTGAACAATACCTTAATAAAGTAGTACTGCTTTTATCAAATCGCGCTTGCATCGAAATAAGAGAAAAACCTTTATGTACTTCTAGACTAGAAATGAATTCGGTGACCTTCATTTCAATAAATGGATGGAACAGTTTCTCAGGAACGTGCATCGTAGGCTTCTCTTAATATGTCAGCGACGCCGTCCCGACGTCGACAAAGTGAAAGCTTGCACTAGAGGTCAAAGACCAACTTTGTTCGAAGCACAACAGTCCCACGACGCTCTACTGCTGCCTTTTCGCGGCATCGGTAACCTGCTCCTTCCTTCATTCATCTTATTTGTCCTCAGCTTCATAGTCGCGCCTTCACATTCTCTTAGCCGGTTCCTCCGTCCTTTGTACCCTCGGTGCCAGCATTTCATCTTCTTTCCGTCTTCACCTCTTCGCCATTCTCCTTCTACCTCTCTCTAAAATACACATGAGCAGTGACGAAAAGAAATAGAGAGAGAGAGAGAGAGAGAGAGAGAGAGAGAGAGAGCTCAGGGGCGTCTGGAATTTTTCATTTCTGTTGGTAGACGTTATTTCTTTTATCGGCGTTATCAATTGCTGCAATGCGTGCACCTCAGTTACTCATATGCCCTCCAGCCAACATAACAACAAGGAACTGAGAAGAAAGGGAAATGTCTTATTATAGGAAGTAGTGTAACTCATGGCACCCTTCTATACGCTCGAAATTCCCTTGGTATTCGTTCCCTCGCCTCCGTTTTCGTCTCGACCTACAGTGGTGCGCAGGCGTGACCGTATTTTATCGTCGCCTGCCTGGCTCACTGCGCCAGGAATCCTCAATAATAGCTGCGGTAAATCACGAACTGGATTGATATCACCTGTGCCGCGCTGTGCCACACGATACGCCGTCTCCCTATTTCTTGCGTCTCAGTTGTATCGCATTAGACAAAGCAGAAAAAGTAGATGCAACAATCTGTTTACAGAAAAAGGAAATAAGTTGTAGACGAAAGGGTTGCAGGTGAATGAAGAATATAAAAAAATAAGAAATTCAATAGAATAATAGATTTGCGTTCTGGGCACGTTCAGTAAATTTTTGAAAACCATCACTTAGATACAACCGGAAGCTCCTGTACGAATAAGGGGACAGTCAACTAAAAACGAGGCAAATGGAAAACAGTAAGTAAACTGTGAATGTATGCTTTCCCGGCGTATACAGCTGGCGAAGAGTTCTCGGGCTTCCAGCCGGGTGGCGGTGTCTTCAAACTGCGACGTTTCGACGAGTGACATACTCATCATCTTCTGGCGAAGTGCAGAGACTTTGCGGATGCCGGTCCCTTTATACCTGCGGTGTGCCCCCCATCACCTGGCCGCGGGAGGTTGGGTCCAGAGGAGACGGCGGGCGGGGTGGAGGGGGAAGCGGGTGCGCCGTTCGTGTCTCCGTCAGAGCATTCTGATCGCGTCTCGTGAGCTGGACGGTTCTTGTTGCGTTCCTGGCGTATTGCGGCTAATGCTGGATTCCAGGCCGCGCTCAGTTGATAGCCTTCGTCGCTGTTCACAACAGGTATTTCGGAAAAACGGGTACAGTGAAACACAGATTGGCAGGGCCTTCAAGAGGAGACAGGCTGACAAATTTCAGTAAGAGGAAGAGGAAGTTAACGAGAGACTCGCCTTTCTTCCATATTTGGGGTCCACATCAGCCAAAATCGGGAGGCTATTAAGAAAATCAAACATAAATACCGTCTTCCGACCACCGCCGAAGACGAAAGAGCTGCTGGGCTCAGCTAAAGACCCACTCAAACTAAACACACCTGGTATATACAAAATTGCCTGTGAATGAGGTGTGCAGTACATTGGTCAAACGCAGCGCTGCATCTCTAAAACGTGCGAGGAACACATCAGACATGTTCGACTTGGACAGATAGAGAAATCGGCTATAGCTGAACATAGCATCAAAGAAAACCACACCTTTGATTTCGAAAACACCAGGGTGCTGTGCCGAGCCGGGAGCTATTGGGATAGCGTCATTAAAGAATCAATAGAAATACGGATCCACGAGAATCTTGTGAACAGGGACGAAGGCTATCAACTGAGCGCGGCCTGGAATCCAGCATTAGCCGCAATACGCCAGGAACGCAACAAGAACCGTCCAGCTCACGAGACGCGATCAGAATGCTCTGACGGAGACACGAACGGCGCACCCGCTTCCCCCTCCACCCCGCCCGCCGTCTCCTCTGGACCCAACCTCCCGCGGCCAGGTGATGGGGGGCACACCGCAGGTATAAAGGGACCGGCATCCGCAAGGTCTCGGCACTTCGCCAGAAGATGATGAGTATGTCACTCGTCGAAACGTCGCAGTTTGAAGACACCGCCACCCGGCTGGAAGCCCGAGAACTCTTCGCCAGTAAGTAAACTGTTTATTATTTCAAAAGTAATCGTCATAACTGATAACACATCTATTTCACTGTGAGACGAGGCTGTCACTTCGTGGAAAAATGTTTTCAGTTACCTACGGAACCATGGTTATACGGAGGATTGCACCTCTTCGCAAATCGACGGCAATGAAAGTCTTTCACTCAGTGACCCCCCCCCCCCCCCCCCCCAAAAAAAAAAAAAACTTCTAAATCTCATGGGGAGAGATTTGGGTTATATGGAGGACGTGTAAGGTCTTCTCAGAGACCTGGGCACTCTGTCATGTAGACAAGGCTACCTTGACCAAGGTCCATAAGTTCTCTCTGGACGTTAAGTGAAAGTGGGAACTTAGCCGTAACAACAGGTTAGAAGTGCTGTCTAGTGCTGTTAACTCATCTGAGGTGACACAAGGTGCCTCCGCTGTTGGACCAGAGGCCGATTTCCTGCCAAGACCGGACAAGTGCAGAGGTTGGGTATGATAGGCGTTGGGAGCTCCAACGTAAGGCGAGAAATGGAGCCTCTCTGAGAGATCGGAAACGAATGCTTAGAGGGCTCGCCTTGGTCGTGGTGGACGCTCTGCCGGCGGATTCGGACTCCTGGGTGCAAATGGCCGAAAATCGTGGTTCATGTCGGCATGAATGACACCTGTGGCCTCAGTTCTTAGGCCATCCTCGGTTCCTTTCGGCTGCTGGCTGATTTCGTGAAGACATTCACCATCGTAAGCGCATTGCAGACGAACAAGGAACCTCATGAGTGTTATACAGGAAAAGGCTGATGTTATTTACGGCATTTGGCGCCCCATATATCGTCTACCATGCAACCTCTATATTTGCTGTTAATGCGCACACGGGACGAGACTGGAGGTGTCCAGTGGTGAGCACAGCTTGAGGCTACAGAGCTTAGCTGAACTATTTACAGCGCTGGTGGTGATGATACAAAGCGGAGAAAGGGCAACGATAAACAAAGAAAACGTTGCAATATATCAACCACAACAGTTTCCGAAGTTGACATTTCTTCAGGAAGAAACCCAAGGAATTTTACAGACTGAGAAAGAAGTGGCGGATGAAATATTAGCGATTCTGCAAGACGAGCCAGTGGAGTGTGTGATATCGTATACGGTGGACTGTGTGGGCAATGTACAGGAGGAGTACAACGCTGACGATAAATACTTAACACGTGAAAGTGTTATCGAAACAGGTGTCCACTTGTGCAGTTCATCATCCTTGTCAGACGGGAGCTACAAATCCCATCTCCAGTGAAAGGTAGTAAGAGACAACCTTTTATGGAAGAAGCGGGCACTAAACATAATTAAGTGCATGGAAGGTCGTCCGCAGCACAGCAAAACAAAAAAAGAAACAAATACGAACTGATTTCGAGTCAGTCCGCAGCAATATGACAGTGTAGTGCATAAGGAAAACTACAGATAATCAAGGGAGGACAAGGCGCACTAGTTACAAAAACTGGCGTCTGCGCATTTCAAGGATGTTCGATACAATTTACAGTATGCGTACCACATTATGCACATCAAATTACGCAAGACACAGGTTACAGTGATTTCAAAGCACTGCATTACTTCAAACAGTAATACAGAATTGGAAGACGTAAGATAACGAAATTTCAAGCAAAACATCGACGATGCACAGAAAACTGCAGAATCGGCCCGAAAATTTGTAGATGAGATAACTTATCCTATCGTTCAGTAAGGAATTTGCTTTAAATTCCAACTAGTCGAGGTATGAACAGGAAATGCGTATGAAAGGAACCATGGAAATTAGAGGTACGAAGAGAGTTATATCAATACCTTAACGCATTCGTATACAATTATGCCGAAAATTGGGTGGAAAGTTATTTATTGTGCTGTGAGAAGTTGGAGATCCTCTGCCCCTTACGATTCTTTCTCGTGTGCGTAATCTTGCAGGACCAGTAATCAATATTTACGTCACAGCAAGCAAGAGTGGGAAAACCGATGTAAGAGAACTGTAACTACGGTATGACCACTGCTTTTGGCCAATAGCTGGTCAGAATAACTTGCTTTCACTTGATCCCTGATCTGCGTATAAATATTATTTTTCTTTACAGCAAACTATCCCTTCTGAAAAATATGTGACATTGAAAGTCACGCCTCCTGGAACCACTAGACAAATTCAGACTCTTGATGTTTCTTTTTGCGTGCCCATAAAACGTATTATCGCAAAACCTGTGTGCCTATGAAACATAAGTATTATCCCACTACCTGCAGCTACGCCTTGAAGGATACCCACGTCCACGATAAGCTACACGACAGTTTCGCGTTCGGTTACAAGCCATCACATTCCATCAGTTCTCATCACCCCCTTATAGCATTGTGATTCTGTATGCATTCTTTAAGAATGGTTTAAGAACGGTTTGTAACTCCCAAGGAAATGAGTTGTGGACGAAATGGTTGCAGGTAAATGAAGAATATAATAAAAGAAGAAATTCAATAAAATAATAGATTTGTGTTCGGAGCACGCTCAGTAAATCTCTATAATGTAAACCTTTGTTATCACTGTGGCGCGCCAACTTTCATTTGGCCTTCGTGGTGCAAGTTGTTTGTTTTGAACATTCGTTGAATTCGACGATATCTATATTGTGAAGTGTAATACATATATTGCATAGAAGATTGATCTTTGCGTCTGCTGGACACGCATTTTCTGTTGCCCTCCTACTGTACAAGGTGAGTCATTAGCAGGTAATATTTTTCCCGTCATCGTTGTTAACACAACGAATTCAAATGAGCCTTACTAAAGATTGAACTTGTGACCTCGCAGTCAAGGAGTTCCTTGTAAGGTCCCGATTTGTAGCATGGTACTCAGTCTTTCTCGGTCCTCTAATTGGGAGCAGAGCGGAAGTTCTAAACCAGAGACTTAGACGATTTGGGGACGATACTGGATGCGAATTTCTCGACATCCGCTATCGGATGGGGAGCTGTAGCCACCCTACAACCCCTCCCCCGCCCCCCAGTATGTCAGGTAGTTTTTTACGTTAGAGGCCCCCCCCCCCTCCTCCCAACCTGTGATCTGTGATGAATTGCCTACAGAAATCGGATATCACTGTTTATCAGTTTCATTATTCTCAAGGAACGTTCGTCCTCCCCTATCAGAAATGTAAAAGATTAATGTTTTAGTAGCAGGGGCATCCATGATTAGGCCACAGAATTAGAATGGCTGATGTAAGGGTCACAATTCCCAGATAATAATATGAGTAGAAAGTTGGTTAAAACTAGGAGTGAATAGCAACGAAATCCTAGATAGAGATTGGAATGTTTATAGTAACGAAAGGTTATTCGTCAGTAGCGGCGACGTATTTATTGGAGTAAAGAAGTCAATAATATCTAAATAGGTTATTACGGATTGATAATGTGACGTAACCTGGGTAAAGTTAAGCGTCGAAAATTGGTCAAAGATGGTAATCATATGTTTTTATTGACAGCCTGCGTCAGTAGCTGTAGCTTCCGAGCGAACTTGTAGAATTTTGTGAATAAGTAGTCTGATCACGCTATTGTAATAGGGGGAGACTTTAGCTTGAGAGCTGTAGAATGGGAGCCTCACGCCATCAAAACTGATGCCAGAGACAGCGGTTTGTGTGACATTATTCTGAATGCCTTGTCCGAAAGTTATCTCAAGCAGACAGAGAACAAACTCTTGGGAGTAACAATTTAGACCTAGCAACAAACAGACGTGAATATCTCGAATCAGGTAACATAGAGGAGGGCATCAGAGCCCTTAAGACTGTGATAAGCATCAATGACTACGGGAGGAATGAGGACTGTTGTTAAGACAGATAGGAAAATACTCTTGCTTAGTAAAAGAGACAAGACGCAAATTGCAGAGTACATGTCGTAGAACTGTGGAGCATATTTTGTGCTCACATATTATGGCGTTTATGGAGAACGAAAATCAACATGGATTCCAGAAACAGAGATATTGCGAAACTCAGCTGTCTCCATCCGCTCATGGGATCCAGAGCGCTATAGACATCGACGTTCAAGTTGACGCCGCACTACCTATTTCAGGAAGGCAATTGATACATTGTTAAAATTCATGGTGAAACCTTCAGCTGTCCTTTATTTTGCACAATTGGCTGCTAGTTTCGGTCAGTGACCATTATCAAACTTACCTGGCATAAACGTCAGGGACGTTATGGTATAACTTGAGCGAAAGTATTTGCTCTTTTGAGTCCACCAGAGTACATAATTTTTTTATAATAACAAACGTGTACAATAATTTTCGTCAAGAAGGAAGATCACATCAACAGTTAGTAACACACTGTATGATGGTCAGTAGTAGCCAATTGTACAAAATAGAGGACAGCTGAAGGTTTCAACATGAATTTTAACAATTATTAGGCGGATGGATATCCCAAACTGCAAACATACATAAATGCATTTGATACATTTAGTGAAAAAAATACGAGTTTACCGAGTATCGAACTAATCGGACTGAAGTTGTGACTGGATTCAACACTGCTTCCTCAGAGGAACAGAAATACTGGTAATTTTAGGATTACCCCAAGGGAGTGTGACAGGTCCGTTAATGTTTGTAGTATATGTGAATGTTTTAGTAGAAAGTATCGGAAGCTGTTTCGGACTGTGCGAAGATGACGTAGTTGTATACAAGAAGGTAGTAACGACAGAAGACTGTTTCGAACAGCTGGAAGACTTGCAGAGAATTGACGAGTGTTGTAGGCACTGGCAGTTGGCAATGGAAGCAAATAACTATAACGCATTGCGCTTACGTAGAAGAAATTAACCTACTGGGGACAAACTGCTGGAAACAGTGGCTACCGCAAAATATCTAGGAGTAACCATCGATGGTGACCTAGGTGGAATGAACACATAAAACAAATAGCAGGGAAAACAGATGCCACATAGATTCATGGCAAGAACCTTAAGAAAATGTAATTCATCCACGAAAGTAGTGCCATACAAAATACCTGTTATATCGATTCTTTAACAGTTTATGGACAGGTACCAGACTGGATCAATAGAAGACATGGACAAAATCCAATGAAAAGCAGGGAAGCGAAGTGATTCAGTCGAATGAAGACAGCACCGTCAAATATTGCATATCGCAATACGCATTAACCATGTACACTGCTGTCTGCACAAAAGAGCTGTCACGTTTTGCAGAGTAATTCGCGTCCCACTACCACAGAAAGGCTGAGATCCGCTTTCGAATCCCATCCCGGCACAATTTGAACTTGCCACAAATAATCTTTCTTTTTTTTCTTTCTTTGTCTTCTGACTGGTTTGCTGCATCCCAACACGAGTTCTTCTTCTGTGCCAATATTTCACCTCAGAGTAGCACTTACAACCTACGTCCTCACTTACTTGGCGGATGTATCCCAATCTCTCTCTTCGTCTATAGTTTTTACCCAGTATACCCCCCCCTCCCCTCTAGTACCATGGAAGACATTCCTTGATATCTCAGATGTCCTACCGTCCTGTGCCTTCTTCTTGCTATTCTTCTTGCCAATGTTTTCCATTTATTCCTGTCTTAGAAGATTCTCCAGAGAGTCTCCTCATTCGTTATCCTATCGGTCCACCTCATTTTCATATTCTTCTGTAGCTCCACATAACAACTCTTTCCTGTTTCGATTTTCCTATAGTTCATGACTCACTATCATACAATTCTATGTTTCAAACGTACATTTTCAGAAATTTCTTCCTGAAAGTAAAGCCTATGTTTGATACTAGTAGAATTTTCGTGGCCAGAAATATTCCTTTTGCCGTTGCTAGTCTGCTTTTGATGTCCTCCTTGCATCGTCTGTCACGGCTTATTTTGCTGCATAGGTAGCAGAATTCCTTAACTTCATCTACCTCGTGTTCAGTTACGATGTTAAGTTTCTCGCTGTTCTCGTTTCTGCTACACGACATTAGTTTCGTCTTTCTTCGATTTATTCTCAATCCATATTCTGTACTCATTAGACTGTTCATTCCATTCAACACACCCTGTAATTCTTCACTCTCACAGGGAGTAGGAATATCATCGGCGAATCTTAACATTGATACCCTTTTACGTGGAAGTTTAATCCCACTCTTGAGCTTCTCTTTTATTTTCGTTATTGCTTTTTCGACGTATAGGTTGAACAGCAAAGGCGAAAGATTACGTCACTGTCTTATACTGTTTTCATGCGTGCATTTCGACCTTGCTTTTCCAGCCTTGTTGTTCTCTCTTGGTTCTTATACATACTGAATATTACCTGTGTTTCCCTATAACTTACCAATATTTTTCTGAGAGTTTCAAAGATTTTGCACCATATTACACCGTCGAACGCTTTTCCAAGGTCGAAAAGTCCTGTCATTGTGTCTTTATTCAAATGGTTCAAATGGCTCTGAGCATTATGGGACTTAACATCTGTGGTCATCAGTCCCCTAGAACTTAGAACTACTTAAACCTAACTATCTTAAGTACATCACACACATTCATGCCCGAGGCAGGATTCGAACCTGCGACCGTAGCGGTCGCGCGGTTCCAGACTGTAGCGCCTAGAACCGCTCGGCCACAACGTCCGGCTGTGTCTTTATTTTTCTTCAGTCTTGCTTCCACTATCAGTCGCAAGGTCGAACGAACTCTCGGGTGCCTTTGCCTTCTTTATATTATTCTTGTCAGCAACTTGGATGCATGAGATGTAAGAATGATAATATGACAATTCCTTCACTAATCGACCCTTCAATCTTAGGAATTGTGTGGATGCTATTTTTTCGAATGTCTGATGGTATATCGCCAGTCTTATACGCACAGTCTACGTACCAACGCAAATTATCATTTTGTTGACACTTCTTCCAGTGACTTCAAAAATTCTGATGGAATGTTGTCTATACCTTCTGCGTTATTTGCTCGTAAGTCTTCCAAAGTCTTTTAAATTCTGACTCTAATACTGGATGTCTCTTGAATATTGACTCCTGTTTCTTCCTATGCCACGTCATCAGACAAGTCCTCCACTCATATAGAAATCCTCAATGTACACTTTCCATAAATCCGTTCTCTCCTCTGGCTTTAACAGTGAAATTCTCATGGCATTTTTGATGATGCTGCCCTCGCTTTTAATTTCACTGAAGATTGTTTTGACATTTCTTCACATTTTCATGTAACCGTTTTGCCTTGCTTCCGTGCGCATCCTATTTATTTCATTCCTAAGTGACTTGTATTTCTTCCTTCTTCCGTCCATCAACTGAAGAATTTCTTTTGTTAACCATGCTTTCTTCACAGTTACCTTTCTTACCCTTGTTTCTCTCTCCCACATCTGTAATGGCCTTTTTGAAGAAGTCCTTTCGTCGTCAACTGAATTTCTTAGCGAGATATACATCAACGCAGTATCTATAGCCCCAGAGAACTTCAAATGAGTCTCTACATTCTTTAGTACTTTCGTATCCCACTTCTTTGCCCACTGATTCTTTCTAACTTGTCTCTTAAATTTCATCAGCACTATACTGAGTGCTGAATCTATACCTGCCCTTGGGTACGCGTTACAGTCCAATATCTGATTTGTGACTCTTTGCCTGACAATGATGTAATCTAACTGTAATCGTTCCGTATCTCCCGGCATTTTTGAAGCACACATCCTCATCTTGTGATTTTTGATCAAAGTATTAGCTACTGGTAGTTGAAATTTATTACGAAACTTAGTCTTCCTCTTCCCTCATTCCCACTACCAAGCTCATATTCTCCCGTAACTCTTTCTTCTAGCTCTCCTCTGCAACTAACTTTCCGTCCGTCATGGCTACTAGATTTTCATCTGCCTTTACACGCTGAATTACCCGTTCAATATCCTCATATACTTTCTGTATCTCTTCATTTTTTGCTTGCAAGTTGGCATTTACACCTGAATTATTGTTGTTGGTGCTGGTTTTCAGTCGATTCTGATACGAACAACCTTATCATTGAACTGTTCACACTAACACTTTCTCTGCCCTACCTTCCTACTGGTAACGAATCCTACTCCCGCCACAAAATTTTCTGCTGCTGTTAATATTACCCTATGCCCAGGTGACCAGAAATCCTTGTCTTCTCTCCATTTCACTTCACTGACACCTACTGTATGTAGACTGAGAATTAGCGTTTCCATTTTCAGATTTTCAAGCTTTTTCCATTTTCAGATTTTCAAGCTTCCCTACCTCGTTCAGACTTTTGACATTCCACGCCCCGACTCGCAGAACGTTATACTTCTATCGGTTATTCAATATCTTCCTCGTGGTCACATTCGAGTTGGCAGTTCCCTCCTGGAGATCCGAATGGGGGATAAGCCAGAATCTTTTAGCAATGGCGAAATCATCATGATACTTTTTCAATTACGCGTGCTGTGTCTCTAATGCAGTGGTTTCCATTTCCTTCTGCATCCTCAAGCCGTTGATCATAGCTGATTCTTCGGCCTTTTAAGGCAGCTTTTCACCCCAAAGACAAGAAAGTGCCCTCATTCTCTGTCCGTTCCTTCACCCTCTTTGACAACGCCGTTGACAAAATGCCGGAAGTCGTCGGCCGACGTTGTTGATTACTTATATTCAAAATCTGAACAGTGGTGGGGTTTCGAACCCAGAACAAAGGACCTTTGGATTGCCAAACAAAGATGCTACAAGTAAACCAAGGTTATCTACTAATCAAATAATCTTTTAGTATGTACTATAGACAAAAGAATTTCTTTTTCTGTAAAACTATGATGTTTGCGATGAAAAGGTACGTCAGTACAATTTCTTTTCGGACATGCTAGTTTCACTGCATCAAGGAAAGTGGTGTCGAGATGAAATAATGGGTTTGATTGGTTGATTTTAACAGGAGAGCTAAAACAGCTTAGGTCTAACCCGCCACTGCCCTCACCGAAACTAGGTTTATTGTGCGGTATCGCTCCTTGTATATCTAGTAAAGCCAACCAGTGCCCTTAAATAGTGCAAGGAGTCCCTCTACCAGTTTTTTGTTAGACACAATTTCTTCAGGTCTAGTTGTCCCGAAGATTCTGCATCTTTTACTCTCTAATGCCATGCATTCAAGGATTAGGTGTGATGCAGTTTCTTCACCGTCATCACAGATCCTACATTTAGGGTCCTCTTCCGTTATACCCATTGTGTGTAGGTGTTTTTTGAAGTTCCCATGGCCGGTCATCAGTCCAGTCATGAGTTTGATATCTTTCCTGTTCAATCCTAGCATTACAGAGCTTCTTTTAAGACATGGCTTGGACATCATTACCTTACCACGTTTTTGTTTATGGACCGTGGTCCAATATCCTACGTGCTGTTTCCTAAGCCATTTCCGTAGTTATAATTTGATCATAGCCTTGGTGATTGTCAAGACAGGTTCCGGTCCAATAAATGGAGTTGTTGCCCCCATCCTAGCCAATCTATCGGCTTGTTCATTGCCACAGATCTCTGAGTGGCCAGGGATCCACACCAGGTACACCCAATTGCTTCCCCTAGCTCCACCAGAGCCCTGTGGCAATCTGCAACAATCTTAGATCTTGTTGCAGGAGCTGCCAATGATTTCAAGGCTGCCTGGCTGTCTGAATAGATGTAGATGATACGGTCATTGTAGCCCCTACTCATATTCTCCTCCACACATGCCCTGATTGCAGTTATTTCGGTTTGGAATACAGATGCCAGTTTCCCTAGAGAGATGCTGCTCTCCAGTCTTGGCTGAACCCTGTAGAACCCTGCCCCAACGCCTTGATCTGTTTTCGACCCAACAGTGAACCAAACGATGTCCCCTGTACGGTGTCGAACTGTTTTCTCCCTCTGCTCCCTACTTCCAATTATTATGCTGTAAGGCTTGTCAAAGCAGTTCGGAGTTATTATATAGTCAGTGGGCACTTCCCCAGCCATACCTATAATTACCTCACTCACTATGTTAGTGTGTGATTCTGGATATCCGAATGAGACCCAGTTTTGGCCAGTTTTAAGTCTTTATGCCCCAGCTGCTGCCTCCATCTTAAGACAAAGGTGAAGTGGAGGCATATCCAGCATGGCTTCCATTCCAGCGGTTGGTGTGCTGCTAATTCCGCCCGTTGTGGCTAAGCAGGCCAATCTCTGCACCTTAGCAAGCTCTTTAGCAGCAACCCACTGATCTACCTTCTTCCACCACACTATGGCCCCATAGGAAATTCTAGGTCTAACCACTGTGGTGTATATCCAGTGCATACCCCTGGGATTAGGTCCCAGTTTTTGCCACAAACCCTCCTAGTACTTACTAAAGTGCTTTTTGCCTTGGAGCAGATACTCTTAATATGAGAGGTCCAAGTTAGCTTCTCATCAAGATTACCTCTAGATATTTCACTGTCCCCTTCACAGGTAGAGTTTCATCGAGGAGCTTTAGATTCCAACTTGCATGCTGAATGTGTCTCTTCGTAAATGGCACCACAACAGTCTTCTTAGGATTAGCTCTCAGATCCTGTTTAATGCACCATTTTTGCACAATGTCTAACCCTCCTTGTGCCATATTCGAGACTGTATCAGTGAATTTGCCAAGTATTACTATGATAAGGTCATCTGCATATCCTTGGCAGAAGAATTGTCTGGAATTTAGTTCCTCAATGAGTTCATTCACCACTAGATTCCACAATAGAGGAGACAAAACTCCTCCTTGTGGGCAGCCTCTAGTGGTCTTAATTGCCATCTTTTCATTCATCATGGTAGCCTCTACCTTCCTTCCACTAAGCATGGCTCTGGTCCACCTACATATAGTGGTCCCCAGGTCATGCACCTCTGCTGCCCTTACCATGGAATCGAAGGTCGTGTTACTAAAGGCCCCCTCGATATCCAGGAAGATGCAGAGGGCTATTTCTTGGAAGTGAAGTGCTTTTTCCACCTCCCTGACGAGTTGGTGGGGACATGATTTACCTGGTTAGTATGCATGTTGGTTCAGGTGTAGAGGGACCCTACATAGCCTCCTATCCCCAACGTATACATTAACCAGTTTTTCCAATGTTTTGAGAATGAAGGAGGACAGACTGATTGGTCTCATATCCTTAGCCTTGGTATGATCAATTCTCCCTGGCTTTGGAATGAAGACAACCTCCACTGCTGTCCAAACATTGGGAATGATTCCTACTGCTAAGCTAACCCTAAATAGCCTGCATAGCATTCTTATAAGCTTTCCTCCTGCCTGTTGCAGGAGAGCTGGAAAAATTCCATCTGGGCTGAAATGTTCCCACCGCCCACTGGATTTTATTGAAGTTCACACACTCCTTGGTTGATTCCCAGTCCTCTCTTCGAGTGTCTGAGAACCGTTGTCTCTCTGGGGTCACATACTGGTCTGTGTTATCCGGCAGAGCATATTGAGGAAAGTGAGTTTTGAGGAGCAATTCCAGCGTCTCATGTGCTGTCTTTGTATATTCCCCATCCTCCTTCCTCATCGTACCTCCTGGATCAGTTGGTACTCTAGTGAGAATCTTGTGAAGTCTGGCTTGTGCAGCCGTGCCTTCCACTTTCTCACAGAATGCCTTCCAGGATGCCTCCTTTGCTTGTCTTATTGCAGGATTGTAACTGACAAGGACGTCACGATATTTAGCCCATTGTCCTTTACGTCTCGCAATATTAAAGTTTCTGTACCTGCTTTCTTTGCGTTTCCAATTTGTTATTCCACCAAGGAACACTCCTATTTGTGTACTTCCTGGTGATTGTGCAGTTGTCCTGATATGAGGCCACTATGGCAGAGGTAACAGCTTCTGCTAGTTCCTCAAATTCTACTGGCTTCCTTATTGTGGTTTTAATTTCCGATAAGCCTAAGTCAAGGTCCCTCCTATATGTCTCCCAGTCTGGTTTCCTGGGATTTCTATAAGTCATGGTCTGTCTGATTCACATTTCAACCTTGGATTTAATGTACATGTGGTCCGATGAGAATGGCTACAACACCACATGCCATTGTTTGACATAGCTACCCATCGTTATGGAACCAAATGTTATGTCAATTACTTCTTCCCTTGTGCTATTCCTGAATGTAGGTTCATTGCCCCTATTCAGGACCTCTAAGTTGTTAGTTAAGAGGAATTCAAGAAGGTACTCACCTCTACTGTTGGTGTCCTTGCTGCCCCACACTAGATTGTAGGCATTGGCATCGCACCCCACCATCAGTTGGTCACCTTGCCGATGGCAAGTCACCACTAGTCTCCTCACCTCCAAGGGAGAGGGAGAACTGTCTTCGTAAGGAAGGTATGCTGAGGCCAAGACAATTTCCCTAATGATACTTTCCTCACATTGCTGCATTTTGATGGTCACTAAGTCCCTAGAGCAGAAATCCATCATTGGCATGAAACAGATGCCGTTTCTAACATAGATGCATGTTCTGGAGTTTCTTAGATTCCTAGCATAGATCAGCTTACCTCCAGTGCCTCCGAGGCCCGATACACCCCCTTTGTATAAATAGGATTCTTGTATCAGGGCCACGTCCACTTCCTCTCCCAGGCAGCTGCTCAGGGCAGCAGAGGCCCCTTTACTGTGCTGGAGATTAATCTGCAGCACCTCCAGACTCCGTCTTACTGCCATCTTTGAGGTCTTTGAGAATCCTGATGGTGACCTGCGAGAACCCTAAAAACAGTTTTAGGTCCTGCTCCTGCATCGCCTTCAGGGACTTCTCACCAACCTCAACCACCGGGGTTTGTCCTTCCAGAGCAACCTTCTGGTTAATCACTCTCCAGTCTTCTGTCGGGTCTTTTGGGTTCGCCCCTATTTTCCCGAACAGAGTCTTGGGAGAGACTTGCTTAAGGATCTTGGTACTCATAATGATATCTTTGCGGTCTTAAGAAGCTTCACTGCTATCTTGACCAGCAGCTTCGCATCTTCCCACGGGGATATCATGGGCACCTTGTCTTTGAACCATTCTACTGTGTGCGCCCCCTCACAGACAAAACTGAGTGCACCACCATCTAAATAGACCCTCCTGAAGTTGGGACCTGGGCCAGAGTCCCCTCCCCCCCCTCCAATCTTTTCAAAGAGGGCTATCTGTACTAGTTCCTCCTGCTGTGATGTAATTGCCACCAGTGAATAACCTTCCTGCATAACTACCATCCTAAAAACCGAGACTGCAGTGCTACAGGTCTGTTTCCCTATTTCTTGCCTTTTTTCTGGACTCGCTTATCCAGGGAGGAGGGAGTCTTTGATTCCTCCCTTATCCGCTTACTACCTGTCTTTGACTTTGTGGGGATCTGTGTGTCCCCTTCAACCTGCGACAGCTTTTTCCTGTGGGTCTTGGGTTCTAGTCCCTTTACTTCCCTCCATTTGTGTTTAGGATGCCATTCTTTTCCTTCCTTTTCCCTCTGTTCCATGAGTAGCTTCCTCCTTCGGGCCCCAGACAAGCCTTTGATCTTAATCTGGTCTAGCTTCTCGGTTGCAGTTCCCACTTCTGGCTCAGGTCTAGACCCTGATTCAGTAGTGGAAGTGCCTTCCATCGGTTCAGTCCCCGATGTTTGGGTGTCTGAGGTCTCAATTAGCCTCTCAGTTTCTTTTTCTTTTTCTGTAGTCGTGTCCATGTAGGTCCCACGAGATTTGGGGATCTAGAAGGACCACACCACGAATACCCCGCTACTTACTCAGGGAGGTCGCCCGGTATCTCTGAGGTTCCGTTTGCGACATATCTTCCCATGTGCCACGCACCCCTCGGCACGGATCACATCACACCTTGGGTTGGGTCAGGGAATAGGGTAGGACTAGGAGTGGACAGGGAAGAAGGGACGTTGTGGGACACTCTTAGTCTGATCCATCGGCTGAGGCCTTTCAGGCAGTAGGTCCTCTACCTTCGGCATAGCCCTCAGCTTCCTGCGGATACGCAAGCTTCTCCACCTGCACTGACAGTGCTTCGTCAAGGTGGTGTCCCCCAGAGAGGTGAAATAATGGGACTGGCACAGAGCAGAGGTAGAGAGCCAGATTGTAGTACGGATTCGTCAATTAATGACAAATGTCATGGATAATGTGGAACCAACTAACACAGTGAGTTATTATATCTTATGTGTTCGTAATTTAGGGTCCATTAAAGACAAGATTATTTTGTTCAGCCAAATCTTTGGAATATGCCGTGGAAGTTTATTGTTCAAGAACGTTCTTCTATGCACAAGGGTTGTTATTCGTCTGTAGTTCATTAGTTAATGTGTCACATATTTTTTTTAGTTAAATAATCTTACATTGCATTTACACTGAAATTATTCCACTTGTTTTATTCATATTTCTAACATTAACATTTTTCACCTCTGGAAATTAAGATTCTCTGTACATGCACTAGTTAAAATCTTTGATCCAACAAAATTTCTCTGGAGCAAATATTTATCTTTGTATCTGATGATGGCGTAATAGCCGAAACCCAATTCGCGTAACAAATAATAATCGTTGAAGTATATTACATCAGTGTTGTGTGTGTTTCGTTCATAATGTATAAAATATTTTATCAGGCAGCGCAGGAGCAGTCAGTCAATGCAGATAGGGGACCCAGAATTAGTCAAATTTTAAAAGCGGCGTGGAAGACTTGAGATTAAAGAAGGCAGATGGGATAGATAACATTCTATCTCAATTCCTAAAACCATTGGAGGGAGTGATAACGAAACGACTGTTCATTTCGGTTTGCAGAATTTGCAGGGTGAGTCATGAGGAAGGTAAATGGTATGATGGGTGATAACATTGGGGATTCTGAATGAAAAAACGTCAAATGTAATACAGGGTGTTACAAAAAGGTACGGCCAAACTTTCAGGAGACATTCCTCACACACAAATAAAGAAAATATGTTATGTGGACATGCGTCCGGAAACGCTTAATTTCCATGTTAGAGCTCATTTTAGTTTCGTCAGTATGTACTGTACTTCCTCGATTCTCCGCCAGTTGGCCCAATTGAAGGAAGGTAATGTTAACTTCGGTGCTCACGTCATCAACACAGATTTTCTGTGAACGTTTGGGCAGGCATTGTTGCTGATGTCTTGATTGGGCCCCATGTTCTTCCACCTACGCTCAATGGAGCACGTTATCACGGTTTCATACGGGATACTCTACCTGTGCTGCTAGAACATGTGCCTTTGCAAGTACGACACAACATGTGGTTCATGCACGATGGAGCTCCTGCACATTTCAGTCGAAGTGTTCGTACGCTTCTCAACAACAGATTCGGTGACCGATGGATTGGTAGAGGCGGACCAATTCCATGGCCTCCACGCTCTCCTGACCGCAACCCTCTTGACTTTCATTTATGGGGGCATTTGAAAGCTCTTGTCTACGCAACCCCGGTACCAAATGTAGAGACTCTTCGTGCTGGTATTGTGGACGGCAGTGATATAATACGCCATTCTCCAGGGCTGCATCAGCGCATCAGGGATTCCATGCGACGGAGGGTGGATGCATGTATCTTCGCTAACGGAGTACATTTTGAACATTTCCTGTAACAAAGTGTTTGAAGTCACGCTGGTACGTTCTGTTGCTGTGTGTTTCCATTCCATGATTAATGTGATTTGAAGAGAAGTAATAAAATGGGCTCTAACATGGAAAGTAAGCGTTTCCGGACATATGTACACATAACATATTTTCTTTCTTTGTGTGTGAGGAATGTTTCCTGAAGGTTTGGCCGTACCGTTTTGTAACACCCTGTATATGCCTTCTCTTAACAGTATCCAACATACAGTTGTCTGAAAATCACGGGCGTCTTTCGCATGCTTTCGTTCACCAACACTCACATGCTAATACGACCAAAGCGATATTAGGCTACGTATTGTTGTCTTTACTTACCTTTTCAATGCGCACTTCACATTCCGTATGAAAAGTGACACATTACCCCGCTGAAACGTATCTTGGGCGTGGATCAGTCGCCACAGAGTCATTTGTTAGCCACTGAGGTCACCCCATCTTATTCCTTTAGATTACTGTTTGTTCGGTTGGCTTAAGAGCGAAGTCTATAAACGCAGAGTGGACACCAAGGAGGAAATTCTCGCTCGTAAAGGACCATACGAGTCAGCTCCGATCAGCAACACAGCAGAGGTCTAGAAGAGCTGCGAAATGAATTTCAGTTTACGGTGGACTTTTTGAATAACTTTTGTTAAGAATTGTTCACAGTTAAACAAAACACTGGGGCATAGTGATTCATTTAATATCACCTGCATTGGCCTCGACCCCCCATCTTGTTTATGGGTTGGCAATAAGGCGCTAACCGACTGAGGGCAGGGCTCCAGAATTGGTAGCACGTTCGCGCACTGCCATGCTGCAGCAGGTTGACGTCACTTCGGCGATGGTCGGAGAGACAGGGGCGGCAATTTGGTTTCCTTTAAGCCTATTGAAGGCCTTGAAAACACTATTTGTCTTCTAGAGGGAACCCAACCTGGTGACAGTCAGCTGGATTGAGTGCAGGTACTGATAATCCGTTACGTTCAGGCATTACTTTCTGGTCTTAAGGTTCTGGTAGCTTCTTGGTTGTCAGCTTCGAATAGTTCCTTCAACTTTGGTCATCTTGCGAGGCTTAGCTCGGTGCCTTCTACTGTGTGGGGATGTCGGGTGCCTGGGGCATGTTTCCTCTACATTGTTGAAGTCCGAGCGGGTATCTCGCTATTTTCGTTGCTGGCTCAGCAATGGCTGTGTATTGGTCGTCTTGCCCAACTTTAGTCGGTCTCTTCCCGGGGCAGGGACGTCGGGTAGCCAGTGGGCATGTTTCCTCTGCAGGGGTGGGTCTGACCGAGTGTTTCGCTTGCGGTCTTTCTCGGCCACTGTCGTGTGCCTTTTTAGAAGTTGCTAGTTAGTTTATTTCGGCATATCACCCTCGGGTTCTTGTTTCAGGGGGGCGAGGTTGAGCTGTGCGTGGCTCATGTTATCGCCATCATGTATTTTACACCCTGTTTTTAACGTACTTCCACCTCACTAAGTTAATTTAAATTACTACTGTCACCGAGAAGCTGCTTTGCCTGACCGTGACCGGCGTTAGCAGCACGTATCGATACATCCCCCCTCGTAGTATCTTTGCTAGATTATTACTTCCCGGTCGTTGTCTGTCGTAAGCCAGTTAGGGTCGCGAGTTTGGGTCAGGTGGAACACGTCTGGAGCGGAGTCCGGACCTGCCAGTCGGGAAGTTGCAATGCGGCACTAGTGCAGTCGGGTTGGAGCAGCAGTGAGCTCTGCGTCGACATGGGTCGCCCGGCCATTGCCGCCACGCATCACTTGAGCCGGGCCGCTGTCTTGGTGGATTGTCAGTCGGTCGTCCTACTGGACGACGCGTTTTGCTCCCCGATCGTTCATGAGTCTCCTGTGTGTGTGTGTGTGTGTGTGTGTGTGTGTGTGTGTGTGCGTGCATCGACTCCTGACTTGTCTTCGTGCATGCTTAGTTACTGCTGTGTATCATTCAGGTCTTCATGCAAGTGTTTGTCAGGTTGTGTGTGTAGTTGGCGTTAGTTCTACTGACGACGATTTTAGATGTTGGCTTTCTGGGTTGAGTGGGTCGGCTGCTGCGGACCAGGAAAGTTATCTCTGCGCAGTGCAGTCGGCTGGGTCCGCTGGCTGTCCTTGAGCAGTGTCGGAGTGTGTGTGGAGCTGTCCGATCGCTACGAGCTTCGTGGTTCGCCGACCAAGGACGTCAAAGTTGAGAAGTGGTTTCAACTACCCAAGCCATGTGCATTCATAATGTGTGGTTCATATCGGTGGTTTGCTGTTTGGGAGGTTTTCCTGTGAGCAACATCGAGTGATTCTATTGCTGAAATTTTGCCACCACGCAGTGCAATTAACTATATTGGTTGACTACAATTCGAGTGCACCAGCGGAATTTTCTGCCTTGTGGCCGTTAGTTTTCCAGTTACCTGCCCTGGCCACTAGCGTAATTTCAGGCAGCGCCCTTTCCTCACCTGTTGTCGCTGTCCAACATGGTGTGTAGTTTTGACAGCTAACATATATTTCACTGTGGATGATCACGTTCGCAACTTTGTGTTAGAGTTCTCATGTACCTTTTGGTGGCAAGCAAGTCGTTGTGTCGGTCGGTCCATGACTGTCCCCTGGTTGGGTTCCGACGGATCAAGTGTAGTTGGGCCCACCACCTGTTTCATCTAAGTGAACGAGGGCAGACCGACCTCCCTGGAGGCTTCTGAGTGCCGTTTTCGTTATTGTCCTCCTTACCGGTGTTTAATCCTCTGTTGATAATCTATCATAGCCCATGATTTAAAAAGTCTTGTTTTTACTGGACTTTATGTATTCTGAATTTTGAAAAATCAATTGTGGGCCTTAAGCCACTTAAAAACTTATTCCTGAAATTACCCTCGAAGCAAGAACATTGCGGCCTTCTGCCTTAAAGGATTATGGTAATATATTTAAAATTTTATTGTGGCCCTCAGACGCTTATATTGCACCTTGCATATGTTTGATCTATCTGCTTTTGCCTTGAGGCTTTCCAGCCTAGCTGTGATACCATATACACTCCTGGAAATGGAAAAAAGAACACATTGACACCGGTGTGTCAGACCCACCATACCTGCTCCGGACACTGCGAGAGGGCTGTACAAGCAATGATCACACGCGTGGCACAGCGGACACACCAGGAACCGCGGTGTTGGCCGTCGAATGGCGCTAGCTGCGCAGCATTTGTGCACCGCCGCCGTCAGTGTCAGCCAGTTTGCCGTGGCATACGGAGCTCCATCGCAGTCTTTAACACTGGTAGCATGCCGCGACAGCGTGGACGTGAACCGTATGTGCAGATGACGGACTTTGAGCAAGGGCGTATAGTGGGCATGCGGGAGGCCGGGTGGACGTACCGCCGAATTGCTCAACACGTGGGGCGTGAGGTCTCCACAGTACATCGATGTTGTCGCCAGTGGTCGGCGGAAGGTGCACGTGCCCGTCGACCTGGGACCGGACCGCAGCGACGCACGGATGCACGCCAAGACCGTAGGATCCTACGCAGTGCCGTAGGGGACCGCACCGCCACTTCCCAGCAAATTAGGGACACTGTTGCTCCTGGGGTATCGGCGAGGACCATTCGCAACCGTCTCCATGAAGCTGGGCTACGGTCCCGCACACCGTTAGGCCGTCTTCCGCTCACGCCCCAACATCGTGCAGCCCGCCTCCAGTGGCGTCGCGACAGGCGTGAATGGAGGGACGAATGGAGACGTGTCGTCTTCAGCGATGAGAGTCGCTTCTGCCTTGGTGCCAATGATGGTCGTATGCGTGTTTGGCGCCGTGCAGATGAGCGCCACAATCAGGACTGCATACGACCGAGGCACACAGGGCCAACACCTGGCATCATGGAGTGTGGAGCGATCTCCTACACTGGCCGTACACCACTGGTGATCGTCGAGGGGACACTGAATAGTGCACGGTACATCCAAACCGTCATCGAACCCATCGTTCTACCATTCCTAGACCGGCAAGGGAACTTGCTGTTCCAACAGGACAATGCACGTCCGCATGTATCCCGTGCCACCCAACGTGCTCTAGAAGGTGTAAGTCAACTACCCTGGCCAGCAAGATCTCCGGATCTGTCCCCCATTGAGCATGTTTGGGACAGGATGAAGCGTCGTCTCACGCGGTCTGCACGTCCAGCACGAACGCTGGTCCAACTGAGGCGCCAGGTGGAAATGGCATGGCAAGCCGTTCCACAGGACTACATCCAGCATCTCTACGATCGTCTCCATGGGAGAATAGCAGCCTGCATTGCTGCGAAAGGTGGATGTACACTATACTAGTGCCGACATTGTGCATGCTCTGTTGCCTGTGTCTATGTGCCTGTGGTTCTGTCAGTGTGATCATGTGATGTATCTGACCCCAGGAATGTGTCAATAAAGTTTCCCCTTCCTGGGACAATGAATTCACGGTGTTCTTATTTCAATTTCCAGGAGTGTATATTTTAATTATTTTATTTGCTATTTTAACTGCATTTTTATTTTGTTGACTTTTAAGATTTCTTTTGTGGCGACCCTCGGCTGTGAAATAATTGCTTTTGAACTCGTAGTTCTAAAAGTTCGGCTATGTGCAGTTTTGGTTTAAAGGTGTTATTAAATTATAATAAATTACAATTTTGAGTAAACCTGACCGACACCTTATTTGGTCCTTTCCCCAATCCTAATCACCTGTTCTGCCCTGCAGGTTTAGCGGGCGGGTCCTGGGTTCGAACCCAGCTACTGATTACATTTTGAATAAAAATGATCAGCGATGGCAGCCGAAGACTTCTGGGATGTCATCCTCGCTCTGCCGACGGCCTTGTCCAATAGGGCGGAGGAACGGACAGAGATTAAAAGGCGGAAGAATCACAATGATCAACTGCATGAGAATGAAGAAGGCAATGGAAACACTGCACTAAAGGCACATAATGTGTATCCACACCACATATTGCACATATTGCCTGTAACTTAAAAAGTGTCAAGATGATCTCTGCGTGGGGGGGGGGGGGGGGCACCATGAGAATAAGATGGAATAACCAAGGACGGGATTAAATTCCACGAGAGGGAGCCTGGAATGTCAGAGGTCTGAAGACAGATACAGTCTCTTCGACTGTTCAGAGATGTCACTAAACCCTACTGAAGATGTAAACAACCATGCATGAGCAGCGCCTATTAGACGGAGGGGGTCGGACAGCCGATCAGTTCCAGTTATTCCACCAGGAAGGAGGTACACGGCTGGTGTTGTCTGTAGTTCAACCGTGTCTAGACGGTCAATACCACGGTTCGATCGCGTCCGCATTGTTACTTTGTAACAAGATGGGCTCTCAACTAGGTAGTGTCCTGGCGTCTCGGAGGTGATACAGAGAGACAGGAACTGTTGGTGACATGTTTCGCTCAGGCCTTACAAGGGCTACTACTGCAGTGGATGACCGCTACCTACGGATTATGGGTCGAGGAAGCCTGACAGCAACGCTTCCATGTTGAATAATGCTTTTCGTGCAGCCACAGGACGTCGTGTTACGACTCGAACTGTGAGCAATAGACTGCATGATGTGCAACTTCATTCCTGTCGTCCATGGCGAGGTTCATCTTTGCAACCATGACGCTATGCAGGGCGGTGCAGATGCACCCAGCAACATGTCGAATGGACCGCTCAGGATTGGCATCATGTTCTCTTCACCGATGAGTGTCGCATATGCCTTCAACTAGACAATCGCCAGACACGTGTTTGGAGGCAATCTGGTCAGGCTGAACGCCTTAGACAAACTGTACAGCGAGTGCGGCAAGGTGGAGGTTCCCTGCTGTTTTGTAGTGGCATTATGTGGGGTTCAATTGGCTCTGAGCACTCTGGGACTTAACTTCTGAGGTCATCAGTCCCCTAGAACTTAGAACTACTTAAGCCTAACTAACCTAAGGACATCACACACATCCATGCCCGAGGCAGGATTCGAACCTGCTGCCGTAGCGGTCACGCAGTTCGAGACTGTAGCGCCCAGAATCGCTCGGCCACCACGGCCGGCCTTTATGTGGGGCTGACGTACGGTGCTCGTGGTCATGGAAGGCGCCGTATCGGTTGTACGATACGTGAAGGCCATCCTCCGACCGATAGTGCAACTATATTGGCAGTATATTGGCGAGGCGTTCATGGACGACAATTCGCGCCCCCATAGTGCACATCTTGTGAATGGCTTCCTTCAGGATAACGACATCGCTCGGCTAGAGTGGCCAGCATGTTCTCCAGACATGAATCCTATCGAACATGCCTGGGGAAGATTGAAGAGGGCTGTTTATGGAGGACGTGACTCACCAACCACTCTGAGGGATCTACGCCGAATCGGCGTTGAGGAGTGGAACAATCTGAAGACAGTTTCTTGATGAACTTGTGGTAGTATGCCACGACGGATACAGGCATGCATCAATGCAAGAGAACGTGCTACTGGGTATCAGAGGTACCGGTGTGTACAGAAATCTGGACCCATCTCTGAAGGTCTCGTTGTATGGTGGTACAACATGCAATGTGTGGTTTTCATGAGCAATAAAAAGGGAGGAAATCATGTTTATGTTGATCTGTATTCCCATTTTCTGTACAGGTTCCTAAACTCTGGGAACCGAGGTGATGCAAAACTTTTTTTGGATATGTGTAGATGTAGTTAGGGTCAGTGAAGTGAAAGAGAGAAGAGAAACGGATTTATGGTGCTGAATCTAGGGTAATATCAACAGCAGCGGAAATCCCTTAAACTGATGCTGTAATCCTTCTAAATTGCTAAAGGTGCCAGGTTACCGCGCAGCCATCTTCCGCATTCTGCATCTGGCGTAATTCCTTCTACAGAACTAGTAACCATCTCAGACTCCCTGGTTTTGATATAAAATGCGCGCACTGTGGCGCGAAACCTGTTAACGAAATCGCCAAAATGTTCATTTACTTACTTCTATGTGCCAGTAATGTGACTCAATTAATTTCGCCGTAGCAAGCGGAGGTGTAGCCCTTTTACATAACTGCTGATTAAATCCCGCGAAGAAATCCCTTCCACTAAAGCCTTAGCTGTCGTGCATCCTAAACTACGCCTAGCGTGAGACTTTCGTTTTTTTCAGTACCTCCTTTTGTTCAGTCAGCCACACCATATTTGATAGATATTGCACCACATCAGGTACGGATTCATTAAAGAAATCATCATTACTAAACATTGCTGCTGTGGGTGAGGAATCCAAGAAAACTGTTTGTTCCACCCTGCAGTTGCCTCTGCCAGCTTCTCACCTCTTTTACCTCGTGTCAGATTATCAGCCCATACCTTGTGCAAGTCGGTACGACTCCATTGCACTGAACGGATTGACATCAAATCCGAAATTTCAACTTCCGTCCAGCCAACCTCTCCTCTATCTCATCCAACATCGAATTCTGCTCGTCCCCCACATATTTTAACAAATCAATGATCCTGTTCCGATAATGCACAGACCTAGCTTGTAATCCATGCCCCCAGTCCATCGAAGGTGATTTACACTGCAAGAGTTGCACAGTAAATCAGATTCGGAGGGCACCGAACTAACAACAGTGATAACGCTGCACACTTCAGTCACTTGCGCCGACTCACCGGTGACCTGCTGCAGCTCCGCCACCACGCCTGCCAGAACCTGCCAATGCACCAACACTTCGCACGTGAGATCTTCCTTTCTGAATCAAGTGACAGCCAGCAAGTCCCCGATGACTGCCATTACAGAAAGAGCCCACAAGAAAGCAAGGCAGAATCCCGTATTTAGAGCTTGATCCTATCAGCCTATGGTCTTGCCTGCACAATCCACAACCACGCTCTGTTTACAGAATGATGCCTGGGATTTAGTTGGAGTGGGGTTCGCGCTGGGGTTGTGCAGATGTGGGCATAATTTTTAATTATTTATTTAACATGCAAAATATCAATAAATGAAGCATGAACCCCTCTGGAAAACAACTAACTAATAACTTCATAAATATCTGTATTTTTCTCCTTCTTTAGAGATGACATTTTCGCTTAAAATGTTATTTGAGGAACATTGTCTAGTCAAGGACGAGATTAGTGTTAAACGTCCCGTCGACAACGAGGTCATTAGAGACTTAGCGCAAACTGGAATTGGGGAATGACAGAGAAGGAAAGCGGCCGTGACCTTTTGAAAGAAATGGTTCAAATGGCTCTGAGCACTATGGGACTTAATTTCTGAGGTCACCAGTCTCCTAGAACTCAGAACTGCTTAAACCTAACTAACCTAAGGACATCACACACATCCATGCCCGAGGCAGGATTCGAACCTGCGACCGTAGCGGTAGCGCGGTTCCAGACTGTAGCGTCTAGAACCGCTCGGCCCCCCCCGGGCCGGCTTTCGAAAGAACCATCCTGGCATTTGCCGCAAGTGATTTAGGGAAATCGTAGAAAACCTGGATCAGGATGAACCGTCGGCCTCCCGAATGAGAGTCCAGTGTGCTAACACTGCGCTATTCCGCTCGATCTGCTTCATCAACCTATGTTCGTGTTGATGTACTGAGGAGGTGTTAGCTCTGTTCCTTTATTGTAAAACTTACATAATTTTTCCCTTTGAGATGTATGAGCTTTCTTTTTGAATGACACTAAATGGAACAAAATGTGCCACGAAAACAAAGCACAATAGTAAAATAAAGAATGAGAAGGCACAAAAGCACAAAGTCCAGATTTATACAACTGGTGCTTGCGGCGAAAATAGTTTAACTTCGGATGTCAACAGGCGACGACACCGTCAAAACGTTTTTCCCGTGAAACTTTCACGTGACGTGACGGTCCATAGGTGGTGTGTGTGAATGGCGCCGTCTGAAATGCGTCGTGGAATGTTTTGATGTGACGTGACACGATATGACGGTCACTGAGAACTGACTGTTTGACTGCTTCCCTGGCTAACTAGTCCTCCACATCTCCCACAGAATGAAAACTTCTGTCGAGAGCTGTCGAGAGACTGACATGCCACCGTTCGACAGGAACTCCGGTTGATGAAGCACCAGAACCTGCGTGGAATCATGTACCCGTATCTCTCATCTCAGCTTAGTTCGGCTCCATGTCCATCCGAGGTAGAGCCAATGTTACTCCCGTATATAGCCCATAATAAAATATGAATTTAATCATTTATTCTTCCTGTTATACAGCATACTTTTAATGACCAGCAGTTTATAAAACATCGAAATACGATGTAATGTCCTAACAAGAGTTCTCGTAGGAAAATTGCCTTTTACTTCATTCCTCTCTGCCGTAGGATGGAAGGTGATCGAGAGAACGTGCCAGGTGCGCATGTACGAGTGAGCAGGACGCACTTGGATTCGCTGTCCGCCTTTCTTGTGTATCACACGCTATACATTTTCCACGATGATTTTTTGAAACTCGAATTAAAGTTCAGTATGTCTCAGAGCTTGAAGAGTAATGACATTGTCTCGCCCATTTGCACTTGCTGTAGTTGGTTTTGTTGCTGTCTGGCTATCGGTCTGCACACACGAGGCTTGGGTGGCGGGCTAGCAGCACCCTCAGCCCGACACACTGAGAAGAGAAACTCCATAAAACAAGTTAGGTGAGCCCCTGCGAGAGCGTTAATCTGCAGACTTTAATTTGCATAACAAGCAGGGTAGATGTTGTCGAGAGATAGGAGCTGCAGTTCACTGGTTCATGAATAATCCTGCTTTACACTTCTACTGGAAACCTCACGGCCTCTTTCTTTGGCTAAGACTTTATTAAGTGTAGCCAGTGCTCGTTCCTTTCAGTACAAGAACAAAAACTCCGTAGTCTACATTTTGTTTTTCTGAGGAGTCAGAATACAGTAGTTCCATCTAGGATAAGAAGCTATTATGTAAGTTAAATTTATTACATTTTGGCTACAGGATGAAACTGGGTCGTTACCGCAGAGGAATAAATACTACGTATTTACGATTCGACATTTTATCGTGGCATGTACTGGTGTTTATCAATATGACAGCCCTATCATGGGAACTGCGGAAAATTAAATCACTATCTGCAAAACTGATTCGCGATTAAAAATAAGAAATTATTTTAACAGGATCAAAATTTCAGTAGCATTTCCACGCGTAGAAAGGCAATCAGGATGAAAAATGCTCTTCAAGGCAACAAAAAGGGCAAATGTGTTCTGGACAAAGTTAGGGATGTGAAAGAGTAAACTAGCTTTCCCACTTATATGGCAGCTCTAAAGCCATTTAAATTAAAAATTTTTACATATCCACGCTTTTTTATTTGTTAGTGTTAGTACCCATCTCATGTAACGCAATGCATCGTGTCAAGAAAAGTAACATGATACATTATCCCATGTGGTATACGTGAACTTGCCATCATGTCATTGAATATAGCACCTGTCATGTGTCTCAGACTTCAGGGTGCATGAATCCCCACTCTGGGGTACTTCCTATTATAGATGCACTCCCACTCTGACACTTCCTGCTGTAGCTGTATCCCACTAGCTAGAAACACATAAATTTGTATGTGTTTGTTCTTACACCCTCAAAGTAAAAGTAACAGGAGTGGGTCTAAGAGAGCTCACTGCGCTGGGGAAACAGGGTCAACAAGTAAAAAAGAGCGTATATCTCAAGATGTTACAATTTAAATGTCTTTGAAGCTGCCAAATAAGTCGGA
This sequence comes from Schistocerca piceifrons, assembly GCF_021461385.2. NCBI lineage: Eukaryota > Metazoa > Arthropoda > Insecta > Orthoptera > Acrididae > Schistocerca > Schistocerca piceifrons. Next base: position 597,246,292 of record NC_060138.1, on the reverse strand, counting down.
AACTTCTTTTCCATTCCTAACTCTGCCCAGGACGTCTTCGCCTGTTTTGTACTACGATAGGAGCAGTTTTCATCCTGGTTGACAACCTTTAAATTAATTTTGATATTAGATCACCGTAGCATGACCACTGACTTAGATTTTTGTTGACTTGGGCTACAACTGATCTGAAATATTTTAAAATTGGCTTTCAAACCATGTTGCTTGTATCGTGGCAACAGATAAAGCATTCGCAAAGAACAGAACAACCAATAATTACATGAATTTGTCCACTTTCTTACAAAACCTGAACCGATTCGCACGACTCTGAAACAAATAAATGGCGCTCGGAAACGCGCTTTTTGTACGTAAAATCTGAATGAAGTAGATTTCTGAAAGCGAATTTTCCGTTTGGTCGTGAGAATGATTTTTTTATTTATTTGATTCACTTTAAACCGTTTCTGCGCATTATTTTCAAGTAAGAACGAATTTTAGAATTTTACGTGCCCCATTTAGCTCGACTTTAAGGCATCGTCTTTCGGCAACGGATAAGCTTACTGGATGAAAACAAAAATCGTTTTGACTTTATCAATTTTTCTACCTTAGTGTAAAGTTTGAACGGATTGGTGCAATTTTGAAATACAGAAGTGGTGCGCTTCAAAAACCCTCCAGAAAAACCTTTTTTCTTTTTTTTGCACCTAAAATCCAAACGAAGCAACCGTTTTTCCAACGATTAAAACTTGCTTTAGACCAAGATCTGATACACAACTAAACCAAATTTGAACCATCAGTCTGTCCAGCCAGGAGTTATCCTTAAATAACTGCTGATGCACGTAAAATCAAAACGAGGGTGACTTTTTGCACCTAAAATCGAACGGTGCACATACAAATGGTGCCACTGGCTGAGCATTGATTTCAGCCCAATTAGAATCTTTTGCAAAACGAATAAATCGATTCGCCAGTTCGTCGCTCACATCTTGCACTGTAATGCAGGCACAGTAAGACAAATGTTCGAATGGCTATGCAAATGGCCACTGGTCCGGGCTAAACCGAAAGCATTTTACCCCATATTCCTAGCTCAAATAACAACCGAGCACCAAGACCCCCAAAAGCGATTCGGCGCACGGCCTTTTCAGACGTATTTCTTACGATAATCGAAGGAAATAAAGTTTCTTTCCGTGTGATCTGTATTCTGCCTGGTTTGATATATCGGCACAATTTCCTATCACGTGCCAATATGTTTACCTCACTCACATCCATTGCCTGAAAATATTTAGCCTATATTTTCTAATCTCTGTGTTCCTCTATAATGTGACCCTCTGCGGCTACCTCTCCTACTGAGGAGGCTATTACGGCATGTGTTAACACTTGCAGGTAGTGTTTTCCGCATAGTCCTTACATCATTTTTCATCAATCCACCTAATTTTCAGCATCCAATACAGCGATTCTCTTGTACCCTGGTTTTAACTTGCTGATTTAGCTATTTTTTACATTACCTATGACAGTGCTTCTAATTATGTACTGATAATAGGCAAACAGCTGAGGTCATTAGCCTGTTATTACGGGTCTCACGTTTCCCCAACTACAGTTCCAAAACTGCTGGCTTCACAGTGGTAGAAACTGCGTTGCTACAGAACGAATTCGGTATTTATTGAGGTGGTAATGCGCCAGAGGTGGGGCAGACCAGTAAAGATGAATCTCGCTGAATGCTGAGGGAACGATTGAGTACTCTCTGCTAGTTCAACCAGATAAATGTTTGTACTCGCAATATTCACTGGGCGTAGCAGAAAAAAATACAGTGACATCCAATACCCTCTCTTTTACCATTGTATCTGGGAAACGTGGTACCTGCGTTCCGGATACGTAGAGCCCGTACCGCTACCCAGAGATTTTACCTAGCGGGTATACGTGTGTCAGTGGGCGCTCTGGTATAGTGGGGCCCTTTAAGTGGAAGCTATAGTGAATTCTAGAGAGGCAGCTGGTGGACAGCTGGTGTTCGCGAGCGACACACAGAGGGCAGGGCTGGCTGTCGGCGGAACGGCCGAGTATGTGAAGCAGCTGTGGCGCTTGGAGGAGCGTCACTGGCAAGGAGGGCGCCCGGGTTGCTATGGTGACCCTGGAACGTCCAGCTGCTGTCGGAACACTAGGCAGGAGCACCGGGTCGCATGGCGGAACTGGATTTCGTCGGGGCGATGTGTGGCGTCTGACGGAATTGCTTGCAGTACCGAGTCCGTGTAAGCTGCTCTGCTGGCTGCTACCCTCATTGGTGAATATTAAGTGATTTGGAAGTCGTTCTTCAGTTCTCACCGTTACTGTTTACTATTAAAGCTGCCCTGCCCGCAAAATACTGTGTTTACATACATCACGTCAGCATAGTTATTTGAACTGGTTTGGTTGTGCCCACGTTCTTAGTACCATACAGCATTTAACGTTTTACGGAATTTCTTGCTTGCTAAATAATAGCTGGATTTTGGCAAATAAAAAAAGAATACATTTGTTGTATATCCCCTGAACTGAAGGTGATCTGGAAGACTGTGTATTCACCGTCTGAGGGTAGCTCAGTGTAACCTTACCACTGCGAAGTTTGTTTCACTTTTGATAAGTTTTAGCTTCCCGTTAGTGGTGGCTCACTGTCCCCTTACTAATGTAAAATTGTGAACATCATCTTAACGTCTGAAAACTTTCGTTCCGCCCTTGAAAGGGGGGTTCAGTGTAATTTTACGATTGTGAATATTTGCTTAAGTTTTTGAAAAGACATTTTATTTTAATTCGCCTTTAAATGTGGCTAAGGATTAATTCTTCTATATTTATCTACTTTTAAAGGTGGCTTGGAGTAATTTTTACCTAGTATGAACATCACCTTCAAGTTTTTAGTAGGTTTTAATCTACAGTTAAAATGTGGCTCAGTAGAATCGTTTCCTTTTGTAATCATTGGCTTAAACGTTTTCTTCTATGCTCTTGTTGCGGGTTGTTTAATGTTAAGCATAAGTCTTGATCACTTAGTTCAAAGTACCATGTTGATTAATAGAAATAAGAGTATGGCCCATTAATTAATGTTTCGTGTGATTGGATGAACTCAACATGTTTATGTAATGTTGCTGAAGTTATTAATTCTCTAATCATTGAGCAAACAGTTTGACATCGGAATATTGTTCGGCAGTAAGTTGAGTCACCTAATATCGGTTTTGTAAAAGTGCCGCAGATTACCATGTGATGTTGTGTTGTATCCTAAGTAAAGTTATCGAGCTTGTGTGTAAGTGTATTTTCAAGTATCTGAATTTTCTCAGTTTCATTCCATTGACAATTTTTTAGTGTTTTTAGATTAAAAGTCAAGTGACGCTGTCTGAACATTTGCCCTCAGTCTCTGTTTAACAATACAGATTTACGAGCTCGTCTGTTAAACCATATTTTGCTTAACTGTTCCGTGCATGTTACTAGTGTATAGTGTTCGAAGTGTTTATCCCTGACATGTGTTCAGTCCTTCCATTCCATCAGCCCGTGTCCTGCTTACCTTCCATATCAAAACAGTTTAACACGTTTTGTGGCACGGCTCCGGTTATTATATCAGTCAACATGTGTGCCGCAACCATTCCAGGTGAAACAGGATTTGGGAGAAAGCCACTGTTTATGGCTCAACTGCACTGGTCATGTGGAATGCGGCGTCAACATTTCGTTCTCGTGAGAACTGTTCTGTAGGGGGACGTCTGCGATTTGTACTCCGTACTTCCAACACAGTCCCATAGTTATTGCAAACAACGCTGCGTATAAAGAAGCGCAACGATGTCTTACCAATGGCCGATGCTTAACTGCGTTGCTCAACACTGCCGTGCAGATCACAGTTACATTCTCTCTTCGTCCGTCCCTACCATTGCTGCCCCCCCCCCCACCCCACCCCACGCTCTCTCCTTCTCCATCCCCCTCTCTCTCTCTCTACCCATATCGACATTCACTGTCTCGATATAACGAAAATTGTCTTTAAGCAGATCTAATTAAAGAAACACCCAAATTTTGAAATTATGTACACAATATTTCACGTTATAGTGACACTTCTGCAACTTGACACAAAAGAGAATCTCTGGGAAAGAACTAACGGCAACAAAAGCGGAACCTTCCGAGGACACTAATCGTCGTCCAGAATGATTTTTAGTTTTTTAAGTGAAATCACAGTCAAGACCACTGTGGAAAACTTGTCACGTTCGACCGATGATCTCTGTCCACTAAGAGTCTATTCCGGTCTCGGCAGACTTATTTCTTTAGGCATGCCACGATTTTCTCCAAGGCCTGGAGCAGGCTATTTGTGGTCCAGCACTATTTAAAGTCCATGTTCGTTTCAGCCAAATGTCGGGAGAACTGATAGTGCGGGCAGATGGGAGTATATGGCGGGAGGGTTCCTAGTTGAGGCATTGGCAAACCACCCAGAAACCTCAGACAGTTTTGGGGGGCTGTAGTTGTTATTAATTTATTACTGCAAGACTGGGGTGTAGACATTTGAACACAGTATAAGTTGCAAAATCAGACTGCAAATTGACATTAGATTTTAGGTTAGGTTGTTTGGGGGAAGAGACCAAACAGCGAGGTCATCGGTCTCATCGGATCAGGGAAGGATGGGAGAGGAAGTCGGCCGTGCCCTTTCAAAGGAACCATCCCGGCATTTGCCTGGAGCGATTTAGGGAAATCACGGAAAAACCTAAATCAGGATGGCCGGACGCGGAATTGAACGGTCGTCCTCCCGAATGCGAGTCCAGTGTGCTAACCACTGCACCACCTTGCTCGGTTTGACATTAGAGATATGCGTCAGTAATTAGGGGGATTACTCCTACTCCCTTCTTGGGTATTGGTGTGAGATGTGCAACTTCCTAGTCTTTAACTACAGCTCGTAGAAAGGGCGAGCGGTTGTATATATTTGCTAAGTATGGAGTAGGAGTAGGATTCGTTATGAATAGGAAGGTAGGGCAGAGAGTGTGTTACTGTGGACAGTTCAGTGATAGGGTTATTCGTATCAGAATCGACAGGAAACCAACACCGACGATACATGCCGACGTGGCCAGCTGAAGATGAAGAGATAGAGAAAAGATACGAGAATATTCAAAGGGTAATAAAGTACGTAAAGATAGGTGAAAATCTAATAATTATGGAGGACAGGAAAGCAGTTGAAGGGAAAGGAGTAGCAGAATAGGGGCTTGGAACAAGGAATAAGAGAGGAGAAAGCCTAATTGAGTTCTGAAATCAATTTCAGCTCATAATAGCGAATCTCTGTTCAAGAATGAGAAATGGAGGACGTGCACTTGGAAGAGGCGGGATGATACGGGAAGATTTCAGTTACATAACATCAATGTCAGGCAGAGATTCCGAAATGAGATACTGGATTGTAAGGCGTACCCAGGAGCAGACAGAGACTCAGATCACAAGACAGTAATGATGAAGAGTAGGCTGAAGTTTGAGAGATTAGTCAGGAAGAATCAATAAGCAAAGAAATGGGAACGGTAGTACTAAGGAATCACGAAATACCCTTGAAGTTATCTCAAGCTACAGGTACAACAATAAGGAATAGCTCAGTAGGCAGTACAGTTGAAAAGGAAAGGGAATCTCTAAAAAGGGAGATGACAGAAGCTGGAAAGGAAAACATATGTACAAAGAAGGTAACTGGGAATAAACCATAGGTAACAGGAGACATACTCCGAATGATCGATGAAAGAAGGAAGTACAAAAACGTTAAGGGAAACTGAGGAATACAGAAATACAAGTCGCTGAGAAATGAAATAAATAGGAAGTGCAAGGAAGCTAAGACGAAATGGCTGCATGAAAAATGTGAAGCAATCGAAAAAGGAAGATTGTCCGAAGGAGTGATACAGAATATAGGAAAATCAAAACAACATTCTGTGAAATTAAAAACAAGTGTGGTAACATTAAGAAGGCAACAGGAGCTCCACAGTTAAAAGCAGAGGAGAGAACGCGTAGGTGGAAAGTGTACACTGAAAGCCTCTGTAAGGAATTCCACTAGAGTTTCCGCTCACGTGTGCGAGAATTTTCACACAATCAGCTTTACAGCTCATGCGTCCAAGTTTCTGACAATAATAATATACTGAGGAATGGGAAAGAACATTGTGGCTGTGTCAGATGACGATCAATTTGGCTTTAGGCACCAGAGAGGCAATTATGGCGTTGCGGTTGATAATGGAAGCGAGACTAAAGAAAAATCAAGAAACGTTCATAGGACTTATCGACCTGGAGGAAGCGTGCGACAATGTAAAATGGTGCAAGACGTTCGAAATTCTGAGAAAAATAGGGGTAAGCTGTAGTGAGAGAGACGGGTAATATACAATATGTACAACAGCCAAGAGGGAATCATAAGAGTGGACGACCAAGAACGAAATGCTCGTTTAAAAGGGTTGAAGACAGGGGTGCAGCCTTTCGTCCCTACTGTTCAATCTGTGCATCAAAGACGAAATCTTGTAAATAAAAGAAAGGCCAGGAGTGGAATAAAATTCCAGTTGAAAAGATATCAAGGACTCGATTCGCTGATGACATTGCTATCCTGAGTGAAAATGAAGAAAAATTACATGATCTGTTGAGTAGAATGAACAGTCTGATGAGTACAGAGTATGAATTGAGAGTAATGACTAAAGTAATGAGAAGTAGCAGAAATGACAACAGCGAGAATCTTAAAATCAGGATAGTTGGTGACGAAGCAGATGGCACCAAAATAACCAATGACGGACGGAGCATGGAGGACATCAAAAGCAGACTAGCAACGACAAATAGTGCATTACTTGACAATAGAAGTATAGTAGTATCAAACATAGTCCTTAACATGAGAAAGAAATTTCTGAGAATGTATGTCTGGTGCACAGCATTGTATTGTCGTGAAACATGGACTGTGGGAAAACCGGAACAGAAGAGAATCGAGGCATTTGAGACTTGGGGCTACAGACGAATGTTGAAAATTAGGTGGATTGATAATGTACGGAATGAGGAGGTTCTGAGCAAAATGAGAGAGGAAAGGAGAAGGGACAGGATGATAGGACATCTGCTAAGGCATCATGGAATGACTTCGATGGTAGTAGGGGGAGCTGAGAGCTCAAAATTGTAGGGGAAGACAGAGATTGGAATACATCCAGCAAATAATTGAGGACGTAGGTTGCAAGTGCTACTCTGTGATGAAGAGGTTGGCATAGGAGACGAATTCGTGGCGGGCTGCATCAAACCGGTCAGATGAATGATGACTCAAAAAAAAGTATGGAGTCATTTTATGAGCACACAGCGAAAGGAAATAGCTAGACCGGAAGCATTGCCTTGATTAAGTGATTTATGCTGCTTCGCTTCCGAGGATATCAACTTCTAAGCCATTCATATCGACAATTGCTCTTGATTCGAATTCTGGAATATTTACTTCGTCTTCTATGGTGAAGGGATTCCGCAAAACCGTGTTTACTGGCTCTGCTTTAGTGACAGTGTCATCACTAACACTAAAAATGCTATCGGACAGTAAAGGTATTGATTAAGTTTTGCCGCTAGTAAGCATTACAAATGCCCAGTAACTCATTGGGTTTTTTGCCAAATTTTTGCCAAATTTCGAGACCGTTTCGTTGTGAAAACTGTTAAAAGTATCTTTCAATGAAGCTCGTGTCAGATTTCGAGCTTCTGTAAAACTACGCCATTCTTGGACATTTGGCGTTCTGTTAAATTTGGCATACTTTTTCTGTTGACTCTACAGTAGTGTTCTGGCGTGGTTTGTGTACCAAGGTGAATCAGCACATTGTGTTATTAATTTTTTTGGTGCATAACTCTCATTTGTCATCCATAATATTTCGTTGAATTTAAACCATATCTGCTCTACACTTACGTAGTGATATTGGAGGTAGTGTCTCTTACAAAGGCTTCAAGCGAATTTTTATTTGGTTTTTTAAACAGATATAGAAGTGTGAGATTTAAAAATTTCCCGACGTACATACTGTTCCACAAAATTTCGGGAGAACTGCCGGGTGTTTGTAACTTCTTGCTACAATATTTCGTCGCAGAGTCTACTGGCCATCTCCAGGTGATACTGGCGAAAACGTCCTCCTGCAAAAATTTCGTCACTGTTATTATCTGTCAAAGACGACCTAGAGCTGCGAAAGGCAGGTGTTTGCAGGATTCCATGCGAATGCGGCAAATCTTATATAGAGCAAGCGACGCGTACTGTGCAGGATCGCATTGTAGAACATCAGCGACATACTCGCCTCCTTCAGCCTTGTAAGTCTGCCATCGCCGAATACCGTATTTCCACTGGTCATATAATGAATTACAGTGAGATCAAAATTGTGGCCCATACGTCTAACCTTTGGAGTTGTGTTATTAATGAATCCTTGGAAATACGATTAATCGAGACGGCAGTTTTCAATTGAATTAGGCATGGAATCTAATTGTTTAAAAACTTCGTGTCCTCCGTAGCCAGCGTAGTTCTGTGATGGAATCGTGGGAAGACAATTGAATTAGCCGGCCGCGGTGGCCGTGCGGTTCTACGCGCTGCAGTCCGGAACCTCGGGACTGCTACGGTCGCAGGTTCGAATCCTGCCTCGGGCATGGATGTGTGTGATGTCCTTAGGTTGGTTAGGTTTAAGTAGTTCTAAGTTCTAGGGGACTGATGACCTAAGATGTTAAGTCCCATAGTGCTCAGAGCCATTTGAACCATTTGAACAATTGAATTCATACCGATACGGCGAGTTTTCACCACGGAGGGCGCGCGGCGCAGCAGAATCGAACCGCTCAAGTAGCGCAGGCGCAACGCAAGTTTCGGCGTGCAATAAAATCTTCAGGACAATGGAAGTCAATGCATATTGATATGTTTTTTCCGATAGGTGCATACTTTTATGTGATAAGTAGATAATTTATTATTTTTGTTTATCGGAGAATATATGCTTACATTTTTGTGCTTTACCTACGAAAGAGACACCACAGCATTTCAGACTTTTAATTTGCCTGCACAGTACCTTATTTGAAACATAACGTGACAAAGACAGAGTGCTTTGACCATTCACAAGTTGGCGCCTGTCGAAAGCAGCAAAACCACGATTATGTGGAAGAAAATAATTTTCGTTCGTATAAAATATGTCACTAAACTGTGCTTTCTTTCTGAGCGTCTCACTATCATTTTACGATTATTCGGATTCCAATGAACTACCAGTATCATCTCAAGTTGAAACGCAAGGCCGTAGTAAGCTGAACTAGATGGAAGAAGAACACTGCTTTCAGAATCTGTAGAGGAGTCATCATTTACGTCGACATTCAAATATTTTATCCTCACTGTCGCTCTTCGTTAATATCTCCACGATCATTTCTTCAGTAGAATAGCAGAGAAAAACATTGTGATGCTAATCCTGGCGAACAGTAAGTTATAGAGCAGAAAACGAAATCACTGTAGATAAAGTAGCCGAGCACAAATTAGCAGCCATAAATATGAAAATGTACAGAGATTTGGGGCCGGAAAATCGCCTAGGGCTTAAGCTTGTCAGCAGCACACAGGAACCTGAGAGGTGACGCTACTGTAATCGTCGTCAGCTCTCGGGAGGCCCGAGACAACTCGTCAATAATGCATCAAGCAAAACTCATAGGCAGCGATTAAACTCGTCAACAGCATCCTGAACGGCATGACTAGTTTAGTCGTCAACAGCAGTTAATGGGTTAATGGTCCATATTATTATCTAGTTTGGGCGACTCTTACATTGATTACGTTATTGGGTGTTTCCTAGGAGATGGGACCTGGATAAACTGACTAAACCAGAGGTTGTACAGAGTTTCAGGGAAAGCATAAGGGAACAATTGACAGGAATGGGGGAAAGAAATACAGTAGAAGAAGAATGGGTTGCTCTGAGGGATGAAGTAGTGAAGGCAGCAGAGGATCAAGTAGGTAAAAAGACGAGGGCTAGTAGTAATACTTGGGTAACAGAAGAAATATTGAATTTAATTGATGAAAGGAGAAAATACGAAAACGCAGTAAATGAAGCAGACAAAAAGAAGTACAAACGTCTCAAAAATGAGATCGACAGGAAGAGCAAAATGGCTAAGCACGGATGGCTAGAGGACAAATGTAAAGATGTAGAGGTGCATGTCACTAGAGGTAAGATAGATACTGCCTACAGGAAAATTAAAGAGACCTTTGGAGAAAAGAGAACACTTGCATGAGTATCAAGAGCTCAGATGGAAACCCAGTTTTAAGGAAAAAAGGCAAAGCACAAAGGTGGAAAGAGTATGTAGAGGGTCTATACAACGGCGATGTACTTGAGGACAATATTATGGAAATGGAAGAGGACGTAGATAAAGATGAAATGGGAGGTACGATACTGCGTGAAGAGTTTGACAGAGCACTGAAAGACCTGAGTCAAAACAAGGCCCCGGGAGTAGACAACATTCCATTAGAGCTACTGACGCCCTTGGGAGAGCCAGTCCTGACAAAACTCTACCATCTGGTGAGCAAGATGTACGAGACAGGCGAAATACCCTCAGACTTCAAGAAGAATATAATAATTCCAATGCCAAAGAAAGCAGGTGTTGACAGATGTGAAAATTACCGAACTATCAGTTTAATAAGTCACGGCTGCAAAATGCTAACGCGAATTATTTACATACGAATGGAAAAACTGGTAGAAGCCGACCTCGGGGAAGATCAGTTTGGATTCCGTAGAAATGTTGGAACACGTGAGACCATACTGACCTTACGACTTATCTTAGAAGAAAGATTAAGGAAAGGCAAAACTACGTTTCTAGCATTTGTGGACTTAGAGAAACCTTCTGACAATGTTGACTGAATACTCTCTTTCAAATTCTAAAGGTGGCAGGGGTAAAATACAGGGATCGAAAGGCTATTTACAATTTGTACAGAAACCAGATGGCAGTTATAAGAGTCGAGGGACATGAAAGGGAAGCAGTGGTAGGGAAGGGAGTGAGACAGGGTTGAAGCCTCTCCCTGGTGTTATTCAATCTGTATATTGAGGGCAGTTTTAGGAGTCGAGGGGCATGAAAGGGAAGCAGTGGTTGGGAAGGGAGTGAGACAGTGTTGCAACCTCTCCCCTGTACTATTCAATCTCTATATTGAGCAATCAGTAAAGGAAACAAAAGAAAAATTCGGAGTAGGTATTAAAATCCAGGGAGAAGCAATAGAAACTTTCAGGTTCGCCGATGACATTGTAATTCTGTCGGAGACAGCAAAGGACTTGGAAGAGTAATTGAACGGAATGGACAGTGTCATGAAAGGAGGATATAAGATGAACATCAACAAAAGCAAAACGTGGATAATGGAATGTAGTCGAATTAAGTCAAGTGATGCTGAGGGAATTAGATTAGGAAATGAGACACTTAAAGTAGTAAAGGAGTTTTGCTATTTGGGGAACAAAATAACTGATGATGGTCGAAGTAGAAAGGATGTCAAATGTAGACTGGCAATGGCAAGGAAAGCGTTTCTGAAGAAGAGAAATTTGTTAACATCGAGTATAGATTTAAGTGTCAGGAAGTCGTTTCTCGAAGTACTTGTATGGAGTGTAGCCATGTATGGAAGTGAAACGTGGATGATAAATAGTTTGGACAAGAAGAGAATAGAAGCTTTCGAAATGTGGTGCTACAGAAGAATGTTGAAGATTAGATGGGTAGATCACGTAACTAATGAGGAGGTATTGAATGGGATTGGGGAGAAGAGAAGTTTGTGGCACAACTTGACCAGAAGAAGGGATCGGTTGGTAGGATATGTTCTAAGGCGACAGGGGATCACAAATTTATCATTGGAGGGCAGCGTGGAGGGTAAAAATCTTAGAGGGAGACAAAGAGATGAATACACTAAGCAGATTCAGAAGGATGTAGGTTGCAGTAGGTACTGGGAGATGAAGAATCTTGCACAGGATAGAGTAGCATGGAGAGCTGCATCAAACCAGTCTCAGGTCTGAAGACCACAACAACAACAACAACAACAACAACAACAACTAGTTTTCGGAATGATTTTAATGATAAGCTGAAAATATCTCCACCAGAAGATAACGGCATATTTAACATTTAAAACAGATAAATATATCTTGATATAACAGCTTTTAAGAAATATGAAATGCATTGAATTGATAGGCTCGGTTTCAGGTAAAGCAGGTGTCAGATTTCGGTCCATTGGTGGGGCACTGGGAAAATGCAGTTTGTTTACAAAGGAGATCACAAAATACTAATGCGACCCATTCTTCAATATTGCTCAAATATGTGCGCTCCATAAGAGATAATACTAACAGTTATACTGAATGCATGCGAAGGCTGGCAGTATGAATGGTTGCAAGCTGTATTTTCGAAGAAGAGCGTCAAGGAAATATTCACATGAACAGCTAGATACCAACTACCCCCCTCACCCCCTCCCACCACTCCCGAAAGTTTATTTACAAAATTTTAAGAAACAACATTGAGGATTCCAGAAAATATAACAACCTACTACGTATATCTCTCGCAGGGCCCACAAGACTAACTAAAACGGGAGCAAAGGCTTATAAGCAAATATTAATGCTGCGTTCCATACTCGAATATAATGGGATAAACCGTAATATGTGCTACAATGGGAAGTAATTTCATAATGGTTTACCTAGAATAGATACAAATGAAGATCCATCATCAATATTAATCTCAGACTGATTAGCCTAGAGAAGCAAGAGGGAAGTGGCGTGTTTCTTGAAGCTTTCTCGGCGGATACAATATTCTCTCATCACCGACTCGCCTCGGAGGTTGCTGTACGGTTAACAGCTCAAAGTAACGGAACACGAAATATTGCTATCCCGGTTACACACCTGAAAGATGATGGAATAACACAGATGTGAGATCTGGCGTTACAGGCGCTGTTTGAGCATTGGGCATTAGTACGGGACATGTCTGTTACATGATAACAGCGGTGATCTGCAGCTATCTGAATCTCTATTTAGAATGCCACTTAGCCATTAGCGCAGTAAAGTGGTCACCCATACATGGACACCGGCTCCATTCGCTGTGTTGCAGTCTTACAGCGAACTACACGAATAATCGCTGCTGTGGTTGTACGCTCCACCACAGGATGGTGCAAGAAAAACCGGCCTCGAGTGCAGACTGCCCACCAATTACTCACGAATTTTTGCTCGCCACCAGCAGGTACAACAACAAATAGATGACCATCTAGTAATTAAATTAGATAATGTATAAATACTGAGAGTCTAGTCTAGTTGCAAGAGCTTCGAAACGACAGACGACAATGACCAGTCTAATTACCAGGGCCGATTATTCCTGCGCCAGCCTGTATTTTCGTCCACTGAAGGCGTCCGCCAGTCGTGTTGGTCATTAGTAGAATACAGCTCTTATTTTCAGCAGGTAGAAAATCAGTGCAGCACAATTAAGCAAGAACTGAATCTGTTGAAGACTGAGTAGAGTTACACGAAGTCCCGCTGTGCACCTGACAGGCGAAAATGTTCCTGTTCAAAAACTGAAGGAAATGGGTTAATGTGTCGGGAATCTCTACATGAGATCTCGATATTCGGTTAGGATTTTTAAAGGCTCTGTGTTATCCTATTTCGTCTCATGTGACCTTTACAACATGTACGTGTTCCGTCAGAAATTTTCGCTGTTCTGGTCACGTACATTTCTTGGAGTGGAACGAAAATACGAGTACCTCAAATATACACCTCTCCTTCGCGAAGTCAGCATATTGGCTTGTCGTGTGCATCAGGCTGTAAGTAGTTTCCTCGTCATTTCAGAAACTTACAGTTGTACGTACAATAGGACACTCACCCGGATAGCACGTCATTTATTCTTCTCTGGCTACTTCTGTGCGCTTTGTATGCGAACATTAACAAGCGTTTTCTCCGGGATTAGTATTTACAAAAAGATCATTTGGTAATATTTCTGAAACTCAATGCGTTTAACGAATGACTATGAATAATCCCTTTAATTTTTCGACTTATCTCAATGCGGCAATCACTCCTATGGATAATTAAACTTTCGCTACTTGTGAGGGCCCTGATGGAAAATGAGTAATCGCAGGGCAATAAAACTATGTGGAAACATTTGTAAGTACATGAGAAAGAGAAATAACGAATAAATCATTTAAAATACCACATTTTGCTTTCCACAAAAGGGGATATAAATCACGCCGCCTTGGAGGTTACGCAGTTTGGAACGATCCTCAGGCAATGGTTCGGTTGAGTCCAAAGCAACTCCCTCTCGTCCCAGAGCAGGGATTGCATGTTGGCGAAGCAGATCAGAGTAGCATATGCCGTTCACACTTCACGTCCTTGGTTTTTGAGGTCCTAGTTCCTCAAAGAAAGATGGACCAATCATGAATTGTGCCGTGAAGCCACTTCACACTGTGACACTACGCAATGAAACTTTATGAACGTTCGTTGGCGGTGACGGTTCCCAAATGCGACAATTGTGAGGGTTCACTGACCCATCGCAGAGTGTGCTTCATCATTTAAGAAACTACTCCAAGGCCACGCGTCGTCAAATTCAAACTTTGCGATAAATGTAAGAGCAAAGTCTACTCGAATGTCTGCATCACGTGGAAAGCTTTGGTGAATAATATGAAGTTAGTACGGATATCACTTTAAAATTGTTGGGAACACTTTTAGAACTGCGGACCATGGATTGTGCAGCTGTCGTTAAATATCGCGCACTGCTAGAAGATCGCACAGTGGCATCCAGCATTCTCAATCATGGCAGGAGTGACTTCGACATTTTGTGACGCAAGTGACTGTCAGTCACTCTCAGGAACAAACCGAATCATTGGCCAATCGTTCCAAACTACATAACCATCAAGGTTAGCAGACTTGAACCCTCTCAAGTGGGAATTAAGTTGTGTTTCTTTCAATGGTTTATTCGTTATTTCTCTTACGCATAGTCTTACAAATGTTTCCACGAAGTTTCATTGCCCTAAGGTCATTCATTTTTCATGGCGTCCCGTCAAGTAGCGAAATTTTAATTACGAACAATCTGTATTTACCATCACAATTATCATGCGACCTATCATTGTGCATATCATTGAAAGCTAACAGCGGGAGCCTTCCTAGTTTCATTATTGCGTAGAAGTTTATGATCATGGGTTAACGGGGACTTCCTGTGGTAATTACTTTCCACTTTTACTATTAATTGGACCTTCTTTATCTTAATGCCTCCTAAACAGATAGCCTTAATGACATACTTTCTGATTTAGGCACATTTTCAGTGGCTGTTTGGGGAAGATTGTAATGTATCTGGATATTCTTTATAAAAATACTGAAGGGCATTCAACGGGAATAAAAGCGTCGGATGCACAGTTCTGTATACTGGCTGTCGTAGTTTCCTTCGTTGTCACGAACTGTGGAACAGACAGTCCCTGCTGGACAGCTGTACGCTTAAAACAGACCACACTAAGGTGGGATACAAAACCGCAACAAAGTCGTAAAGAGAAATTATCGCCGAATGTTTCCGTTCCGAGTGTGTCGTAAATTCGTGTGACGTTTACGAGGGTATGAACTGCGACCGCGGTAAACAGCAGATGAAAATTTACAAGCGTGGCATTAAACTAATACGAGAGGTGTTATGCCCACAAATGTTATCCAGACAAAGATTTCTTTTAGTGACGTGTCGCTGTATCTGAGCGCAGCAAATCTGAGCTTAGTAAATTCCTAAAATGGCGATGGGAAGTCCATCTCGGCTTGAGGATGTTTCTGACATGATGTTCTCTGGTCCTGTCGCTCTTATTGCATTCCTCGTCATCAATAATCTGCACTCTATACTCTTATGTAGGCCTCTCCCAGCGAGGATCCAAACTGTATGTTTAGCAACAATTCATATTGTTATAAGTAGCCATTTTGTCTCGTTCAGTTTATGCAGGACATCTTCACTACCTACTATATTAATCCACTTAATCTTCAACATTTCCCCATAACATTTCCAAAGTTTGTAATTGTTCCACTTCTATCTCCACAGAAATATAGTTTTTACCTCCATATAGAACTGCACTTCAGTTATAGTTTTTCAAGAATATATTTTTCTTCTCTCAAGCTTTTATTTTTTTTATTTTTTAGACTTCACGCCTTTTTCCATACAGTGGTCCTTTCTACTAGTCTTTCTTGCAATTTGTGATTGTCTCATCATATTAAGAAATAAGTTTATGCTTATCTCTAAATTCGTTAGCTCCAGTTTACATACTGCAAGAGAACAGACACACAACATAATGGAAAGCTGGATTGTTCAGAGTGACATAAAGCTGTATCTTGATACATATAACTGTACCTCTGTAGATCTCTGGTTTTTACTGACAATATTTCATTGCACAATATTCCGGCAGCTGGAAACCTTTCACTGCAACGTACTTAAAAAATTCTCTTAAAATTACACGTGGATTGAGTGAGCGCATTAGGCTCGGAAAACTGAGATGCTACCGTCCACTCCTAGGCTATTGACCTCCTGCAACCAAAATGAAGCAGACCGACACACCCACTGATCGATAGTAAGCCATCACAAATTTTGTAGTTATTACCCTATTTCATAGGCAGCAAAATTCGTCCACCTCTTTTAGAATGCCTTGACCTAGTCTAGCATCCAGCCCTCAGCGTATCACTTAGGCAGGGAGCATTATCTTACTTCTCTGTTCTGTGCATATTAAAGCATCAGTTCACTCTCACCGGCCAGTGCTATATCATCGGCGAACTATTTTATGATCATTTTCTGGTACTTATAACTCCCAGATAGAGATGGTCCTCTACTTGCACCATTGCTCGCATTCAGTATTAGTGGTGACCTTACGTAGCCGTGCCTTCCGTGGCTGTGACGTCTGTAATTCCGAGAGAGCTCCCCATCAATGGAAAAGATATTCCATTCCAAATTATCAAAAGCCTTCTTCATAGCTATTAATACAACCCATGTTAAAAACTAGGAATGCCTGCTTTCCTGCTCAGTAAAGCAGAATCCCATTCATAAATACGTTATCAAGAGAACATATCACAACCTTATCAGAAATCGTCCTGTTTGCTTCCCACACAAACGATATTTATAAAGGACTGAAAAAACATTAGAGTTTAACGTCCCATCGACGAGTTCTTTAGAGGCAAAGCACATGTTAGAAGACCATAATTATTCATCCTAGCGTTATCTCAAGCGATTTAAGAAAACACGGAAAAAATCTTAATGGCCAGACGTCGGTTCAAGACGTCTGCTCCGTAATATGATAACACTGTCTTGACTACTTCGCGCGGTAGTAAGAATTTATCAACGTTAATCGCTTATCTCGTCTCTCTTTCATTAATTATACGACGAATTTGCTTCAGGACATACAAAAGGTTGTGAAATTCTCAGCAGATTATCTGTGCTTGAACTCTGGTAGAACCGCGCTGGCAGAGTGGCAGTATTCACCCAGACAAGAAGATCTAAACTGTCTTTAAGCGGTTGTTCTGAATAATGTGCCAGCGCATCCGTACCACAGATCGTGCTGGTAATGCAATCCAAGCATCCCTGGATGCTATACACATATTCAGAGAGAGCTGTTTGTCTCTTCAGATCCCAGAATGCCCACCAGTGCAGCTGTGTTGTACATGGAAGGTGAATTTCTAGTTGGTGTTGTGGATGGCATCTTGCTCTAAATGTAGAAAAATGCGAATGAGGAGGAATAACAATCCTGAAACGTTCGAATACAGTATTAGTAATTTGGTGCTTGGCACAGACACAGAGATTAAATATCTAGGTGTAACGTTGTAGAACGATATGAAATGGAATGAGCACCTTAAGTTAATACTTGTTTTGTGGGGAGAAATTTGAGGGAAACAATTCAGAGGCGTGCAGATGAATTTATTACTGTAGGTTCGACCAGCATGCAAATATCACGGAAATGATTCGTGAACTCAAATGGGAATTCCTGGACGGAAGACGACGCTCTTTCCGCAAGGCACTGAAATTTAGAGAATCGGTATTTGAAGTTGACTGGAGATCGATTCTACTGCCACAAGCTTACGTTTGATATAAGGACTGCAAAGATGAGAAGAAAGAAATTAGGGTTCGTATGAAAGCTTACAGACAGTCTTTCCCTTTTGCTCTATTTGCGAGTGGAACAGGAATGGTAATGACTACTACGTGCTGCCCTCCGCCATGCACCGTACGGTGGGTTTGCAGAGTTTGTTTGTAGATATAGGTATAAAAGTAGTTTAATTAAGTCCAGAGAGTGTTCACTGGGACCCATCGTTTCTCGGATATCTCGAACCCAGCTCCTGAAAGACATGTATGACTGGGAGATGAAGAGGTTGGCACATGAGAGGAATTCGTGGCGGGCCGCATCAAACCAGTCAGAGACTGATGAAAGAAAATCTTGCGATACTTATTTGTCCTTCCAAAAAGCCGAGTTCAGTTGTCGTACGGCTCTCTTGCCCGACTCTATTTTATTATTTATGTCATCCTCACTTTTTAAGTTTAATAATGTTGTAACCCTCAGACTTAACCCTGATCTTACTGGCTCTAACCATCTAATCCCCTATAGTACTGTCGTCAATCTTCAGTCATTCGGTTTGTGTCAAGCTGATTACGAAGCCGCATCTGTCATATTCCTCTTCTAATTTCCGAAGCATGTACTCAGCATCATCCTGGTCACATTTACGATGACCCGATCATCAGCGAAGAGAACTGTGTAAAAGATTTAGTCCTCCACAGGGAGTTCCATCCCTTCACATTTGCATCTCCAGGCTTCAAGAGCTTCATCCACAGAGATTTCTAATAGCTTCGGTAATGTAGTACATTCACGACGCAGGCCTTTTGTAATCGGAAACTCGGGTGACGTTAAATTTCCTGCTGTGACAGCACTTACAAAGACAGACGGAACTGTTCAACTGCTTTCATGAACGTGTTTGACGCTTCACTGTTTTTCATACGGCCACAAACTGTTTTATGATACGGTGTTATACTATTCTGCAAATCCACAAAGACTAACTGGATCTCTGTCCCTCTGGCAGTTCTCTTCTCTATTAGATTCCATAATGTGTATGCTTCATAAATACACGAATATTCTGGTCCAGAACCATTCTGTTCGTCAGATATATTAACCTTCTTTCTTTTAAGATTCTCCCAAGTAATTGTGTTGGTTGTGGCATTAAACTTACGACCCGGTAATTTACACAGTCCTACCTATTCCCTGTCTTGTAGACTGAAGCAATAACAAACACAGGTACGCGATCCATTTCCAAACAAATATTAATGCAGCTGGATCAAGGTATCATCCACATCCGTACCAGGTACCTTTATTAATTCTGTGTTAATTCAACCCGCACCCGGCAATTTCCCATTTTTCTTATGCTTCACAGCTTTATATATTTACTGTGAGGTTATCTGTCGTTTAGAAAAATGTTCATCCTTTTCCGTAAAATTTAACATTCCTTGTGTAAATTCCTTTCTGGTTCAAAATGGTTCAAATTGCTCTGAGCAGTATGGGACTTACCTTTGGAGATCATCAGTCCCCTAGAACGTAGAACTACTTAAACCTAACTAACCTAAGGACATCACACACATCCATGCCCGAGGCAGGATTCGAACCTGCGACCGTAGCGATCTCGAGGTTCCAGACTGTAGCGCCTAGAACCGATCGTCCACCCCGGCCGGCCTAAGTTTCTTTCTCTTCTCCAATTGTTATTAGAGTAATCCCTGTACATGGTTTTCAACCCTCATCGTCTTCAGTATCTTCTACGCTCTGCTTGCTACAGTACTACCAAAGTTCTGTTCTGTATCCTTACCATCTTCCTACCATGCCTCATTTTTAGCCTTACTAAAGGCCCTTTGTTCGTCCTTCTGTTTAGCTCCGTATGTTGTACATTCTTGATCAAGTCAACACCTCTCCTCAGCCACTTATTACAGGGGTCCCTTTTTAATCTTTACCACTTTCTCTACTTTCTCATTCCACCATGGATCTCACTTCCCTTTTCTTAATTTATTCTTCCTAGAGCTTCGAAGGCCGCCTCTTTTGTCATTGTTTTAACGAACTGATACATACTAGTATCGCCTGTCATCTAAATTCGACCAATTGTGTTGATATCGTGAAAATATAACTGCGGATAACATGGTGAACGACCATACGTGGAAGTCATTGGACGTGATCTATGGTAAAAAAGTCGTATACCTTGAAGATATACACTCTACCTAAACCTGCGTCTAAAACTTTAGCCCCACAACTGACCACAGCAAATGATTCAGTGTAGCTACGAATATTATTGAAATAATTCTTTGATTTTTCTTTAATTGTTCTATTATCTGAAGTGAGTCCCTGATGCTGTGTGTTGAAAAATAAATTTCTATTTAATTGCTTGTCCATTTGAAGTGAATCTTTGACACAGTAATCAGTCTGCGGTGTAGGCATTGGTAGCATTGTGGGAAAAGAAGAAAAACTTTTCTCGCTTGTGTATGTTTACTTCCTTTCATCTCTCTTAACGGCTACACACACAAATTACTTTTTTGTGCACATCTATGGAAAGTACCTTCTGAGTTATAAGGGGGTGATCAGTAACGTCCCATTTGGGATAATTGACATAACGTATATGTAACCAGCGCGACTTCAATGCGGGTGTATAAGCACCAATATGTAGTTAAGGGGTAAGTGCGGCCTTCGAATGGAAACTTTCTTATCGTTCCTTATATGCAAGTATCATTGTCCTCCTTGTCTAAGTAATGTTAGAAAGTAGTGTTTCAGTTTTCCTTGTTCACTTACCCATTTTGTGAATCACTACAGCATCCTCCTTGGTATGTATGCCTTTTCTGCCGGTCTAAGTTTATTTTGGAAGCTTGTTGAATACACCTGGAAACTTACTTGAATTCCGAAGATTTCAAACTTGCCAACTACTCATCTGCTACTACTTTTCGAATACAGGGACAGTAGATTCCTAAAATCAGTAAGTAATGGTCTGATCCACATAAGTTCCCCACAAAATTCTCACCTCGTTTATAAACAGCCATGTTTTCTACCGGGTTATCACGTAGTCAGTCATTGATCTTAGCTTATTAGTTGGTTGTTTCCATATACAGGGTGACAATTATTGAACTATATGAAAAAAGAATCGTCATAACTTCTGAACGGTTTGCGTTAGGGTGTTCAAGCTGCACGGTGGCCGCGGGGCATGACGGTAATTAGTGTGCGCATGCATGGTTTGGTTTAGCGACGAAGCCCACTTTCATTTGGATGGGCTCATCAATAAGCAAGGAAGCACGGAATAATCGGAGCGATATTCCTTGATGGCACAGTTCAAATGGCTCTGAGCACTATGGGACATAACATCTGTGGTCATCAGTCCCCTAGAACGTAGAACTACATAAACCTAACTAACCTAAGGACATCACACACATCCATGCCCGAGGCAGGATTCGAACCTGCGACCGTAACGGTCACGCGGTTCCAGACTGAAGCACCTAGAACCGCACGGCCACACCGGCCGGCGATGGCACAGTGACTACTGAACCGTACGTGAATGTTTTAGAAGATGATTTCATCCCCTTTATCAAAGTGACGCTGCTTTCGACAAATTTTGGTTCATGAAAGACGGAGCTCGACCCCATCTAAGCAGGAGAGTGTTTGATGTTTGGAGGAGCACTTTGAGGACCGCTTTCTGGCTCTGCTGTACCCAGAAGCCACTGGCATCCGCCTCGACTGGCCGCCATGTTCTCCGGATCTGGACACATGCGATTCCATTTTGTGGGGTTATATTAAAGACAAAGTGTACCGCAATAACGCTTAAACCACGGATGAGCTAAAACTTGCCGTGCAGAAGGTCATCGGGAGCATCGATGTTCCGACACTTCAGCGAGTATTACGGAATTTCGCTATTCATCTGCGACACACCATCGCCAATGATGGCAGGCGTATCAAACATGTCATAACCTAAATACGAATATCTGTGGTCACGTTTACATGTTGAATAAAGTGTGTGCACGCTGTAGTTAGTAGCATTAGTTATGTTTTTTTCATACAGTTCGATAATTGTCACAATGAATGTTGACGCATTGACTTATGCCTAAACCACCAATATCTAATCTTCAAACGATTTTTGGTGACAAAAGTCTATCAGCCTATCCGTATTGCCCTTAAACGTATTTTCCTCATACCGACAACAATGTTACAACTATTTTGACACCACGTACATGCATTCTGATCCCCTATAATTAAAATTTAGTGTCCATCATTCATCGTTTCCAATGATCCCGTCAATGCTACAAGGAGTTTTTGTGCTGAGTCTTGATGTCGTCATTGGGCGCATACAGTGCCACGATCACGACTGAATGGCTTAATATTTCAATTAGCGCCAGCAGAATCCTTTTACTAATCTGAATTAAAGATTTTATGCATTTTTGTACTTCTTGATAGCTATGGCACTCTATGGTATTGAAACATGGACTGTGGTAAAATTTCCATGTTACTAAATGGAACTGTAGAGAGTAAAAATTGTAATTGGAATACATCCAGCAAATGATGGAGGTCGTAGATTGCAACTGTTACTCTGATATGAAGAGCTTCGAACAGGAATTTGTAGCGGGCGACATCAAGCCAGTCAGAACACTGAAGACGCAAAAAAGCGTGTCAACAACACTACTGTTGAACACAGGCACTAAACTGTTAAGTATAATGCTCCAACAAAATTTTAAAAGAGCACAATAATATTTTACTGTTTAAAAGTCAGTTATAATAATACCTCATACAATAGTACATAAATATTCAGTGAGGAGGAGACTGGATTTCCCAATAGGTCTCTAGCAATAGAGCTAAATCACTCCGCATGTACGCTTCTAGCCACACAATTCATAACAAGTTCTAACAAAATAATGCTCGAAATCCTCAACTGCAGAATAATCAACAAGTTAAGACAAAACCCCTGATCTAAGACATAAGAAAATATTAAAATTGACACAGATTACACACAACAAGTATAACGTTATCAAGCAGATATATTGCAGCGCCAACTCAAATATGTTACGCTAATAGAAAACCTTTGTATGCACACGTATCACCAACAGTATTAATAACATCAGATATTCAGACAATGAGAAGCACTTAATACAGCTAAATCTCAATCCTGAAAGGTATCGTGATACCAAACCCAATACTTCAGAATTCTGGAACATTGTTTTGTTAGTAGCAACACTAATCTGCCCTAACACCTTCCCACAAACAATGAGGTTAAACATGGTTGTCAAGGTCACTGAGCTAACGAAATTGCGCATGCAATCGCCTGTAGTAGACAGTGAGCAATCACCTGCAAAATTTCAAAATATAACTAGCACACTAGTAAAGCAATTCTCAGCGCTAAGCCACGAAATCCATAAGATCAAAGGCTTAACCGCACGGTGCAATGCTTGAAAGCTTACTTGGACAATCCTCTGTACCAGGCACACAGCAGTAGTCACAGCCAAGTCCGTGCTGTAGAAGCCAGTGGCCTGTATAGGGCGGGTGCGCCACTAGTTATGCAGCCCTCCGCATCGCGCTGCGTGTTGTGGCACAGCGAGTCCTGTGAGCGGTCACCTGTGTTCCGCAACCGGAGTCTGCCGCCAAAAGGTGAAGGCAGTGACTTCGGTATTTACGTATTATTGTAAGAAATTAAGGGGTTTCAATATCAAACATACGGCAAATTTTTATGTTTTTAAAGAAATTAAATGTAATTTATTTATTTCTATTTTAGGTAAAAAGGTACTTATTATTTAATTGTTTATTTTCCGCTGATACTTATTGTACTTTCATACACATTAAATGTAATTTACTTATTTAACATTGTCGTTATACTTTGCTTCCCGTAAGTTGATTGCATTCTCTCTTGTACAGCTGCACCCGCTATGTCCCTGTGGTGAGGGTACTTTATAGTACCGCTCATATTATGTATGGCTTTTCCCTAAAATTCTGGGATTGGCAAAAAAATTCGTCTCTTATTATTCACGGAGATGCCGGTAGGTAACACGATCATGACCAGGAGCAGTTTTACGTTTCGTGTGGAATGTATTGATGATATCCAGAGTGGTGATGGGGACATTGAGTTCATTGTGTGTAATGTTGTCTAAGTACTGGAAGCCAGGAGCGAGTGGAGGGACAGAGGTGTCAGTTTGATCGTGGACATCCGGGAAGAGGCAGTAATCGAATTGGGGATCGTCAGGGAGGGTAAAGATATCAGAAAGGTTGGAGGCAAAGTGATTGGCCTTACTAAGGTTATCAGGGAAGGGTTGGTGATCATGAAGGAGAGGGTAGTATGGGAGGGGGGGGGGGTTAGACCCGGTAAGGTGGCAGAAGGCAGACCAGTACTTGGACGAGTTAATAGGGAGTGTAGCATTAAGACGGGTGCATGTCTTTTGCCAGTCTGGCGTTTCTTAGCCGCGAGCAAGTTTTGACTTGTCTTTGTAGTTGCCAATGGCTTCATAGTGTGTCTGGGTCATGTGTGTGAAGGAAGTCACGGTAGAGATGGCGGGATAGATGGAGTAGGAGGATGGTCTGTGGGGGTAAAGTGGGATGGTGTGGGTGGATGGCAACAGTAGGGATGTGGGCCACCACGGCCTCAGACAAGGTCTGCAGGAGAAAGGAGGTGGCATGAGTAACATCATAAGGGAGGTGGTAGGTGAGGAGGTGGCCATCAACCTGGGTAGAGAGGGTATCCCGGTAGGCATTCCAGTCAACACGAGAATAATCATGGACGTATTTCGGGGGAGGGCCGATGCGAGGATCGGGATGGGGCGACGACCGTCTGAAATGGTGAGGAGGACAGGGAGATGGTCACTACCAATGGGGTCAAGGACATCCACCATTATGCGGCCAAGAAGGTTAGGGGAGGAGAGGATATCTGGAGTCGTATTGGATTCAGGACGGGTGTGCTGGGGAATTGGAATGAGGTCGCCTTGGAGGGAGGAGAGGAACCGATGCCACCACCGTAACTGGGCTGCGGAATGACTATGGATGTTGAGGTTGGCGGCATTCATGTAGGAGGAGAAGGTGTGGTCGATGTGGGAAAGGAAGTCAAAAGCAATAGACGCATTAGGGTGGACATAGATGGTGGCGCAGGTAATGGTAAGGCCAGGGAAGAAGAGACTAAGGATCAGGTGTTCTGTGAGGTTGGGAAGGAGGGGATGGAGCCAAACAGGTATCTGGTGGTGGTGGTCGATGGCTACTCTGCCACGTCCTATCAGGAGGGTATTATCGGAGCGGTGAGGAGCAAGGCATCCACAGGGTGGGTTGTGAGGGTGTGCAGGAGCTTCTTGTTTGCTGGAAGGGAGCAGATGTTATTGAACAAGATACGGTGGTGCCGCACCATGACAGGAATTTAGACAAGGGTGTCAAGATGGGAGAAGGTGAAG